>NC_138106.1:32242500-32661348 GCF_964146895.1 Miniopterus schreibersii
TATCATATTTTGGAAACATTTTATTCGCTTTGCTGTGCATTTCGCACACAGCACTTGGGACATGGTTGGTGCCTGGGTAAACATCTTTTGAATGAAGGACAAACAAACAGCAATACCTGTGCTGTCAAATACTCACTACACGCCGAGCTCTCTGAGAACAAGAGCCACAACTTGGTCAATGTGCAATGTCAACTAAACACAAAGTCTATAGGAACTGTGTAGTTCAAAATGTATTCTTTTTATGGGCATCTCATTTTCTTTTTATAATAGCCCCATTACTGGCATGAAAATAAATGAACTACATCATAGTGCACAACAGTAAGGATGAGGGGCAGGAAAAGAAACGGTCGACTCTATCTGGAGGGGTCTGGGAAGGCTTCTTCTAGGACGAGATCTATGATCTGGATTTTGGAGGCATAATAGGATTTTTTTCAGGTAGAATTGAGGACGATAAATATTCTAGGCAGAAAGATTAGCATGTTCAAAGGCAGATTAGGCATCATTATTCTCACTTACTAAGGGCTTAGTATGCCCCGTCAGTGTGTGACAGAGCTTGAAACTACTTCTGACTTTTGAGTCCTATGTTATTTCCACTGCAACCTATTGTCCCTCTGGCTAACAGAATGCCAAACAATCAGCCAGGCTAGCTGGAAAGACAGGAACTCTAAGACAGCCACAAGCTTCCTAATAAATAACTCCTGGGTCTTTCGAGTGATATCTGTAAAGAAGGAAACCCAAAGATAAGTAATAACCTGCGAAAACGAATCTGAAACATAACAAGAAATAAGGAGCCAGCATCAGAGGCAGCAGCTGGAAAGGAAAGGGAACCAAGCGCCTGATCAATGCCCTGAATGACATAGTAACAATAACGACCCTTACAGTATAAAAGCACTTAAAGTCTCCAACATGGAACACAGCCCAGGAGGAGACTAAATTAGTGACCATGAAAACAAACCAATTAAGACTCTACTAAATGAAAAAAAAAATTTTTTTAAGCTAAGCCAGATAACTATTAAAATGAAAAAAGAAAGCAGAATAAGACTAATAAGGAAAACAGTACCTTAGAATCCCCTCTCTCAAAATAATAAGAAACATAATTTTGGACTGATTCATACCACTTGTTGGCACTATAGAGATGACAAGTAAACAGGACAGTCTTAACTGGCCATGAGAAGTGGAAGTCATATGTGCAAGTTGCAATGAAAGCTCGTGTTATAGATAATCTGTGTTTTAAGATTAGAGCCATCTGGCAGTGAAACTATTCTATATGATACTATAATGATAGATACGTGTCATTACACATTTGTCAAAATCCATAGAATGTACAACACCAAGAGTGAACCCTAATGTAAGCTATCGACTTCAGTTAAGGTAATAATACTGGCTCATCAACTGAAACAAGCGTGCCACACTAATGCAACATGTTAATAAGAGAAACCATGGGAGTTTGGGGGTAGAAGGGAATTCTCTGTACTATCCGCTCATTTCTCTGTAGACCTAAAACTGCTTTATTATAAAGTAAAGCAGTTACTTTATAACTGCTAATGCGCTAACACTTTTTGTTTATATAAAACAAAAATGACTATTAATTTAAAAAAATTAGGGCCATTTCCTTGTAAGCCCTCAAGCTATAACTCATATTATTTCAAATATATTAAAATGCATTTCACAGTAAATATTATTTTTACTATAAGATAGCATTTTAATAATTTTATACTATTTTTATAATTTTGCTTTTTGAATTACTTGAGTTTGACTAGCCCATTTAATTCATGATCATCAATTATCCAGCAATCATAGCACATATTCAAAAATTCTGGTGAAGTGAAGAAATTTAACCTAAAAATTATCCAAATGCAATAAAATGTTGATGAATATGAAATATGGATCAAGCTTACATAGAATTACATTTTGAAACAACTAGATATTTTTAAATTTAATTTTACCATGATTTTTTTTTTTTATATTTGGGCCAGTAAATTTTATCTTTCAAGTCTCAAACATTTTCAAAGAACCTAAAAATCCATTAATCCCTGGTATTATATTTTATATGTATAATGCCCGGTGCATAAAATGGATCTACTCAAAAGATATATAAGTATATGTGTATATTATATATATTGCATATAAATTTAAAATAATGAGATGAAGTTACAGAGGCTTATGCGCTAACATTTTTTTTTACATTAAGTATATTTTATATTTACTATATTTCATTTTCATATTTTACCTGGTTTCAGTAACAGATTTCTAATCTTAAGAAAAACAGCATCCAGGCATACTACTGTGGTTCCTTGCCCTGTGGTTTGCAATACCTTCAAATGCATAATTGACTTACTCTGCAGGAATAGTATGATACATACAATGATACCTGTCCTAGTGCTACTTCCCTACACAAACTATCAGGAATTAAATAGTTTTAACAGTGTTCACTTAAAAAAATACTAAATGAGGTGAAAGAAGTGGAATAAAAATTTAAAAAGAAAGGCAACCATTTTATATTTTCCAAAAATAACTACATGAGCAATCTTGCCTCCAGTCTTCCTCAATCACCTTCTTCCTGAAGCATTAGTAGGAGACTTGAACAATAAAAGGGGACAGTGCTCCAACTACAGCTGAGGGTGAGCCCCACACCTCATGACATATCTGAGCAGGTTTTGTGATGGAGAAGCTTTGCTCAAGGAAACACTTTATTCAAAGTATGAAGATATTCAAGTTGAAATACTTTGAAAGAGTGTTCTCAGTTTAACCTGAAAAGGCGATTGTCATGAAACCCCAGGAAATCAGTGTGGAGGCATGTATCAAAATCAGATCTCTGACCTTCTTTACTCCTCCTGCCCGTTATTTCATTTTGCTTCTAATTTGGTTTGACCAAAAAATGGAACAATATAAGAAACCATGGCTTGTCTAGGTAAGTCTTTCATCAGGCGTGTATTAAAGCCTTATAAGGAGACACAGGGATGAAAAATAAGCATTCAGTATAGGTGATGGTAACTCATTTAATAGATATTTATTTATTCATCCATGTATTGCACATTGATGGTAAGAATGTGCTTTGTTCTTGACTCTCAGGATACAGACATGATAAATGAATGTCTGCCTTAAAGAAGCTCAAAATCAAGTGTAAAGTTATGAATAAATAAATGCAAACCACTATATCACCATAGAGAGTAATAAAAATGAAGTAGAAGCATGAACTATGTAGAGTAGGAGAAAGAGGTTAATAAATTTGTAGAGTGTCAGGAAAGAATTGCTGGAAAAGGTGATATTTGTGCTAGGTTTTTGAAGACAAGTAGAAGTTTGCCAGATGGGAGAAAGTTCATTCCAGGTAAAAAGTGAGCATATGCAAGGCATGGAGGTTGAAACATAACTTGAATATTTGGAGAACATATATGTAGCTTAGGTCTCCTGGAGCTAGAAATACATATGTCTATTGAGCACTTGAGCTGTATGTGCTAAATGTTAAAATAATAATATTCTGGGTTACCTGTTGTTGTTTGGGGGTATTTTGTTTTTGTTGATTGGTTTATTGCTTTTCCTATTTTACGTGGCTACTAGAAAGTTTAAAATTACATATGTGATTTGTATTAGATATTTATTGGACAATGCTGCTCTAAAACACACAAAACAGAGAATAATTATGAGATAGGCTGGAGAATTGTCAGGAGTAAATCATGAAGAGTCTTTTGTGACATGGAAAATCCCACATAATAGGCAAAGAGCAGTCATAGAAGGTGTTGTCATAGCAACTATAAGGGATATTGCAGGGGTACAAAAATCTGGGAAGGCTCCTGGGGAGGAAAAAAGGAGCATTGAGGTGAGACTCCAAAGTTAACCAGAATTCAAAGCTACTGAGAAAGTCATTTCACAAGCAGAGCAATATGGCCAAAGCACAGAGCTGGACTGAAGGCCAATCCAATGACAGAGGTGGTCATATCTGCACTGGTGAGAAGAGGAAGGTAGACTGGACAGAGAGCACAACCCACAGCCCGGAGCACAGCACACAGCACTTCACAGTGGCTTGCAGCGCGAACTCCCATCAAGCAGTTGTTAGGACTTGGCATTTCCCAAAGGAAGCAAGAAATAGTGCCCGGCTGCATTCTGCATGGTAAATACAGACCAGCCTGGGCCTGGAGGCTTGGCAATGTGGCCTCACTGAATGGGCACAGTTTCGTCATTGTCATTTAATACCCGACCTGAGAGCAGACCCGACCTTGGCAGGTGTCCGGTCATGCTCTCCAGGAATCGGCAGGAAATTGCAGGAAGTGACGCTTTCAAGGCAGCAGATGGCACCCTCTCCTGCGCCTCAGTACTGACGCTTTTCATGCTAGGAGAGGCCCTTTTACAGAGAACCGACGATTTCAGAGACTATATACATCACTTTGCAGCAAAGTTAGGGTACTTCATTTTAAAGTCTCATTTACATAGAATGTTCATGCCCAATTCTAAAAATGTATTGTAAGAAAATAACAAGAGAAGGAAGGAGTAGGAAATATATGTACAAAGAAGCGCATTGCAACACCATTTATAAAATTAGAAGCAACCTAAACCTACAAGCTCATACACAGGGAAACGGGGATATGTTGGTTCATTCAATCTGCAGAATAGAACTCAACCATGAAAATGATAGATACAGAAACTGCTTCATAGCTAAGATTCAGTGAAAAAAGTATAGTAAAAATATTTCCATACTATAATTTTTACCCTATTTTAAAATACATATGCAAACATTAGATTGGAAAATTTTATACAAAAATATAGTTGTTTTAGGATGCTAGGCTTATTAATGACTTTACTAGTTTTTTCAAATTTTAGGTAATACTGTAATTGCCTAAATATCATATAACAGCTTCTGCTCCTGAGAGAGCCTTACCCAGAGAGCATGTGGGTAGTCTGTGCTTTGGGTTATTTTGAAATAGGGAAAGGGGTTAAAGTAACTTAATGCTGTCCAAAGTTCTGCCTAGTGGTCTGGCATTGGGTATATTTACCTAATTTATTCTTTAGAGCCCTGTTTTCTCTAAAGTGTCCTTCTAAAGCTGTGTTGGACCTGACACAGCATTTCTTACCTTCCTGGGGTGGGGGAGGGGAACTCTAAGAACTGACTAGTCTAAAGTGAGGCGCTGGTGTCAGAATTCCAGGGCTAAGCACATGAGGGTGTAATGATGAAGGGCTGTTGAAAGAACCCTTATTCTCACTGGCCCCTACAGAGGGAACTGGGGCTCTGCAATGGGAAGGGAGATAGGCTGCTCTTTGCTCTCCACATTCACAGTGTGACTCAGAAGAAAGAAGGGACTTCAGCAGTCACCTCAGAGAAGGATGTGGCACAGTCTCAAGGTGCCATCAAGCCATTTCTGCAGGATTCATTCCCCTTTAGGAGAGGCAAAGCCAGGCCAGACATGCAACGTGTGACTACCATTTACTGAGCACCCTCTGTTAAGTGATTCTTATGCGGGGCATCTCCCTTACTTTCAACACTAGGCAGATGCTACAGACCCATTTTAGAAGGAGAAAACAGACCCAGAGAGACTGGATTGTATTCAAGGTTCTCAATACAAAAATTGCTGAGTTAGAATCAAACCCAGTCATCTGACTCCATGCCCTTTCTACAACACTACTTGAATGTGATGGTCTCTTCTCCTACGGCCTGGCACACAGTAGCTTTTGGAGAAACTGCTCCTTAACTATAGACTGTGAGGAGTTAGAGAATCAAGAACACAACAGGATATTACAGTTGTTATTACTCAGAACTCCCTCATGAAAACATATTTGTTTTACAAACGTGGAAAATTAAACTCAAGCAGATAAGATTCTGTTCTAAAACAATATTTGCACAGTACTTTAAACACAAGTGTTAGGGCTGAATTGTGTCAACACAAAATTCATATGTTGAAGTCCTAATTTCCAGTTCCTCATAATGTGACCACATTAGGTGATAGGATCTTTAAAAAGGTAGTTAAGTTAAAATGAAGTCATTAGAGTAGACTCTAATCCAGTATAACTGGTGTCCTTATAAGAAGAGGAAATTTGGACACAGATACCCACAGAAGAAAGACTGGATGAAGACACAGGGAGGGGAAGGTTGTCAACAAGCCAAGGGGAGGGGCTTCAGGAGAAACCAAACCTGCCAACACCTTGATCTTGGATTTCCCAGACTCCAGGACTGTGAGGAAATAGATTTGTATTGTTCAAACCATCTAGCCTGTGGCAATTTGTATGACAACCCTAGTAAACTAATACAACTAATTCCACTTGTATTATGGCTTCAGAATAACTCTTTAAGAGAAATTGGTATCATTATTATTTTACTGATACAGAAATCTTGTCCTGGAAAGAAAAAGAAGAAGTATTTGGTAGTTCCCAAATCATTCAGGCTACTTTTTATAAACAGGAGGGTTATGTGATGTCAGAGAACAGAGAGTCATTCTAAATGTGACCTTTCTCCCGTCTGAGGCCAAGCTAAGCCAAACAATGTTTGGGTAGAATCAAAGAATGCTTTTCGAGATTATCCTCTCATTTCATAGATGAATACATAGAGGCTCAAAGATGGAGTCTTTTTTGTGCCTATTGTACCCTGATATACTCCTCCTGCCACGAAATTGGGGGGACTAGAAAACAACCAATAACTGGCAGCAGTGCAGCTACTTAGTTGCAGTATAGCTCCTCTACATTTAGCTATAAACCGAAAGTCTGAAGTTTCATTTACTTAAAATTCTTACTTTTATTCAGTGTCACAATAAAAATTCTTTGTCTGCTCCCGATTTATAAAAAGCACAAAGATTTATAAGATCCTGACAGAACCCTCAGAATCATTTTTTAAAATGTTTTAAGCTTCTACTTTGAATAGAAGCTTCTGCTTCTCTTATGTCCAGTAGGTGGCACCACTTTAACCACAGAAGACAAGAGCATGAAAAAGTTAAAATCTTTGTGACGTGGATCAGTGATTCTCGAATCTTGGTCTCTAGATCAGCAGCAGTCGCATCAGCTGGGAACCTGTCTGAAGTGCAGATTCTTGGGTCACACACAAGACCAAATGAATCAAAATCTCTAGGGATGGGGCCTAGTAGTCTCTGTTTTAACAAGTCATCCAGGTGATTCTGTTTCATATTAAAATGTCCAAAGCACTGAAAAAGATTATTCATAGAAAACCCGGTTTGCATGAAAATCAGGCAATGGTTTTCTATGTTGAGGCAACATGAAAATGTAATATTATAAATGCTATTACCTAATAAAGTCAATACTCCTTCCCCCCCCCTCCCCCCCAGAATTAATAGTGTAGGCAAACCTCATCATATTGCTTTTGGTCTTTTCATCACCTACTATGGGCCTAGCACTTTTCATGTATCAACTCATTTAATCTCACAGCAACCCTATAGACAAGTGCTCTTATGGCTCCTTTTACAGATGATGAAGCAGAAGCTCTGATCATAAGATTGGCTCATTAACACAGCTAGTAAAGGACAAGCCAGGACTCAAAGTCAGCTCAATTTTAATGCCAAACCCCATACTTTTCTTTTCCCTTTAGGCCCATTTAGAGTTGTCAGATTTAGCGAATAAAAATACAGGATGCCCAGTTAAATTTGAATTCTGCTAAATAATATCAACCAAAGGTTTTTGGTATCAATTCAACATCAACGGGGATCCCCAATCTGGGGTATGGTGAAGGAGGAATCTTAACAGTTCAAACAGCTCAACTGTGATACAGCAAGGCTGTGAAAACACCTCTTAGAAGGCCCGGGGTGAGGTGGCCCTGGGACCAGGTCCCTTTTGGTTAGACAGCCCTGCTCCACTCATCACTGGTCTGCTCTGCCCTGCTCCAGGGGGACAGCTTTGGTGTTTTAATCTAGCTCCAGCCTGGAGAACAGACTTCACTTTGGTGGAAAGGGAAAGTGTACTCCCTGAGGAGGAGGGGAGCTGGCTTATATAGACAGAAGTCCTCACCCCTGGTCCCTGATTGGTCCATCCTCATGCAAATGAGGACTCTAAATCCTCACGGTTTGATTGGTCCAAAAGGCACTGTCTTGAAAGGTCAGGATGGAGCCACTCTGACTGGTCAGTAAAGGTAAGTATGTAGCTTTGCAGCTCCAACTGGACAGGGAAAGACTGAGTCCTCTTGGTTGAAACAGGGCTCCAGGAACTCTTCTGTAAGGGCCGGCTCAGATGGCAGGAACACGGCGCAGGCAGGCCATTCAGGTCAGGCTTCTCCGTGAGGTGCAGTTTGTATCAGAGACCCCTGTATAGCAATGGCTGCTAGGCTCTGTTTTTTAAATTGGAGCCCAGTTAGCCACCAGAAGCTCTTCTTAGTAGATACCTTCTTTCTCAGTATTCACAACAGCAATTGTTCTGTGTGTGTGTCCCATGAAGTATTTGAGACATACTTGTATTGACAAATTTTTGTTGTGTGGGGGTTCAGAGTGAGCCACTCCAAGGTGTGCATCAGTGGTATGCAGATTGCTTTGAGCTAAAGGCCATTTTTAGCTTCAGGCTCAAGAGAAGCTTCTTCCCTCTCTTTAACTACCTAGAAGAGCTTGAATTAGAACTTGAATTGACCATAAAAAGAGATTATCAGCAATAATCTCTTATTGACCCACCTATAGAGAGTAGCAAATTTTTATTTACTAAACACCTGCTCTTCTTTTGTCTTGCAATGACCCATTGAAGCCCTCAAGGAGCATTACCTCATCCCTAGTTTGGGATGTCTTGTATACCTCAATCCCCCTTTCTATCTCTGAACCTCTTGGGCATGTGGGGGTCTCTGACTCTCTCATATCTATGGGATTCCCATACTCATGTATGTATTAAATTTGGTTATTTTCTCTTGTTACTCTATTTCATGTCTATTTGATTATTGAACCAGCCAGAAGAACCTTGAGGGTAGAGGAAAATTTGTAGTGTACTGTATTTAATCTGTCAACCCTATCACATTGTCTGCTTTCCAATCACTTGAAGAAAAGGAAGCTGGAAAAGGGTTTTCATTGAGGGTCATTAAGAATAAATGTGATCTTGGGTCCTACTCCAGAAGCTGCATTTTAACACCATCCCTAGGTGATTTATATGAACATTACTGTTCAAGAAGCCATGAGCTAGAATAGTTACAGACCAGAATGACTTCAGTCTAGTAGGGACCACATTCAGAGCTGCTCCCCCCCCCCCCATACACACCTGAGATCTTAGGATTCTATCAGGGAAGATAATATGAAATAGCTTGATGGCTTACTTTTCTCTTGAGATACTGATATAAATCTGTATAAGGCAGTGAGAAATATTGAAAAATCAATAAATATTTCATTTACAGAATTATAATTATTGATTAGGTTTTTGAGTGTAGCAGAAATATTGAGCAGAATTTTATATTAGCAAAGAATCATAGAAAGTATCTTTAATATTGAATTTTAAATCTCTTATTCAAGCCACTAACAGAATATTCACAACAGAAGCAATACTACTCATTTACAAGTAAGAATACATCGTTTTTTAGCCATAACATCAAATATGAGAGACACAGAGGGAGGAAAGTAATTTCCCAAATGATACATTTACTAATTCATTCAGTGTTTATTAAACAGCCGGAAGAAGTGAAAGCTCTTCTCCCATTATGGCAGACACCCACATTTCACGAGAGACGTCATAACATCCCTTTATGCGAAACATTCAATGATCTTTTGGGGGAACCAGCCTCAAGCTTGCTAAGACAAAAATTCCTCTTACTGTGCCTATAAAAATCATTATAGCTCAAATAAACATATTGCTGATGTAAGAATGTTCAAATATGTAGAGAATTTTTATAAAAATTTATTTGAGCCAAACAGAGGGTACATCTGGAAGCAAGATTTCAACAGATTGAGATAAATGCTCTGGAGAAAACAGTTTGCAGTTTCTTTTTATGCATTTGAGATTAAGGAGGGATTGTTGGGAAGATTGCAGGGAGGTGGGAGGAAGCAATTCGGAGATCAAATTACAAAATAGTTAAGATTATATGCTCTCTTGGGGGATGGTCGGTGGAGATGGGATTACAGGGTAGTTAAGATTGTGCGTTCTCCTGAGGGATTTGAAACAGGTGGTCAGGTCTTAGAAGGGAGGGCCTGAAAGGGGGCATTTCAAAGGTGTGTTAACTAAGATGCACAGAAACAATGGCCAGGGCTTGTTTAAGGCAAAGGTAAACCTTTTGGTAAAGAAATTGTATGCCTGGGGCATGACTACCCACCAGGGCCTGCCGCAGCTAGCCCTGTGAGGTTACTTTCCATAGAATTCCTTTTTTCATCCACAATATGAATCAGATCACTCAGCTAACATGTATTAATTTTCTACCATGTTCCAGGCTCTGAGGGAGGGGCTTATATGTAAGAAAAAGGGGACAGGGGAATCCAGGTCTGTGCAATGATTAGGAGGAATGTGAGCGATGGCACTGTCTAGGCCGGGTCCCTGAAATGGAGAAAGGAAGGCAGAGTGTGTGTGTGTGTGTGTGTGTGTGTGTGTGTGTGTGTGTGTGTGTGTGTGTAGGGTGTGGTGAAAAGTGGCTGGATGTAAGGCCAGGGAGGCAGCCTGAGTGTTCTTATCAGGAAAATCTCTGCCGTCCTCAACCTTCTGTTTACTATCATTGACCACCTACCTCTATCCGCAATTAAACAAAAGTAATGCATTTCCATTTGTCTGGTTTTATGTAACTCAAAAGTCTTTCCACTTTAGTAAATATTTATCTGCAATATATATTGCTCTCTGACATTAATTTACACCTGGCTTAGGAAAATGTACTTCATTAAATATCAACTGTGGCACTTAAAAAGTTTGGGATTTCTAAATTATTAATCATATTGAACAAATATATACCAACCTTCCTTTATATTTGGCCCACAGAGGCTCATATTATGAAAAGAGTTTCAAGTACTTACTTGGTCTCATGTCCCTAGATGCTATTGTCCATAAATTTCAATAAACAAAGTACATTTTAGATACTAAACAAATGTATGTTGTATTATGTCACTGAGCCCATGGGGTTTTTAAACTGCATATTTATTCTCCAAACACTCATCTAAACTCAAGCATTTGAGTATGAAACCCTCAGGGACCTCCCTTTCCTTCTTGCAATGGGAAACACCTACCAGTGGGTCAGCACACGCCGGGCTAGAATGAACAGGCAATAGCTCTAGCTTATGCTAAATTATGGGGGGGATTTTGCAGTCATTTTGTGTGTGGTGCCAGGATTTTTCAACATCAGTGGAGCCTTCTGTGTCTTAACCATTGTCTGGAAGAATTCAGGACTATACTAAGAAACATAGGGGGCCTAAGAGCGGATCACATCCCCTGACTCCCCTTCCTCCACCAGGTTATTAATCCACTCTGGGCTGAGCCCTGGATTAGATGCTTCACATTTTGTTACTTTATCCTTACAAACCCATGTAAAAATACATGTGATGATCTTCATGTGACAGGAAAACAAAACCCAAGGTCAGCTAATGAATGGCAAGGGGTATGTAACGTAGTTTCCTAAGCCAGGTCTGAGTTCACCAAGATGCACTACTTCTGTACCCCACGTAAAATAGAGCTCAGAGCACAGTCAGCCAGCCAGGCCCACCTACAGATTACGGAACTACTAAATGTATTCACTGTGGTGCTGCTTAATCTCCGTTTGCACTGGATGGAAGGTAGTTCTCCAGGGCATTTCCACAGCCTTCTAACAGCTTCCGTTCAGGACGATCTTTTCAAGGATGTGTGCATAGCAAACATCCTTGGAAGGAAGAACTAGTGTCCACCTCCTGGGCAGAGAGCAGATTTGTTTCTCCATCTGGATAATGTCAATAATGTCTTCCCCAGAGGACAAAGGTCAAGCATTTTGCTAGGAAACTCTGAAGGAGTTTCCTAAGCTCAGTGTTCCTTGGTGGCGGCTCAACCCACTGCGTGCACAGTATCCACCTGTCTCACCGCCGCACGGCCTCCATGGAACTTGGGGAGCGAGGGGAGCTGATGCAGGCCTGAAGCTCATGCTGCCTGCTGGGCCGTGAGCAATTGACTGTCTAAATCCATCGGGGCTCCTGTCTCCTTACCAACAGAATCTATGGGATTGCCAAGGGCTGACCTCACAGCTGTCAGCTGCCGCTCAGGGGCTGCCTGACAGCGCCACCTGCTCCTGCTTCCTGCCCATTCTCTGCGCTTCTGGGGCCTGCGCTGAGCCTGACTTCCAGGAACCACACCCCAGCCTTCCTTGCCTTTGGCTTCCTGGGTAGGATTGGCCAATGGGAGATGCTAGGGAGGTTGGAGACAGCAAGGTCAGGGTATTTATTCCTCTTGGTCCCCCTCTGCCTCTGTGGCTGCAGCTTCTGTTGGGATCCCTCTTTCTGAGCCACTCCGGCTCTCCCCACCCCCCTCAGACCCAAGGAGGAAAGAGAGCTCTTGCTAGACCTGGAGCACAACTCCATCCTTTATTGGAGCCTTCAAGCCTGCCCAAAGCTCTGTAACCAGACTTCAGGAATCTATCTGCAGTTAAACTCTTCTGAGTGTGCTAATTTGTTTAAAAATAATTTAAAGCAGACTTTTATGTATATGAAACAAAGGTTACATGTCTACACATAAAAGACTGCTTTGGAAACCTTTAATTATCTCTTCTTCCTCATCTTACCAAAGTCATTGAAGTCACCTTGGACTTAGAGCCACACAAGGACCTCCACAAGGCAGGGATTTCCAGTACCCTAGGGATGGCTCCAACTGGACTGTGTGACAAATGCATTTTCCCTGCCCCAAGTGGTATTGTCTTGGTGGTTATAGAAGGGTTGTGGATGGGCATGTTGGTGGACGCTATAAAGATGCCCTCTTTGCCAGTATGCAGTTCCCTGCACCTCTTCTGGCAGGTAGTTATGATACCCAGTGTGAAAATAATACACTCTAAGCCTTGGTTTAGTTGAATAAATATACAGAAAATTAAATAAGGTGACAATATAAAGCCATTCTATAAAAAATGAAATCATTTGGAAACTTAGAATCACAGTTTCTAGTTGGAAGGGATTTTTAAGGCCTTAAATAAAAATCTTTCATCTGACAATTTATTAGGTTCTAGATAAATTAATATTACATAAATTCATTTTAGTCTCTGTGGAAATCATTTTGTTTCCCTTTCTTTAGTATTATTCTCACAACTCAACAAACTGATGAAAAAGTGTATTATCCCAATACCACATATAAGGAGAAAGTCAGTAAATAACATGTTTCCTTTTGTTAATAATAATGATGACAAGGAGTGGACTAGGAGGTGATGTTTGTGCTTTGTCTTAACGGATGGGCAGGTGTTAGCCAGGACAACGGACTGTGCAAGGACAATTCAAGCAGAGAAGACAACCCAGAAAAGGCCTCGAGGTAGGAAAGAAAATTAACGTGTCCTGGGAGCAACAGGCAGTTCAGAGTTACAGGAGCATAGAGGGTCAGCTAGAATTATGGGAAACAGAGGAGAGAAAGGTGAATGCCTGTAGTGTTCACCATTTGAAATTACCTGCTTCCAGCCACACAGCCCAGCTCTTCCCACTCTAAATGCCTGCCAGCTCTGGGCTGGAGAGTTGCCATAATCAATGCATCCAGGTTTTCAATTGACCGAACAGTCACGATCAGCCATTTGGGGATCCCTATCTCCACTGAGTCAACAGCCATTTAGCATTTGCTGTGCTCTCGGCACAGTGATAAGTGAAGCAATCAAAATCCCAAGTCATTCTAACTCAGTGCAAATGGCCGTTATAAACCAAGGTCAATGCATCCGAACAGACTCCACCACTGCCGTCCCTTCCAAGAATGGTTTTTGATTCTCTTTCAAGAAATCAGAATCCACAAAGCATCTAGGACAGCACGGCTCAAGGTAAAACCCAGGCTCTGCCCTGAGGAATGTGAATCGAAACAAGGGGTGGTTTGTGGATAATCTGGCCACTCGGTAGTCTGCAGCAGTAACCTCCCAAGCCTCTCCCCCCACAGTCATTCTACCAGGCGCTTATTATGCTAAGGCAACTTCAAGACAGGCCTCCTATGACTTAACTTCTCCCTCATAGTCAGGTTGTCTTCTCTAGGCTTCATCTGTAAGGAAATACTACAGAGGTAGAATATCTACCTAAAGTAGTGTTGTTTTTTATTTCTAATGGGGCAGTTTTGAGGAAGAGAAAATGGTCTCAGAAGTTAGAATAAAGAAAAGAAACAAACAAACAGAAATGTATTTTGTTTCTGCTAGCAAAGAATTATATTTCAACTAGATAAGTATTTTTTAAACATACTTAAGCAACAGTCAGAAAGGACCCATGCCTAGAAGGGCTCCTCTCTTGGTTCAATGCTCTGCTGTTGCCATTTTGAAATTCTTGATGATTTTTGAACAAGGGCCCATTCAGTTTATACTGGATCCTGTAAATTATACAGAACCCTCATATGGATGGTCATTGAATGCACAACTGGTCAGCAAAAGCCAATGGTGAAGAAAGATTTATGCCAAACTTGGAACATTTAGGAGTCAGAGAATTAGATGACATATAAATTCAGACAGAAATAATAGTTTAATGTGAAAACAACTAGAAGAAAATTAGATTGGATTTCTATCTCTTACAATACGTAACATAAATTTCAAAATCTCTACCATCAAAAAAAAAAAAAAAAAAAAGGAGTCAGAGAATTTAAAAAAGTGAAGGGAGGTGCTTAAATTTTGCATAAATATTTTTTCCGCAAAAACACTAAATAAATAAATAACACTAATAAATTAAAATTAAATTCTGAAATAATCTCCTAAAATGGTTCCCCAAAATTAAATTAATCTACTTCTGCTCTGCCCCTTCTTCTTTGACTTAAGTAGCTAGTGTTTATCTTTCACTCTGCATCACTGCTTGAGCCTCCGAAAGGATTTAGAATCATACACAAACTAGATAATAAGCTTTTAATTGTCAGAGAATTCCACAAGATGTCAGCCTTGGGCTGAAATAATAAATCCAATGCTAGGAGTTAGTTTTCATTTAAAAACTAAAGATTCCAGGCCTCCATTTTAAACACTATGGGTGTGGATCTGTAGTAATATAGTAGGTCCCATTTGTTTAGTGCCTACTACGTGCTAAGCACATAAACACACATTATTTCTAATCTTTAAAATAACACTGTATTAATTTAAAGTCCGACTTTATGCTTGAAAGAGCCAGGATTCATAGAAGTTAAGTCAGTTTCCCCAAAGCATACTGCTAATAAGAGCGAGAGTCAACATTTAAAGACAGGACTATCCGAGCCCAAATTTATACTTCAGCATACATTTGCAAAGCATCAAAGAAAATAGGCAAAGGAGTTCAGAGAGTGGACACAAAACCAACTCTGGGATCTCCCTCCTGCCCAGGTTCTCTCTACACCAGCTAAGGGTGGCCAGGGTGCCATGCTAGGTCCCAAAAGCATCAGCCTAGCAGCTGCCCTCTCCTGAGTTTGTGAAAACAAAAGGGATTCCCACCAGAGCCACACCCAGAGATATCTAAGCCCTGCAAAAGGACATTTCAGTAAAACTTTATTGCTTTTGATCATGTACTATTATTAATTATTATTGTTACTATATAGTATTATTGTTACTATATAGTATTGTCAGAAGTAATGTTCAGAATAAATCATGGACTTGAATCCTACCGCTGCTTCCAGATGGCTCTGACTGGGAAATCACCTGCAGGGCTTCCTGCTGTCGGAAACCCCTCTACATCTGGAGGGTTTTTACCAGAACTACAAACCCAGCCCCCTTCCCTCCAAGGCTCTGGAGCCATTCTCCCCTTATTTAGAAGGTGACTCAGTATTAATTTTCCTTTCTGTGTGTTCTGGTCAACATTGCAGCAAGCCCTACCCCCAAGCAGAGCCCTTCTTTGTACCAGGTTCTTGCATTTGGATCCATGTCCTTGTTGTCTTTAACCTGAATCTCTTCCCATAGGCAGACAATAAAAAGCACAAGAATGAATATCTCAGGTTCTGAGTTTGAGTCCTGGTGCCATCATTTTTAGGGTGACCAACCATCTTGGTTTTCTTGGAACTGTCCTGGTTTTAGCACTAGAAGCCCCGTGTCCCAGGAAATCCATCATCAGTAAAGGGCAAGGTCAAATGGTTAGTTGCTCTAAATTTACTTCCTAACTCTGTAACCTTGAACAAGTTATCTAATCTCTCAGAACCTGACATGTAGAATGGGCAAAATACTAATATTTATCCCATCAGGTCATTGTGAAGATTAAATGAAGTGTGTGCACAGTGCTTAGCATAGGATAAGCACTCAGTACACTTTAGCTAATATTATTACCCATGACTCAATCATCCCATAATTCTTCCAGAGCATCCAAGACTGTAGGACTGCTTTCTTCTTGCCAATCCCTTCCCATGAGAGAACAGTCCAGACCTCTGCTACCCCTAGCCCCTGTTTCTTCCACATTTCTTGTTTTTATACCATCAGCTCTCCTCTTTAGGAAGGCTCTGGATCTCTTTGTTTTTAAGCATCAGGGACCATTCTGACAGCTCACACTTCCCAAAGCCTCAGTAACCATGAAATTGTCCCTCTGAAGGAAACACAGCCAGTGATCATGAGGGACAGTAAGGCCTACCCTGGGTGGCACCTAAAATCTGAGTGTGGTTGAAAATATGTGCCTTGATTCCATTTACTGTACAACAAGGACCTAGCCTCAGGAATAATTTTGTTGACTTGGACAATAATCCATCTCAATCCAACTGTATCTAATGTCCTGTGTAATTAAAGATCTTCCTTCAACCAAGCATTTAATGACTGTCATGTTTGACTACACTTTGACACACATACATCTTCATCATCATTGCAAATACTGCTTTTTACTACTTTATAGAAACATTATGCATAATTAGATTCTGTTTCACCTTATAAAATAATTTTTTGCAACAAGAAAAAATAAAACATAGCTAGAAGTGGTGCCTACTCTATTTTCTTTTTCTGTCTTGTGTACACTTGTGTTTATGTTCAAACACATTAAAATACATGTATATATTGCCTCACTTAGGAAAGCTTGCCAAGACATTCTGGCTATATGTTATCCGCCACTCATAAAATCATAACTGAGAGTCTATAACTGAAAGAGGTATGCTTTATTTCTATCGTCTAAAGAGATACTCAGGGTTTATATTTCCTGTTTATAGGATATCATCTTTCACTAAATTTTTAGACCTTGTCATTTTAAATGAAATCAATACCTCAGGACAGTAGCATCTATATTTTGGTGTTTGTCTCATCCAAAATGTCCTAATATCAGCCGAATGCCTGATTTTCACAGGAGAGCTGGTCTGGCTGATTCTCCACACAGAGTTCTGCACAGCTCAAGTCCACACTCTTCACAAGGCTTGATTCCAGTTCCCCCACACAGGAGACTTGATCCCCCCACTCCAGCCTCTGGACACTCCTCCGAACTGCAGTCCCCACTGCCTGGGCCACCAGCTATCTATACAGCGAGGCCTGTTCTCCCAGCTGGCTGCACAGACTCAATTCAAAGCGATGGCTGCAGCTGGGGTCTTTGTTAGTTCAGTTGGTGAGGCTCTAACTGAAGGACTATGTGTCTCTGATGAGGCATCTGAATTGGATCCCTGGTCCACATGCCACATGATTTCACAGAAACTCTCAGAGGATTAAGGCATTGCAATAGATGCTCTCTCTATTAACTTCCAAAATTCAGATTTTATGACTCAGCAATTTCAGTGGAATGGGCCTGAGCTATGTAAATGACAATATTTATATGGTGAAGAATGACTTTGTAATACTGGGAACCTTCTGACAACCAGACTCTGGCTTTTGAAAGAGTCATCAGGAAACTGCATATTGGAGATAATGACGGCAGGAGCTTGAAGATGGGATGAGAGAGAACTTTAAGGTATTTTCCTTTCACATGTTCCAAGTGACTGTGTCAGTATTACTCAGCCATCAAAATTTCCCATATATTGTCAGGAGAACTAGAGGCAAGAGAAAGCAGCTACCTAATGGGAAAATAGGGTCTTACAATCTTATTCTAAATCAATCAGTTCAAGACTCCTTGGTTATATAAAGGTGAATGTATCACCATCATCTCAATGATGTTTTTCTTGTTGTGAACATGTGTTCTTGAGGTACCAATGGACATGAAGCTTCATGAGACATAGAATCCTAGACCCTTAGAATGTCAGAGCTGAAAATATTATGTAATTTTCTGCCCAGTCTTCTCATTTTACAGATGAGAACACAGTCCAAATTGTGAAGCACAGGTTTATCTAATCAACCCTTACCCTCTCCAGCCAGGTTTTAGGAATATAAATATTCATTATCAGAAAGAAGAGAAGTGGGAAATTATAGATTTTAAATATGACCATTATCAGTAAAAAAATACCCCTCATTCTTGATCTCTGAATTATTGGACCAGTTCTAATGAAGTAAAGTAGTCATTCAGCTTGAACTTAAACCCAAAAGAGACAAAGAAAGATACATTATCCCAAAAAGGAAAGATCTTCCAGCTCATCATCCACAACTTTCTGTACCCATTATGTATTAGTAAATCCTAATTTTATTTCTGTGACCTGTGTCAGCACAGTCCATTTGTAGTAGCTTTCACTATCATCTTAGACCTAGTGCAGCATTCCTAAAGTACCTCCATTTCTAGGGGACATGGAAAGTTTCTGAAAGTTGGAAAGTCCCATGCAATCTCAGACTGCTCCATTAACATCATTGTTTCAACATTAGGGAGTCAGCATTTTATTTTATTTTGTTTTATTTTATTTTAAAATTATACAAAACTAATGAAATATGGCAACACTGAAATATTCCATGCCAGGAAAAATGCATCCCTCACACAAAAAGGTGTCACTGTTCCATGACTGAACCTATGTTTGTATCCATCAAGGACATACTATGTGCCAGGCTCCAGTAATACAGAAATGGGAAAAACACAGTTGAAATTCTCAAAAGGAGCTCCATCTTTTGCCAAAAATAAGTTACACTGGAGTGTGTTAAAGAAAAGCAAGTCGTGCTATATGAGCACAGAGTGGAGGACACATACCTGAGTCTGGGATTTCATGGGGGAGGGGAGGAGGGGTAGAGAAATGCCTAAGCTGATTCCCAAAGATACAGTAAGGAAGGTAGATGGACAAAAGGATGTTATGGAACAACTCCTCAGGCAAAATAACAAAATATGTATATTTATAAATATGTAAGATATTTAATCTAGCTAAAGCCAATTATTGAGAAAGGAGTCATAAGTTGAGTTAATTTACAATAGATAGGTAAGAAAGGATTTATATTTGGCAAATACATGCACCCAATCAAAATCAGTCCCATCCCACTGAGACTGGCCATAAGACTAGTCAAGGAACAGTTGGGCAGGGAAAAGGCTTTACTAGGCTTCTTCAAAGGGGCCCCTTGGGGATCCAGGACTGCCGTAAGAGAGCAAAACTTCAGAGGAGCCTCCAGCCCCACCCTTGGGGATTAGAGTTCAGCTCCTGGTCAGAGCTAAAGGAAATAAAGGGAATAAATTCCTTCTAACCACTCTCTCCCAATCCCCCAAACATTCAAGGTTCTCTTTAACAACAAAATGATTTATTTGTAACACAGCCCAGTTCCCATCACTTCAATAAATCATAGGAGGAGAAAAAAGGTACACTGCAAGCATCACATAGTTCAAGGTAGAGCTCCGTGCCTCCCAAGACAGCAAGCCCACCTCCCCAAGAGACCCATGCCCAGAGCCAAACTGAACTTGCACAAACAGGCAAGCCTAGAATGAAGCCAGCCCCAGGCCTCAACTCAATGCATGCTTCCCCCACAGCCCTTTAAGCTTCCTAACTGCAGCCTTCTCCCTCTTCACCCACCACCAGGCCAACTCCTAGCCTCTGAGATACCAAGGGGCTTTCTATATGGAGTCATTTACAGGGGTTTAAGTGTTACATAAAACAAGACAACACCCTGTGAAATCTAGTGTTCCATAAAAAGGTTAAAATGACTCCCCTGTACCTAATCCTAATCAGCAATGGCAGCTCTTTTCCCCTTTCTCTTCACTAGAGATGCAGGTGGTTTTGAAATGATTTTGTCTCACACAACTTTGTATTCAAGTTTCCCTGCTGGTCTCATTAAAGGCTGATCTCCTCACCTGAGGATAGGAAGGAATCCCAGATGCTTTTCCCAGGTTCAGAGGCAGAGAGGAAAAACCCTGATAGTTTAGGAAGAATAGGAAGACCTTCCCTTCCTGTTTTCCTTAAAAGATTTTATGAAGATTATTGCCTAAAAGTTTTCTAATCTATCTGAGAGAAGTTAGTTTTAGATTTAGAGGGCAATCCAAGCACAGAGGCAGGCAGTCTTTCTGATTAGGTACTAGTTTCTAGAATATAGGAGGCAAGAAAGAAGAGTATAAAAATCTCAATTTGCTTTCTCCACCCCAAAATCTTCTGGAGAGCCTCAGAAGAAGGACACTAGGAAGATTCCACCTTCCCCAGGTCTGGGTGGGACAGTGCTTAAAGTTCTACCCAAAATGGACTGGTGACCTTTAATAAAGGCACCATGAAAAGACAAGAAAATAGAGGACATGTCCAGAGGGACATCTTACTCAAGCATTAAGGGCTTTGACTAGTGGTCAAAACATAATGATGTTTGGTATCAGAACTGTTTTGTAATGTGAGGAGATCATAAACAGGGGAAGAGACTTAAGTAACAACACTGAAGGGAAGGAATAGAACCCATAGATCATCGAGAGGATCCCTTGCAGCTTTAACATTGATATTTGTTTATTTTAAACCCTACTCTAATATCTTGGGAAACCCGAGCCACCTGTACCTTGCTGTCACCTGCATGTGCAGGACTGGGCAATCATGTCCTCATAATCCTCGTACAAGATACTCCCATTACCCTCAACCATAAGGATGCTAATGGGAACATACTTATAAGGGACACAGGAGGGCTGAGGGACACTCTGGTTCACCAGCTCATTGACAAGGTTCTGGATGATGGTGTGATTGGGAGAACTGAGACCATGGCGTAGTGCCCGAGGGCAGGCTCCCTTACAGTAGTTTGGGGTACAGAGAGTGGGAGCAATGATCCAGCGATCCCAGCCCAGCCGGTGGAAACTGACTTGGAAATGATGGAGGGAACACTGGTTAGTTTGGGGCCCATCGCGTTCCCGGGAGGGGCCAGCAATCTTAGATGCAATACTGCCTGCTCGCCCTGCCCTCCGCAAGAGGAGAGTCCCCTTCCATCCATTCCTCCAGGCTTCCGGTTAGAAGTTTGGCCTTCAGAACACTTTTATGAGTGTCATTGAAATAAAGTAACAAGAAGGCAGTGTCCAAGGATGAAGTGCCATGCCACAGGAGCTCAAGACCCTCACTACCTTCCTGCTGTTGACACATGAAGGGGAGTCATAGAGCCCTGTGCCTCCTGTGATTCCAGAGCCTTTGCTGAATGTGTTGTGTGATGCCCATCTCTGCCCGAGTGTTGAATAGTAGGGAAGGCTTTGAGGAACCTCTTCCTGAGGAAGGAAAGTGGTTGGCTGGGCTTTTCTGGGGCCAGGCTCCCCATGGCAGGAGAGGTGGAAGCCAGCTAGGTAGAGTTGATGGCAGTAAAGCACAGTGGCACTGATTAGTTCGTAGGCTACCTGGCTTGGCCTCAGAGGAAAGTCCAGGGTCTGTATATGCTGGGGGCCTCTCAGAGGCCTTGTTACATTAGCCAAGGGCCTCACCAGCCTCACCATTGTGGCCCCACTTGTGCAGTTCTCCCTAGGGAGCCCACTCGTGTCAACTGAATGCTGGTACAACTCCAGTATGTATTTCATGGGATACCCTAGGACTTGTGGCTTCCCCTGATGCTTGCCAGGGGCTTCTTCTAGCAGCTCCTGAATCAGGGGAAAGGTGGGGGCCTCAGCCAGGAGGGCAGTAGAGGGTTGCCCTACCTTTTCCATTTGGACTCTGTGTTCTGTAAAAAGCACCAGTCCCCAAAGAAGAATAATTCTAAAGATGCTGAGGAGGACCATCTTGAAAGGCTGGTTTTCAGCAACACATTCCAGACCAAGCCCAAAGGATATCACTCTGTTCCTTTCTTTTCACACAGGTAACTGCATCCTGACTCCACAACTACAAAGGATAGGGCAAGAGAAAACGAAAGGCAGGCAGGCCCTATGTTGCTTCTTCTGGGTGGATCTTCTGGACCAAATGAGGTCTCCTAACTTGGCCTCCTCACATCAAAACCAATAGAAACTGCAGGTGTGACAAGGCAGAATGCCTCCCCAACCCTGCTCTCCAGGGCTGGTAATAAGACAGCATTTATTTGGAGGCTGAGGTAACTTAAAAGGAGAAGCCCATTCCAGGACCTTCTCCCTTACCTTATCCACTAGGATGAAAAAAAGCAGCACCGAGGCCAACATTTCAAAATGTGTATGTCTACAAGTAGCTCCTTCACTGCCCCTTAACCATATAGCACAGAAGAACCACTGATTTATTGCTCAGTACCATCTTATCAATATCCAAAGTATCTTCAACCTCTTTAAACTGTTACTCACAAGTGTTAGCTTCCTGCCTGTAACTTCTGTCCTGAAGCTATTTTATTCTATTCATTTAGAAATTCAGACACTTTCATATAATTAATCTTAAATCCTCCCATGTGCTGGGAATAATTATTTCCTAAGAAAATTAGTTGATGACTAAAGAATGACGTAAGGATCTGGCAGGACCAAGTAAGGATCTAGCAGCACCAATTGTAACAGGTGTCCCAACCTTTAAGTCTGTAAATTAATCAGCACCAGAGTGAAACACAAGCTCACACCAGGCAACATGTAATGATATGATGATGCGTTAGATCTTTGTATAATCTTATTTTATTTCAAGATTTGTTTTAGTTCCAAAACAGAAAATTATCTCTGCCCACAAAATAACAGTTGACAACTTCCAAACAAATAGGAACATCAAAGAAAGCCTTACTTATATTTGGATCCCTCAAAGGTAGTCACAGAATGATGTTTACCAAGAGTAAAACAAAACTTGCCACCTTGCAATCCCAATATGACTTACAGAAAATCCTTCCTCTCAGGGCCCCACTTATTCATTCTTTTTGTTTGTTTTTTGTTAACCCTCACCCAAGGATATTTTTTTCCATTGATTTTTTTTTTAGAGAGAGTGGAAGGTGGGGAGAGAGAGAGGGATAGCCAATTATTTTCAGGTAGGTATAGAATGGCTAGTTGCATTGGGAGAACATTTTAATTCTGCTTCAAAAATTTGCAATACCTTATTTATTCATGAGGAATTGTTCTGACCACCTCACGTTCGGGTCATAGAGACCCCCATTCTTTGCCCTGAGTTTCCACTAAAGTGGAGCACAAAGCCAACCATCTTTAACATCCAGAAATGAGCCTCTTGGACACACAGAAGTGTGTGTAGTTGAGAACTGTATAGCAGCAGCCACAAGGCCCCCCATGATTAATGGCACTAATATGAAGTACCATGTCTGTCATCTGGGGGCAATGTTTGTGATGATGGCATATTCCTTCTTTCAATTCTCACTTTCCTCTTAGGGAAAACTGCTCATCTATATCCTCTGAGGATGCTCCCAACAAGATGGATGTACCATCCTACATTTGAGGAGGGAGAAAAAAAAGCAATTGCAGGAGTTCAAGAAAAAAATAAAAGCTGAATCATTCTCAGTAATCTCCCAAATTTATATCTCTCAATATCACAAACTGAATTATCTCTATAAACATTAGTTTAGAAAAACAACTTTTCACTTACAGCTGCACGGGGAAGAACCACATCGCATCCATACAGTAAAGATTTTATTTTCAATCTAATGTGCCAATGGCAGTTTCCAATAAGAAAAGGCAATTTGCTAGTCTAACCAATTACAGTTTGTCCTTGGATGCAGATGACAGCAAAGTCTGTGCCTCTGGTTCACTGGAAACATCAGAAAGATATCCCTAATAGTCCGTCTGTTTCTCTGTGAAGTTAAGCATTAAGGAGGTGATTAAAATTCAGCTTGACTTTGGTAGCGAATCAAAGGAAAGGCATTGCTATCTGATGGTAGGAGCAGGTTTTCGGAATGGTCCAAGGCACCCAAGGCATGCATGTCAACTACAAGCCCTGTGTCCAGTACTGAAGCTCAGTGCCACCCTCGCCAAGGAGCCTATCTTCTGTACCCTGGGGGTATAGGGCTCCTTGAGGTATCTACACTATATGGATTTATTTGAACATGCAGGCTTTGCTCCATTTGGTACCTCTTTTACCAGGAGATGACCCATAGCTGTAAATGAGAGGTATGGGAAAGAATGACTCCTGATTATGCCCTTGATTTCTTGTGCCATGACCAGAAAATCATTTTGCTTAATTTTGTTCACCCTATAATGTTAGAACACACTAGAGAGCTTAATTGTGAAGTTGTAATAATGATAGGATCAGATAAAAAAAGCAGATCAGGGACATTTGCTGTGATAATAGACACTTAAAGATGAGTAAACTGATGGCTCCTGAATAATTATCTAAAACAACACTTTTGAAGTTAATCTATCACTATTGTATCAATACAACACTGCATGACTAATGTGAGGATATAGGAAACGTTGCTTGATAATTAAAGGCATTTCCTATATCCTGGCCCTGAATCGATGAGCAGGAAATTAAGCCTAAGTTTAAATTATTTTCTCCAATTCAAGCATCAGACAAAAGTCTTGGGGAGAGACAAGATCTGGCCATTCATTTATTATTTAGCATTCACTGAACATTTGCCCTGTGTCTGGCTTGATTGCGCTAGAGGCACAAAGATGAGTAATACTTGGCTCCTACCTAAAAAAAAATTTACAGAAGTGGGGAGGAAACTCTCGAGCTCTCCATACCCCAGGCACACACGCTCTCACTCGAATGCTCCCCCGCATCTTGTGCCTGCGCACCAGCTCTCGGCGCTGGTTTCTCTGTATGGACCCACCCTAAGGCCTGCTCACTCAAATATTACCTGTATGCTCCATAAGTATCATGAATTCAATAGAATACAAAGAAGTCCTCAAATAGAGGAGGAAGCAAACACATCTGGGGCCCTGAGGCCATGGTGACACTGTCAAGGGAAGCTCCGCAGAAGGCATCTGAGTGGGTGATACGCTGAGATGGATTCTGAAGGATGAGTAGGGAGGAAGGGTGACCACACGCAACATAAGAGGGGGCCTCTGAGGCAGTAAGAAGGGGTGAGGGAGAGGCGTGCCAAACAGAAGGAATATCACGTGCAAAGGCATGGGGATATAAATAAGGATGCCATGTTTGCAGTGTTCGCAAGCTCAGGGCGACAAAGACACAGAGAAAAATACTGACTGGGAGGCACATGGAGCTGTATGTTGAAGGCTTTACATGCCATGGTTAGAAGTATGGATTTTTTTCCTAAGGTGATAAGAAGCTATTGAAGGTTTATGGGCAGCTGTATCAGTTGGGATTCAGAGGCAAGCTAGGCGAATGAAGAACAGTGACCACTCTAGCTTAAGGGGGAAAATTATTAAAGGGTAACAAATAGTTCAGAGACACTCAGAAAAAGACAGAGTCCGGGCTTGGAGGCTCTAGCAAAGACCACTATCAATCACCCCCACCAAACAGACTGCAGCAGCCACAGGAAGACCCTAGACACTAGCTGACAAAACCTTCACCAGTCCTTCCAGGAAAGCCACTTCTGTCACCCTGGACAGCACTGAATTCCACACAGCACTTCCTCCCATCACTGCCTTACGCATCAGCCTTGCAAGCATTCGGGTTGGTAGAGCCCAAGTCGCACACCAGCACCCTAGCTGCAGGGGAGACTGGAAAAGCGAGTCTCTAACTCCTACCAGTGCAGGGAGGACCCATTGTGTGGAAAATCCCAAACATAGCGTTCTAAGGGGGCTAAGAGGCCACAACTCATGGAAATGTGCACTAGCACAGGAAAAAGACACCCAAATTTGCATCATAAAAAGATTCCTTTGGCAACATTATAGAAAACAGATTGGACCCATCAGTAGATGATAAAAGAGCTGTGGGACATTCACACCATGGAATACTAAGCAGCTGTAAAGAAGAAGGATCTCGTACCCTTTGGGACAGTATGGATGGACCTAGAGAATATTATACGAAGTGAAATAAGCCAGGCAGTGAAAGACAAACATCACATGATCTCGCTTATACATGGAATCTAAAGAACTTAATAAACTGATGAACAGAATAGATTCAATGACATGGAAGCATAGATGAGACTGACAAATGTCAGAAGGATGGAGGAGGGCGGGGGGGTGGAGGGGGAGAGAGTAACCAAAGAATTTATATGCATATATGCACAACCCAAGGACACGGACAATGGTGGGGAGAGGGACTGGGGAGAGGGATGGGAAAGGGTGGAACGGGTCATTGGGGAGAAAAAGGGACATCTGTAATATTTCAAACAAAAATAAAATTTTAAAAAAAAGAAAGAAAACGGATTGGAGATGAGGCTAGCTGGAAAATAGGAGATCGCTATAAAAAGTTAGAGTAGCCACAGAACAGAGGGAACACAGAACTAAGATGTAAGCTCCTAGAGAGCAATAACTGTTTTCAGTCTTTTTAGCTAAGGAATAATTGACATACAGTAAAATTCACTTTGTTCGCAAATTTTGACAGCTGTGTACTATAGTATAACCACTACCACAACCAAGATATAGAATGGTTTCATCACTCTCAAGATTTCCTCACGCTGCCTTTTTATAGTCAATCTCTCAACTCCAACCCCTGGCAACCAATACGGCCTTTTGAACCTGGCGTCTTTCACTTAGTATAATGCATCTGAGATTTATCCACGTTATTGTAACAATAGTTTTTCTTTTTATTCCTGAGTGTTATTCCATGGTACGCATGTACGAAAGTTTATTCATGGCTCAGGTGAAAAAAAGACATTAGGGTTGCCCTGGCTGCTTTGGCTCCGTGGTTAGAGCGTTAGCCCATGGACCGAAGGGTCTGGGGTTCCACTCCTGGTCAAGGGCACATACCTTGGTTGCAAGTTCAGTCTCCAGCCCTGGTCAGGGCACATGCTAGAGGCAAAAAGTCAATGTGTCTCTCTCACATGGATGTTTCTCTCTCTCTCTTTCACTCTCTCCCTCCCCTCCTTCCATTCTGTCTAAAAAATCAATGGAAAAAATATCCTAGGGTGAGGATTGAGAAAAAGAAAAGATATTAGGGTTGTTTCCAGTTTGAAGGATTACAAATTATCCATGTTTTTGTGTGAACATAATTTTTTATTTCATTTGGGTAAACACCTAGGAGTGGGAGTGCTGAGTCAAATGATAAGGGTTTAACAAGAAACTGCAAAACTGTTTTCCAAAGTCCTATACCATTCAACATTCCCACCAGGATTGTAGGAGAGTTCCAGTTGCTCTACACCCTCACAAGGACATGGTATTGTCATTTTTTAAGCCATTCTAATAGGTGTCTAGTGGTACCTTATTGTGGTTTTAACTTGCATTTCTTAAAAATTAGTGATGTTAAACATCTTTTCATATTCTTATTTGCATTTACTATATCTTTTCTGGTAAAATGTTCAAATGTCTTGCCACTATTTTTCAATAAATATTTAGTGAATTTATAAACAAACTGATGATAGAGATATTTAGAATAATAAAATTACCTCTGCCTGGTATAATTGGACATTGCTAATGAGAGAGAAGGGAAGGTGTGGAGGATGACACCAAACTTTTTAGGTGAATGGCGATTAGGAGAGTTTAACTGAATGCCTTAGTAAGCGTGACCAAAAGTGGCTGTTCCAAAGCCTTCAAATTCATTATTGTCATTCTATGGTCTGTAGCCAAATCTAAAATCCATGAACTGTTCTCCTAAAGTTCTCTGCATTTGCAAAAACAGATGAACCTCAGTTGGTTTTTACCTCCTGCTTGTAAGAGAAATAAATAAATCTCAAAAACAATTTCCATACTATTCTCTGGAAAACCCTAAGGCTTATTTTTTTTTCTCCAAAAGAGCACTAAATCAAACACAAAATCAGGAGAAAATGAGTTGTGGGCCCTGGAAGTTAATTAAATAGCTGATCCTTTGTAAGCATCTTCCCTATGGTGAAGAATGCTGAAAAGCAAAGTCAGGAGATTATACTTTTTTGCTTCCTGAGTCATGGAAGACCAAAGATTCTTGGACAGTGAGGGGTAGTGGATAGCTGATGGAGGAAGAATTTCTTTCTTTACACAGAACTGCCAGATCATAAAAATAACACTGTGAGTTGCATTTGATCCAAGACAAACCAACACTCCACTGGGTCTATTGCTGCAGCTGGGATGAAGCTGGCACAGTGGCCAGAGCAATTGATAGTCAAGGGAAGCTGGAGCCAAAGAATGACATGGGTCTGCCAGGGTTTGGGGTCTTCATCAAAGATCAACTAAACTTGAAAAGCAAGGTCAGGAGATTGGTCTCCTGACTTCACATAGTTCTGGTAGGATATTAGACACTAGGTCAAACCAAGGAAAGAAAACTAAATATGGAATAAGCATTACAGTGTAGAAAAATCATGAGTTGAAAATTGCATTCTGCCTTGGATGAGCACAAGCAATATTATGAAAAGGCTAGTAAGAATGGCTTCTCTCTATTCTTAACTGATTTTTCCACTGGGGGAAATCAGCAGTGTGGGGACTTCAAAAACATTGAATTCAGCCTCTTAGTACTACAAATGACAGAAGGGCATCAAGAGGTAATTCAGTGGCATCACTGGAGTTAGAACTTGGACCTGATGATTTGCTACTCAGTCACTCTGCCAGAAACATCAGCTGGAAAGAATGCAGTCTCAGCTGAGGGTCGATGACTGGGAGCTTCCTAAAATTCTGTACCGGGCTTTTGATGAAGCTTTTGTTTTACCCTAAACTCCATTTTTGCTACCAAAAAAATAAATGTTATCAAAAACTCATGACTCAATTTTAAAATACAGTATATACTTAGTCCTAAGATAAGAGAAAGGAGAGGAAAGAGAAGAAATGAAATTATTAGGAAAGAATCTCGGTAGCATGGTGTGGCAGAATGACTGCTTATGTTTGGATCCCAGATTTGCCATATGTCAGCCCATGAACTTGGGCAAATCATTCAATGCTCCTAAGGTTCAGTTGGCTTGTTTCTCAAATTGACACAACAATACCTTCCTTTCAGGGCTATTGTTTGGTAGCTTTTCCAGATCTCCAGGATTGAGCTCATCCTGGACCACACGACCTGAGCATAGAATCAGAAGCTGCAAAAGAGAAAGCTCCCTCTTCTTGGAGCATCGTGTTCTGTTCTATATGAAATAATTTTAAATATTTTTATATATTATAATAAATATACAGATAATGGACAAGAGTGAAAAATTCAGGAGAATTTAAAAAAAATATCTATCTTTATTGATTTCAGAGAGAGGAAAGGAGAAGGAGAGAGAAAGATAGAAACATCAATGATGAGAGAGTCATCACTGATCGGCTGCCCCCAATACACCCCCAACTGGGGATCGGGCCTGCAACCCGGAGATTTTTTAATGTAAATTATGGAATTTCTAAAAATGTGGAGGTTGCAGCAAGTTCTTTTGCCTCTGCCTTCAGACATCTTCTCTCTACTAAGGAAGGATATACACACACCCGTGAAATGTGGTGGTCATTCTGTAAAATGGGTTTGGGAAAGAAAACACTCTTCTTAGCAATGGTGTCCATGCAGTTTCTTTCCTTCCTATGGCAAGTTGTTGGCACTGCTTGAAAGTAATACAATTCAACTACTCAGAATTGCAAAATGGCAGGACAAATGGGACCACAGGCCATAAGGAAGCCATAGAAAGCGAGTGGGTGCAGTGGGGTAATGGCCAGCTGGGGCAGAGGTCTGGTGAGTTTTCAAGCTGTTCCCAGAGTAGGACAGGGACAGGCATACAGAGAGAAGCCCACACTTGCTCAGACTGTGTTCACAGCAGAAATGACAGTTTAAAGATCTATAACAGTCCCCTTACTGAGAGGGCACAGTTTCATATCCACAAGGGCTTGTCCCTGAACTAGATAACTGCCCCTGACATTCTTCTTCAGTAAATCAAAGTCATCAATTACCGCCTCCTAGTGCAGCTGCTCCAGGTGCTGTAGGACAGACAGGGCTAAAAAGGAAAATTGTTGGCCAAGGATGGCTCCTTCTGGAGTTGTTTGCTGCCAGTAATGGTGTCAGACGATTGCTGAAGGCACTGTTTAATTTCTATCCCATGCTGAGCTTGAACCCCAACTCAGTGCTGAAAAGGGCCTGCAATTCATCACTGGATCACATACATCTGAACCTCGAAGACCCTTACACAGCCTTCATGGAGGTGCAGAAACCAACCATTTCCTTGTCCTGCTGCTGATTCTACAGTAACTAAAGCTTTATTCCCTACTGCCCCCTCCCATTAGTCCCTTGCTTTTAATGATACTGTTAATACAGATAGGTATAATGGCCAAATTTGGAATAAAATTGCTCCTATAAGCCACAAAGAACCCAGATGAAAGAATTTGACAATTTTTATAAGATAATTACACAATGAAGGGTTATAAAAAGATAGCTTTTGAGCAGAGGTTTGAATTATTTACAGATGATGATAATTACTAGAAATCATTTGTTCAGACAATAACTGTTGATTCCTACTTTGAGCTAAGCACTGGTCTAACCCTAACACTCTTTGATAGTTGTACATGTGAATCAAACTTTAAAAAATGGTAAAACTGGTTTTGTTTGTTTGTTTGTTTTTAATGTGTTCTTGCTAATTGCCATTGGGGATTTTCTCTGCAGATACTTCTGAACAACTTTTCTGCGTACCATTACTTTCTGAAACATGGGATTCTCTCTCCATGGTCTGAAGCACAGGAACCCGACGTAACTTAGGGTGGGGACTTTGCCACAAGGTATGCTGGAATCATTAAAGTGTTTGTGCTGCTGGAAAATGTGTGGGGAAATTGCAAGTCAGTGGGTCCAGAGGTAAAGAAATGGACCTGACTGTGGCGCTGCTCCCTGAGGGTCAGTATCCAAATGTTTCGGCCAATCGGATCCATCCACTGTTAGCATCAAAAGGTCTAACTCAATATGCGGGCACAACCCACAGGTACAGACAATGGGTGAACCTTGAAATCAGACAGCAGATGGTGCCAAGACTGAGTAGATGGAGCTATTTGGAGCAGGACCATTCCTGCTCTTACCTGGTGACTAGTGATTTAAAAAGTCAGTCCCTGTGACTATTTTTATAACTGCCAACTTGTACTTCTTAATCCCTTTACTTCTTTCACACATCTGACTCTCCCCCTCCCATCTAGCAACAAACAATTTGTTCTCTGTGCGTATGGGTTTGTTTCTATTTTGTTTGTTCTTTTATTTGCTTTTTTGGATTCCACACATAATCAAAATCCTACGGTATTTGTCTTTCTCTATCTGCCTTATTTCACTTAGTATAATGCCCTCTAAGTCCATTCACCTCACAAATGGCAAAATTTCATTCTTTTTACAGCTGAATAATATTCCATTGTACATAGACACAGGGATGTAAAGTACAGCATAGGGAATTTAGTCAATAATATTGTAATGACTATGTATGGTGTCAGATGGGTACTAGGTTCATCAAGGCGATCATTTTGAAAATTACATAAATGTCTAATCACTATGTTATATACCTGAAGCATAATATTGTACGTCAACTGTAATTAAAAAAATTATATTAAAAAATTAATTTCACTTATTTCTTTAAAAAAGAGTCAGTCCCTGAAGAGAGAGTTAGCATGTACAAGACAGAAGGCCAGGTCCCAAGCAAAGGAGCTGAGACTGTGAGGACAACGTTGTGGTTGTGGCAGAAACTTAGAGGTCCGATAAAATAAACTGAGGCAGAAGGCCCCCCGGTCAGGGTGGGCTCACATGACTAGGTTAAGAGAAGACTACGGCACATTAGACTTACACATGTCTATGGCCCCCACCAGACTCATTTCGTAGGGTGCCTGCAATCAAACCCAAAGCCAGCTTCCTTCTGTTTCCCAGGTACCGCCTGCCTTGGCCTGGAAGGAAGAGCTGTACAAGGCCATTCCTGCAAGGACCCAGCCAGGCTGAACCTGGCCAGGCAAAGGGCAGACAGAACCGTTACAGCCACCTTAACTTTGCTGCTCAGACAGAGCACAGGCAATATAGTTAACCGCATTTTACCAAAAAGTGGGCGAAGACCCTGAGAAAGGAGTATGACTCTTACAACTTAAAAGTAGGAATAGTTGCTAGGAGAGACTGCCTCAGGATTACCCTCTGCCGGCTTGTTCTCTTTTCCAACAGGGGAGTGACTGACAGGAGGAAATAGCTAGCTCGATGCGTTGAACGTGAAAATTTTAGAACATGAAATTAGGGGAGTTTTTTGGAAGAGTGCGATCTGGGCACGTAAATTCTCTGAGACTGAGCACAGAGCAGCCGGTCTCTCTGGGACTTTATCAGAGACTCCAAATGTTTGGTTTGGTGAACATCAGGCTTTCACTGGGGACAGGAAAGGGCATTTAAAAAAATTCTTTTAATGTTGGTAATCAAGTTTATTAACATTCTCAAAGTTCATTTAAAAATGAAATTTCAAAGAGCTGCTTCTTTTTCAATTACTCGCTCTGACAGGCCCATTTTTGATGTGTCATTTCTGATGGATTAGGTCAGTCAAACTGCATTAGATCATAAGTGCCACGCAGGCCCGCGTTAGTCATGTAATTGAACAGGACAGACACATCAGCGACGATTTATTCGAGAGGTGCCGTTTTCTGGAAGACCTATGCAACTAAGTACCTATTTTTCATCTCTGATTGTTTTTCTCAAACTTCATTTTCTCTGTTTGGATTTTTCTCATATTTCTCTTGGTCTCTTGAATTTATTTCCTGTATAGTTGACTTTATCTAGTTGGTTTAGTTCTTAGCGAATCTTGATTAGTGAAAAGCTGCTTCTCCCAACATACCTTGCTTGGTTTAATATGAACACATCAGGAGAGGAGGTCATGCGTGGATGCCTTGGCTTACCTTGTTGAAACTCAGAGAAGACTGGGGTTTCTGGGGCTTTTACAGCTGAACCTATTTCACTTGAGGCTATTTTCCTTTAAACAACAAAAATTGCTTCAGGCTATCTTTAGGAAAAAAATCTAATGGTGCAATGTGAGGCAACTCACAGTACTGAAGGAAAATCAGAGAATCCACCTTTGGAAAGGACAAAGGATCTCCTGCGGTCTACCCTGTGGGGATAAATCGTTCTCATTGGGATCCCACTATTTTTGGGTGTTGTGTTTTCTGCCCTACATGCTGATGCCCCAGGAAGAGGTCTGGTGTGCCGAGTTGGGTGTTTTCCCACTATTTTGGTGAAGGAAAAATAAAAACGAGCTTCTTGATTGATTGTGCCACCAAGCCTGTATCCAATGGAGGACAGGTGCTTCCCAAAGTGAAAAGGAGAAGCTGCTTGGTCTGCAAACCCCCAGAGATCCACTACAGCTTACGAGGTGATGTCTGCCATGAAGCTGGATCTGGGCCATATAGGGATGGCAAATAAAATGGTGTGCTAGGGTCTCAGGAGTGCTGGTTCCCACATGAAATTAAATGGCGTAAAGCTAATACTAAAAGTACTAAGTGATAGGAGAAGCTGAGGATGATCCCAGGTCACAAACACCAAAGTCAAGGGAGCATAGAACCAGCCAGGTGGCAGAGGGGCAAGCACTTAGGCACCAAATCCAAAGAAACATGAGAGATTAGAGCTTCCCCTTTTTAAATTGTTTTCTCACCTTTAAATAAGGGTGACAACAATACCTAGTGTACATGTGAAGAATGCATGAGATAATGCCAGTGAGGTGCATATTATAGCTTCCAGTACTTAGTAAGAGGTTGATATGGGTTCTCCTTTTTGACACAGGCCTGAGATTGTCAGGTGGACATGACTTCATTATGCTTTATTCCTTTCATATGCTCATAGTCCATCTTTCTAATCATGGAAACTTTTCTGCCTAAGAGAAGCTGTATTCAGAAGCCTCTTACAAGCATGGTTAGGGTTGGGCTACAGAAGAAACAAAATGGTTCACTGTCTCCCCTCTATGCTTAACTTGACCACAGCCAGGCTTAGCACTCTTCCTTCCTATCTCTGTTACTCTGGACTTCAGAGTATCATACAGAATAAACATTTGGAATAAAAATTTGAGGTAGGCAGGAGGGAAGGAGAAGAAAAATAGATCACAGAGTGATATGCATCATAAAAGCTCTTGGAGAGTTTTCAGATCCTTAGAATCCAAGAGGAAAATTAAACCTCCCCAAGAGCTCCTCCTCACCCACAGTCCCCATGTAACCAGCATGCCATGGCTAGAGCACTTTAATGGGCATGGTCATTGAAAGCACCAGACTTGTAGAGTTATATACAAAGGCCAAAATACATGGAGCTTCCAGCTGCCCAATTCCAGCCAAAGAACTCCAGAGAAATGTTTAGTTCCTCAGTTTCCATTAGTTTCTGTTTGTTAGAATTCCACTTCCGCTGACTGGAGAATTACTAACAACATTCTCTTCTCCAAAGGCCATTTAAGCTTTCAGGAGATCGTACTTTTATCAGGTCAATACTAGTTGGAGCTGGTGTTGACACCTGTAGACATCAGAGAGGCAGGCATCACAGTGACTCCTAGTGTTCCCTCTGATCTCATCCAGAAACATTTCTCTCTCTCGGTGAACAGTTCTTACCTTCTCTTTCTAAGACAGCTTAGAAAATGTAGTTAATTGTGCTATATATTCACATTAAAAAAGTTCATATTAAAAGTTCATAATAAAATTATCTAATCTAAAACCCGAAGAATACAAAGCATTGTTATTGGCAGAGGAGATATAATTACAGTGACATTGAATTCAGGAGATAGTATGTTTTTCACAGACCTAGGAGAGAGTATAATCTTAGGCTTTATGAAATTTTAATTAAATAAATACAGAGGCTCACGTAATATACGCAGACATAAGACATATAGATTTCAAATCAATCCTCAGTGAATTTTCTGTTATTGAGGTGCCAAAAAGAAATCCTTGACAAATAGGCCTTCTACGCAACACATTATGCTGATACTCTCAATTTGTTTTACATACTACAGAAAGATGAATCCAAAACATCAGTTGTATAATATCACTAACTATGTGTATATTTATCTAATATATTTATCTAACATATTTGTCTAATATATTTATATATTTATATAATCAGGAGAGCCTTAAATATAAAACAGTTTTAGACCCAAGTTCCTTAAACGTCCAGGATTTAATTTATAACTTAAATTCATAATAACCTTGCTATTTGGGCACACTATTAATAACCTATTTCATAGGTTGTCTTCTGTTACCAAATTTTAAAAATAAGAAGTTGGCAGCCATTATATCTAGGGATATAAATGGAGATCAATTCCATTACCAATGATAAAACTGAATTTTTCCCAAGCATGTGTAGTCTTCCTGAAATCTTACAAAATACTGACTTTCATAGTTAACTGGACATCATAAAGACAACTAGTCTACCTAGCAACAGACAGCTCCGCTAAAAGTAAAGATGCTGCTAGATATCATTAATCTCCCTGTGTCAGTATGAAAGGCACAGCCATGTGTTTTGGAAACCCTATTTGCTTCCAAATAAGGGCTTATGAGAAAAGCATATGAAGAATTGACTAAAATTTCTACCTTTTTGTCCTAATGTTTTGGTGCCAGGGAAACAGCCTCACATGATATACCCTGCAACTTGCAAAAACACTGCATCATTTCATAAAGTTTTTAGTGAGTGGCACATGAGTTCCTATGGAAAATACCAAGCTGACTAAGATTACTGTAAACTTCAGGGAGATAAAAGTCTCATATTATGTAATAAAACACTGCTCACTAGAAACTGAAAGAAGGTGCCATAAGCAAATGATGACATGGAAAAGAGAAAAGATGTGGGTGTATAGATCAAATGATGTCTCCAGGGGTTGTGCAATGCAGCAGCCTTGAGAATAACGAGCCTGGGACCTAGAGGTAGAGGAGCTGAGTGTGATTCCCAGACAGGACTTGGCTCTAGGTGTGACTTGGGAAAGTCACTCAGCATCTCTGGACCTCCATGTCCTCAACTGTAAAATGGAAACATAATCTTCCTTCATGGGGCTGCTGCATAATTGAGATAATGTGTCAACCCATTATTAGTGGAATCTGAAGTGCAGGTTCATGAGATGCTAAAATTGGATTTATTGGCCATTTATAATGTCATTTAGTAGTTATTACTAGTCTGCTTTTAAAAGTAGTTTTCAAAGGGATTGAAAAGCTACTAGGAACTTTGATGTCTCCTAAATAAACATATACAAGTGTAAAAAAGTTTGTTTACAGTAAAATGCAAAGAAAAATATCCAACTATTCAAATACATTTATTATAAAAATGTAAAAAAGCAATGTAATTATTATCAATACTTTGAAATTTATGATCTAGTTTTTAAAAATTCACATAAAAGCTATTCAATGACTTGTAACACCTAGCATTATTACATTCTGGATACTTAATGTAGCAGTAATATTTTCTCTTTAACACATCCACTCAACATGTGTGCCTGTAGGTACCCATTCTGTCCTGGGTATAATTATTATTGATGCAATGTTTGCTCTAGGAAAGAATTTTAAATTACTTTGTAAATTCTTTTCAGTTCCAGTGTCACTTTAGATTGGAAGATTAGTTGTTGATTAAATAAAGATGAAATTGTAAACGTGAAGGTCTCCTCTAAGATGAAAATTCATCGACCAACTTCGTACTGAGCTTACACAATACTGCAACAAAATTGAGAGTTCAGTTTCCAGATACTTGAAAGAAAAAACATGTGAAAGTAGAAATTTAAAAGTAATTTATACAAGGTGCCTGTAATAGTCAAATTCATACAGACAGAAAGCAGAATAGTGGTTCCCAGAGGCTTGGTGGGGAGAAGAGATGGGAGTTATTGTTTAATGGGTACAGAGTGTCAGTTTGAAATAATAAAATGTGGATGCGTGGTGGTGATAGTTAAACAATGTGAATGTACTTAATGCTACTGAATGGTACGCTTAAAATGGTTAAAATGCTAAATGTTATGTTATGTATATTCTACCACAATAAAAAAATTTAGCATTAAAAAAAATTCCAAGTGGCTATTTTTAAATATATATATTTTTTACTTATTTTAGAGAGAGAGAGGAAGGGAGAGGGAGAAAGAAACATCAATGAGCAAGAACCACCAACTGACTGCCTCCCGCATGCCCCCTACTGGGGATCAAACCCGAAACCCGGGCATGTGCTCTGACCTGGAATGGAACTGGAGACCCCTCGGTGCATGGGCCAATGCTCAGCCAACTAAGCCACACGGGCCAGGGCTCAAAGTGGCTTTTAATGACCCCTACTGCTCCTAAGTAATCCTGTTTTTCTTTGATGCCTGCCTATTGCAGTTCACTGGGGATAAGAAGAAGTATTAAAAATAAAAGAGAAAATTAAAATTATAGCGGCACCTGCTAAACCTCTTTCAAATTAAAGAGTGTTTAGAGATTTCACTGATGATTGAAAACATCCCTGATGCTTTACCCGAGGATACCTGGCATCAGAGAATGGGCAATTTAAAAAAAGAAGAAAGGAATTCATCATTATTAAGCATCAACTAAGCGCCAGGCACTGTACTAGGTGCTTCTGTCTCACTCCAGTCTCACTGTAACTTTGTGAGGCAGCTGATAATTCCCATTTTATAGAACAGGAAAAAAAGCCTTTGAAATTATAACTGACAAGCTCAGACTTGTATTCCTAAAAATGTCTGAACTTGGTGATTTGAATCAGTTTCCTAAATAGGAAATCGAGTCCCTCCCAGGATTTGTTTTGATTTACTCTTTTAAAAGCAACCAATGTATATATTGTTGCTTTTCCCTACGTAAATGGCTGGTGGCTTTGGCCATTTATAACCACTCCTAGGTGGTGTATATTACGTACTTCTGCAGAAAGAGTGTTTCATCAGGAGTTTAGGGCCACACTCTGGTCACGGCTCAAACTTTCACTCCCAGGCCCTTTGAATGGACCCATAAACCCCGCCAGGCCCTGCTTCCCTTGGCTGTGAAGAGAGCTAATGACGCCTTCTCTGCTTAAGTGAGTTATGCTATAGAAGGGCCCAAAGTGGTCATGGGTGAGAAAGCGCGTGACGCTGATTAAAGATGTGCAACAGCAAATGTAGCATTTGCAGCCACAATTCCTAGTTTGCAAAGATCTCCCCAAATGACCTGGCCATCCTATCACACCCCCCCCCCCCAACAAGCAATAACACAAGGCCTTTTGGTTTGAAAAGCTCTTCGAGTTCTTCACTATCTCAAAATAATCTCTCCAGCCTTCTTGGTAAGGCTAATAAATGGAATTCTGGCATTATCTGGTGTGAAGGCAGTGTTGTAGCGTTTACGAGTTTGGGGAGCTTGTCTCCCAAACAACACTGACTTCTTCCCGTCCTGTTCCTCCAGGCCCTGGCCTTCCTCCCTCTCAAAGGAAACCTCCCGATTCACAGAGAGAAAGCTGTCAGCTCGAGCCGCAGTCGTGTTATGTGTCTACATGACACGTCTAGACATAAAACTGCCTGTATTGTCTGGGACTGTCTTGGAGATAGAACACTGAGTGCCTTCGGGACAGGTGCTAATGAATGAGGCAGTGGTCGCGCAGATAAACCAGGCTGGCAAGGAGAACAATTAAAATGATGTTACTGCAATGCCAATGTTATTTTAAAATTTAATCATGCTGCCTGCTGGCTTAATGGGAACTCCTTTTCCATTAAAAGAAAACAAACAAAAAACACAAGGCAGATGCCAGTGCTATGAATGAGGTTGTATCCACACACCACAGAGCAAAATGCTGTTTCAATGATAAATCAGGTTAATTCATATATGTAGGTGGCAAAGCAGCATAATTTAGAACCCGAGATTGGGTTTTCTCACTCTGATTTATTCCATTAAATTTGTATTTTCATGAAGCCAACCCACTAATTACATCTTCACTTTTACTACACAGATTCAACCTGAAGAGGATGAATCAAATAGAAGGAGTTTCCTTAGTAAGTTACACCGTTAGTATGAGACATGCCTTGGAGTCTTCGCTTTTCACTGTGTGCAAGTCAGTAGGAGCACAGAGGCTAAGATCCTACTCAACAGAACAGAAGCTGGCAATCTAAGGCCCAAGGGCCACCTGCGGCCCGCCACCTGTTCTTACTCAACCCACGTGCTAACAATGTTTATTAAATTTTAAAAGGATTTTAAAAACCAAAAGAAAATCGTATTTTGTGATAGGTAAAAATTATATAAAATTCAAATTTCAGTGTTAACTAAAGGTTTATTGAAACACAGCCACACAGAGGCGATATGGCCCTAAACGCCTGAAATACTTACTAACTGACCTTTACAAAAAACATTTATTAAGTCAATCTCCTAAAATGATCCTGCTTAGGATCAAATCCTGCTTTATTAGCTGGGTGTTCTTGGGAAAGTTAAATTTCCTATACCTACCTCAATTCTCATCTGTAAAATGAGAATTACACCACCAACTTCATATGTTTGTAAGAACTAAGTAAGTTAAATGTGTGTAATGTGCTTAAAACAGTCCCTGAAACATAATAAGAACTCTGTAAGTGTTAATTGTCATCATTATTATTCTTTGTCTACTATAAGTTAACTGGTTACATCTTATGCTGATTTGGAAAATTGTAAGGAAAAGTCTTTATTAAGTTAAAAAATAATTGAAAAATATAAAATTGATTGTGCAAATATTTCTTTATGTTAGTTCAGCAAATAAAATTGCATAGGGAAAAAATAATATGTGAATGCTTATTATTCATGCCATCACTCTGTTCTTAGCCAAAAATCTTAGTGATTTGAAGCCCATTAATCAAGTTGAAAAATAGTTAGGCAAAAACAGTTGGATTGGCGCATTTGTCATTTTGCTTAGAGATAGGATTAAGGCCCCTGGAATTATTTTCCTAATAAAATACATAATTAGATATTGATTGCTAGGCTAAAACATCAGCTGCAATTTAAACAGTTATGCCAATTATGCCAGCTTACTGTGTTACCTGAAATATTATAAAACATAGTACAAGTGCCAAAAATGCTAAGGATATTTTAACTTCAAAATTTCGCTTTAGAGGCTTTTAAGTAAACTTTGTCTTTACTTCTATCTTGAAACAAATTTAATCTGGATTGAATATATATATGAAAAAAATAACAAAGAAAAAGTGATGATAGAAAAAAGCTCTTTGAAATTATTAATAGGTAAAAAATTAAAAATGGGGCAGGGAAAATGAATATAAATTTTAAGAAAGAATAGAAATGATAAATAAATCCAGAAAGAACACAAATGATAAACAAATGAAAAATTACTGTTTTTCATATTAATATAAAATCTGTTTCTTTATGGACTGGCAAAGATTTTCCTAAATGATAATAATGTTGATAAGGGTAGAATAATCATAGCAAAAACTGATGCAGTGTTAACTGGCAACCACGGTTTTTTTCTAACTGCTTTATATGCAATTTACTCAGGTAATCCTCAGAACAACCCCCCAAATTCAATATTATTATTAGAGGCATTCTAGTAATACTTTACTAAAAAAAAAAGAAAAGAAAAGAAAACCAGAACCCAAAGTTATACACTTATTTGGAGGTAGAGTGGTATTTGAACAAAACTGTCTGGTTTTGCAACTGTTGCTTCCAGGCATTATGCTATTGCTGCAATGATATGGACATATATTCATACTCCAATGTTTTCTGAGAAAACAACACACATTGCGATCTCAGGACTGGTAAAGAGAGGAAAAGATGTTTTCCACTGATTGCCTCTTCATCTTCACTTCTAAGAGAATACATGTCCTTATTCTACAGCTTGCTCTAGACCAATAGTAAATACACTTTTAATGATATTCTTAAGACAAAATAACTAAAGTCTTGCCAAGCCCCATAACAGCAGTTTCAGTCAAGTCAGAACTCCTGCACAAATACTCTGTGATTTCTCCCAGATTTAGGGTCAGAAGAGCAATCACAAATTACAGTTATAGATGGGGCTTGTGTGCTGATATGCAAGGGAGGAAAGGAAATGAACTTGAGGATCTGCCAAGTTCTAAGAGCTTCACATGCGTTGACTCATACTGACCTCATAACTCTGTGCGATGAGTTATCTCCACTTAACAGAATACACATCTAGATTAGATTAGCTGAGTTATTTAAACTTAACCAGGCTCACACAGCTAGAACAATGTCAGAGCCTAGTTTTAATTCAAGTTTATCTGATTCCAAGATCTCTCCTCTTTCCAGTACACAGCATTGCCTCCTGTGTAAGGAGTTGTTATCTCATGTTTGCACTCTATACAGTGAGAAATCTATAATTAGGATGTGTATTGTTGAAAGCTGGAGTAGAAAACCAGGAAAGTATGGGAAAATGAACAAATGTAAGAGCAGGAAAGGACATGTGACCAAAAAAGTGGGAGGGCAGCCTAGATAAACACTGGGATCAAGAATTAAAACTCACAGTTGGTTTTACATGCTCCTTTAGTGTGACATATGAATAGAGCATATCAAAGGGTTAAAGACAAAAATTCTGTCTAAAATTCATTATTAATATGTTGGGAAGGCTCATAGAGTGATCCACATCATGTGAGCCACCCTGTTTACACAGCTGAAAACTGATAAAAATATACATCAACAATACCTGTAAAAGAGAATGTAGAGCCACACCTGGCCTCCAGGTAGAACTACAAAGAGAAGCAGGATGTGGATTTTCAGGAAGGGGCTGGCTCCTGGCATGTGATGAGAGATGGCAGCATTAGGAAGTCAAGCTAATGATAGGGATCCTGCCTGATCAGCACAGTTGGGAGGTAGGCCCAAGCAGCAGTTGGGGCCAGAGGGCCTGTCATGAGCAGACAGGGCCCCAGGAGGGTGAGAACTTGGGTTCAGAGAGCAGAACAAGACCTAGGCAGAAATAAGTGAAATTCCATGATGATTGTTACTCTTAAAACTCTACCAAGCTCTCTCCTTATACAGCGATGTGTTTGGACACATCTCTCCCACTTGACTAGCAACTTCTTGAAGGCAAATGCTATCAGTTATCCATCTTTAAATACCCAGATATTAACATTATAGATATTAAATAAACATTGTGTGGGGAATGGCTAGATGAATGAAAAGAATTTAATTACATGAGTTTGGTAGAAACCTACTTACTATAGTTGATCATGAGAGCCCAGAACAGGCTTTGCAGTCAGGCTGACTTGTTGCAGTCAGGCTGACTTGTTGCTAAATCACAAGAGCTACCAAAGCAGAGATCCTAAGCTTCTATTAACCAAGGTCCAAACTGTCCCAAGGGTCCAGCACAGCGGGGTCCACAAGTAGGGCTACTGGGGCCAAAGCAGTGGGACAGAAGGGATATGAAGGTAGGAAGCCAGCTGAGTTGAGCCAGCATGTGGAATTTTACCAGTTCAAAGCCATTGCTGTTGACTGTGGCCTAGCTGAACAAATTGGAACTCATCCAGAGAAGTAAGGAAGAAAGGGCAGAGTGGTGAGGAGACAGGAATCCAGGCTGTGAGTAGAATTGTCAAAAAGCTTGGTCTATATCACCAAATGAGACAAGACTTTGTGGGGACACAACAGCTCACTTCAAAGCAGATTTTGTTTTCTATGTAATATTCTAGGGCAGAACTGAGATCAATGAGTAAAGGATGGTGGGATGATTTCACTTGCTAGTAGTGTCATGGACGAGCCCATGGCAGGGAAATTACAGGAGTCATTCTCAGCAGACTAGAATTGGTGAGATCTGAGTGTACCTCCCAGGTCTTTTCTCATCACCTATTCTGTATCTCTGAAGTTTCATGCTTTAAGGAAGCAAATCAAAACATCAGAAGACAAAAATCATGCTTAGGAACAACTGGAGAGAGAGAAGGAGAGAAAAAGGGAGGGAGAGAGAAGCACACAACCTTCTCAAGACTGTGCTATTTCACTGAAGTACGAAGTTGCTGGTCATCATGTCTCTCATGCTGCTCTTTGCCCCAAAGATCCTGAATCTCAAATTTCATCCATGTGGCAGTCTTGCTTTCACTTTTGAAATATTAACTAATTTGTTTTAATGATTATGCTCATTACCCCCTTACTGCTCTGAAATAGTATGTCACACAAATTAATCGATTGATCCTCCCATGACAAATATCATCACCACCACCACCACTCTGGAAGCCAATTCTAACTGTTCAGTCATACTGTGAGTCAGCAGAAGACCCAAAATGTGAACTTGGAACTGATGGTCCAAAATGGATACCCTGCCCTTTAAATGCAAGGATGATGCCATGGGTCTGCTGAAAGCAGAATGTGACTTCATGACTTTTATTTTTTTTAGATGATGAACCTGTATACAATTTCCACTATTTTCTGACCCAATCGTTCATTCATTCATTCATTTACCACTATGCTCAGTAAAAATAACAAGAGCAAAACAGGCTCAGCCCTTACCCTCCCAGAACTCAAAAACCTTTCTCAACATATATTTTTAAACAGCCATGATCATAGATTGAAAGTGAGTAAAAACAGATTTTTCTAGGTAGAGTAAGATCTGGCATGTAACTAGATACATAGGACAAAAATGTCTAACTGGAACTGCAAGCCTGGTGATGGTGCTCTGTGGGCTGAGGATGGGTGGTTGCCCGGCACCTCTGAGTCACTAACAATCTGGGGACTTTTAAACTGCATGGGATCTGATATTCTTAAGACTTAATGAACCCAACTTTTTGGTCCCAACTAATTTTGAGCTTTTACTATGTGTCAGCCAAATAATCCATAAGAAATATACATTCAAGGAATGCCTGAGACTCCGAGTCAAGGTAGTACCGGAACCCAGGGCTCTGGGGCTTCAAAGCCATGCTTTCTTCACTTCAGGCTACTCCCCTTACGATAGGTAACCAACAATTGGTGGCGGGGTAACACATTATGATGTACTTGGATAAAATGCTGCTGGTTATATCAATTAGTGTGGTTAATTCTGGAGGCCCACCAGGAGTGTGTTGAGGGCCTTGGAGCTACTCTAGGGGAGGGGTGTCTGTGTGTCATCATCACAGCAGCCAGGTGCTACCAAGGCTGGAGGAGAGGGAGAGGAAGAAGGTATATATTTTGTCCAGGTACATGGGAAACTGAGGCATCCAACATCTTTACAGTCATCTACATTCTGAGAGAATGTGTGTTATCTCACACCTTTGAGTTTTGTAAGGCACTTGGTCCTGTAGACAGAGTGAAAGTGGGTCAAGGGAAGCAGCTTAAACCAGCAGTCAGTGACCTGGGTTTGAGTCAAGCTCTGCTGTGATGCCAGCCATCTGTGAGCTGGTTCCTTCTCCCTGTGTTGCTGCTTAAGGAAGCGGTTTCACTACATTAAACTTCAGGTTACAAGGGTCCTAACTGCATGGGAATGAGCAGATAGCACCTTAAAATAAACATGAGTGATGCAAAAAGTGCTATACTAATCCTAATGCATCATTTTTCTTTTAATATTTGAAGACTGCCCATGAAAACCAAAGCTTGTTAAGGTGCCCACTCAGGAGGGTCACTTCTGCACCCCAGGTCTAGGCATAATTTGTACTCTGTTGCAGTCCACCCATCTACCTCCAAATATGCAAAGCTCATAACTAAGGACAAGACTTAGTTATCAGTATTTTCCATCTGACTGCATAATTATAAGTGTTGATTAAAAAGTCTCTTTTTAGCTTATTCATATCTCCAGGGCAGACACAGAATTAGGTGACTGTAATTACAGAGGCTGGAGAAGCAGTGAAATTTTGAATTGATGTATATAAAATTAATAGGAGAAAAAAACACCCAAAGGGTGTCCAGTTCAATTAGTGTGAGTTTTTATTTACTTGGTTCTGATTCTCTATGACAGCCCTGGAGGCTCAGAAACAAATATGCATGTGGTCAACTTGTTCTCTTTCTCTCCAAACATGTGTTAGTGTATTCAGATATAAGACTGAATTCTCACAGGCCAATATGAATCTCCTATTATGTATTTATTCCTGACACAATAAATGGCTAGAACACTGGAAGATTATTACTGAGCCCTACGGTAATATGCTGTATAATATCAAGATAATATGCAGACACCTAAATCGTGCAAAAATGAAATCCTGGCATCTAGAAACTCCTCTCGAGATGCAGCTGGAAGAAAGAAAGGGGGCCTAAGAAGCATAGAGAGTCCTAGGAATGTGGCAGAATTTGGCCCTATTTTATTCTTGCTCATCCTTCATAGATTAAAATATTATTTTAACTTGAAATTTAAAAATACATGTAGGTGAGGAGGATGGGACGGGGTGGAACGAGTCATTGGGGAAAAAAAGGGACATCTGTAATATTTTAAACAAAAATAAAATTTAAAAAAATTAAATTAAATTAAATAAATAAAATTAAATAAATAAAAATACATGCATCTTTCTTATTTTTCTCCATTCCCCGAAAAGATAAGAGCAAAATAAAGTTATCTTTAGTCTGCAGCTGCAACTGGAACCATCAAGAGATAGCGCTGGTGAACAGTGTAGCCACATAAAAGCTTCGAGGCCACAGCGACGCTCTTCTTGGCTAGGGGTGGGGCAGCACTAAGTAAACAGGATGAGACACAGTGGCATTTGTCAATCCTAGTGGCAGCCTTTGCATCTATCCACATCAGAAGATTCTTTGAAATATGAATCCCATTATCTCAGGTTGCCCTCCTCACAAAGAAATCATTAATCTAGCAAAAACATATGAGGGTTTATTGAGAAGTAGGTAAGGTGTGTTTCAATAGCAAATTAAAAATGTGAAAAGCGAATATATCTGTCCAGGCAAGTCAGGGAAAGTTTATTAAGGAAAGTGATTTTTTTTTTTGAGCTGGGACATTAAGTTAATGAGTGCAGATGCATATTCCAAGCAGAGGGAATTACACAAGCTAAGTCTTGAAGGTGTACAAGTGCATGGTAAGGTCGTCATTAGAAACCTCCAGGGGAGCTGGAGCATGGGGCACTTTGTAGGGATGAGTAGGAGATGGGGCTGGAGAAATAAATGAGGACAGATTGTAAAAACTCACATTGGAAGTCGAAGGAGTTTGAAACTTTAACTTGAAAGCTGCAGGGAACCACTTGAGGTTTCTATGCAGGAGAGTGACATGATCAGACCAGTGTTTTTATTTTGTTGGTCCCATGTATTTTGTTGAGTATAGCAAAGATGCTGAATACGTGAGTTTTATTTATTCTGTATCTATATTGTTGAATTTGTTGAATTTCACAAAGTGAACATGGCCATGTAACCAGTACCTAAGTCAAGAAACACACACATGCTCAGAGAGTATGCTGATGGTGATGACGTTCAGCTTTAGCAGATAATGCTAAACACTTCTCCAAGGCCTATTCCAATTCACATTCCCACCAGCAGTCTATGTACCTGTGATTGTTCCACATCCTCACCACCCTGGTGTGTGTGTGTGTGTGTGTGTGTGTGTGTGTGTGTGTGTGTGTGTGTGTGTTCATTTTAGCCTTTATCCAGGAATATGGTAGTATCCGGTCATGCATTTTAAACAGTGTGATAGTAGAGAAGATCGAGTGGCCAGTTAGAGACCTATGGAAATAATCTAGGAATGAAGAAACCTAGGCTTGGATCCCAGACAGTGCCAATAGGAAAGCAAGGTTCCTGTTGTGTTCCTGTTTGTCACCTACCATTACACCCAGTGAAAAGGGCATCTGCAATAACACTGAAAGCCTATGTGATCCACTTCTCATCATCTCATACATACTTGCACTTTTTCCCTTCAAGAAAATAATTTCCATTTATATAGGATCCTTAATCCCAAAGCCTTTTGCAAATGAAGCCCCAAAAATGCAGCCCAGTCCATGTCTATTAGCAGAAGAGAGAAAACAAAGGCCCAGATTTGCCTCCCCAGCCCTGCCTTGTCAAGGGTGGGGTTTCCAGGCTACCTGTGCCCGGCCCTCCCACCCACACCTGAGGCAGGCTTGTGCCCCCAGTGCCAGCCCTCAGCAGCCACGCGAGAGGGCAGAGATGGGCGGGTCGCCTGCAGAGGGCACAGAGACCTGGCCAGAGATCGTCCACTCCCTGCTTCATGGGGCAGCTGGCTAGGACCAGGGACTCGAGATCTGTGGGAGCCCGGCCAAGGCACCTGCAAGCTAGAGAGGCGATTTCATTGTCTTCTAAATAGCTTGACTAATGATGATCACTTGCTATGGGAACAAAATGTTTTTGTCTGTGAATTTTCACCTTCAAACCCAGGTGTCTTAAAGACAGTTTTCACCAAGTTGCCAAGCCATACAATTCAGAGGGCCATTCCCAAGAGGCGGGTCTGTCAGGGTAGCTGCGTGCCCTTGGATTGCACCGGGCTTTCTTCCAACCCAGAGAGAGGCCGCAGCCCCCTCCCATCCATGCAACCCCCGGGCTGATATCTAAGGCCAACTGTCCTGCAGGGTGGATTTCTTGGGAAGCTCTGGAAGCCACTTGGGCTGGAATTGGAACTGTGAAGAAAGTTTGTAAAGGAGGTCTTTCCCTACCACATCATCTTATTGAACTGGGGGGTATTTTTCCTTGAGGCAAGTAAAAGTGAGTCTCCCTCTTTGCCTTTTCCCCAATGTCCACTTTCAATTGTCTCTCTCAGCCCATCAGTGTGCCTTTAGTCTCCCTCGTGATCACTAAGTAACTTGGAATCTGAAGTCAGCATTTTAAATTCCCCAAGTAAAGCATCCCTCTTCTCAAACCTGCTGCTTCTCCTCTTAGGTTTCATTTCTTATCACTGCTAACAGCAACTTTTATACCCAGTCACTGATTCAATGAGGGCTTGTCTGACTTCTGCTTCTCCCCCCGCCTCCACCAACCACACCCCGTCAACGTCCAATCACCCCCACCTCTCACAGCGCCCCGCTTCCACCATCCTGGCTCAGGTCCTCCTACCTGAAACTTACTGGTCCCCAACCTGGGCTTCTCACCTCATGTTGCCATTGTGATGTTTCCCACATAGCACTGAAAGTTCATCTTTCTCAATGTATATACAGCATTTATTTTCAAATTCTTATATTTTTAAATGTCCAAGTTTCTCCAATAACCCCAGAATAAAATGCAAACTTTTTAGATGAGTATTCAAAGTCTTCTTAGTTGATGCCCCCAACTCAGCTTTCCAACACTCTTCCACTCCTCCTCCTCCTCATTGAAACTTTACAGTCTGGTTAAGTAGACTTTAAGTTGTATTTTTTAGAACCTTAGTGTTTCATGGAAATACTGTAGAATCCATCTCAGGGACTAAAGTGAGGGGGAGATGCTCAGCAGGTAAGCCTCTGCCCCTAATTTCATTATAGTTTATATCTAATATTTATATTATGTTTAATATATAAATTTATGATATTTAAATCTTACATACAAAAGATTCACTGCTTTAAAAAAAATACTAATGAGTTTTAAGGCCATTGCTCTCTTGTAACTGAAAGTGTTTCTGAGCTCTGAAGATTTGACCCCATGCTGCTGTTTTCACTACTGTCTCTCCAACTGACCAAACTGTCCTTTCATTCTCCCCACCTATTTTCACATATCCAGATCCAGAAGCATCTTCTACCAAACCCATCTTAACTGCACATCTTAAATGCACTCATCCCAGAGAGCCCTTTGGCATCTCTACCCCAGAGCCAGTCCTCTTTTCCACCCTGAGGGAGAGGGCTGTGGGGAAGTTTTCTGCACATTGGCAGGACCTGTTGACTGGCAGGCATTCATTGCAATGCACATGGGATCAGAAGCAGGCAGCCCGAGAATCCCCAAAAGACAAAAAAAGGAAGAACTACTTGAGGCACTCTCATTTGGAGTCTCTACTTCTTCATAGGGAAATTCTTATACTTTAACCAAGAGGCAACTGTCATGACCTGTTGAGAAGGCTCACTCGTATGGCCCTTCAGGAGACAGATGTCCAACCAATCACTGTGATTTCTATTCCTCACCCTCCCTCAGCCCCTCATGCTCACTGTCACCCTTTTGGGGGAACCATCCCTTGAAAAACGTGTCTTATCTCTATTACAAACATTCCCTGGGTGTGCTTTCAACTCTGACTCCCTCAACTCATTTATCCTGCAGTCTTTTCCACCCGCCTTTCATCTTCCAGAAACTTACCAGAAACCCTCCCTTTCAGTGTTTTGGACCAGAAGTCCTCACATTTCACTGAACTCAAGTTTTTGGTGGAAGATGTTCCGAGATCCAGGCATTGTTTGTAGTAGGGGAGAATCTATCTGAGATCCACTCTGGCCAAGAGTTGAGGCAGTTCAAGAAGATGAAAAGAATTAGGCAGGAAACTAAATGAGGGGCTGAGAGGAAATGAATAAACTATGAAGTGTTGAATAAAACTGAAGGCAAAGTAAGCAAAAGGCTTCGAATCCAGGTGTTCCGGTAGCTACGGCAGCCTGAAACAGGAAAGACAAAAGATCTAAGCCTGATGCCAAAATCGAGGCAACCCAGCCACAGCCGTTTGCATGGTTCTTCTGGAATATACACTTATAGCTACAGATGTCTCAAGGAAAGTCAGAGCTTTCACCTGTGATGTGACCCCAAATGTGGTAGGAAGTTCTATAATTCTCAGAATTATTTCCTATATAGGCAGCATATGATGTCATTAACTTACTTTATTCAAGAGTGTGTTCATATTTTGAGACCCTCTATACAACCATGCAAACAATGAGAAAGGCAAAGATATTTTCAACATGCAGCTAAAATTTGGTCCATACACCCAAACCAACGTGATATCTTTTACTGATAGATCAACTGAAGTCAAGGGAGAAAATATGGTCACTTCATTCAGGAAGCACTCACTGCCCAATTAAAGCACCCATTAAGAAACAACGAGTTCAGTAAAAATGGTTGAAACTGTGCCCATGTGTGTGCAAGTGTCTGTACACAAAGATCGGAACTATCTATAAACGAAGGAGCCCTTGGTTATCGTGCCCACCCAGAATGTGCTTGTTCCATGACTTCTCATGGCCCTCAGTATTAAAAACAATTGAGCAGAGCCAAGATTTCTTTTCTTATCTACTCTTAGGAAAGATAATGAAAGCAACACAGTCCGGAAAAGATAAAGTGCTCTGTGGACATACGTGTGTGTGCTGTGACCACCTCTAGAGCCAAAGTGCCTGTAGCCTTTGGGTCTAACTTCATTTCCGTGGAAACGAGGCAGTTCAGCCATGCACAGAAATTAAAGCATACGGTGGGGAAAGTGCTCAACAAAATATGAATTGCAATGAAATCCAAATGCCAGTGGTTCTATTATTGTGGCTTTATGTGATCATGAGGCAAAGCAGCTTGGATAATGAGAGGTCACCATGGCTAAAAATCAGAGCGCTAATGGCTCTCACCTACTGGTGAGAGGCAGTGATCTCAATAAAATGCAACACTAATGGAAATAGCCCCACAGGGAAAAGACTGGCATCTGCAATGTAGGAAAATGGAGAGAAATAGAGAAACCTTCTCAATCCACCTAAATATCTATTGTTTCAGCAAACAATGCCTTTTTAAATCAGTAAGGAAATTTCCCTTGCAAGGGCTTGCTTCTAATGCTTCTCCCACCCAGATACCAATCTTCAAACTTCCCCTTGAGTGAGTGAATCAGCCAGCTGTGTCTGTATCGTTCTTGGGAATATTCTTGGATATGGCAAATGTAATCAACATGGCCATGCTAGAAGAGGCCTATAGTTAATGTGCAAGGAGGCTGCCAAGGAAGAAAAGATGGCTCATCAGCTGGGGCCCAGTATTATCTGAGACTTAAAAAATATTCAGCCAGCTGTTAAACCTCCCACCACAGCCAAAACAAAGTCAGGAGGAGGCGTTCCTTGCCCCTCTACAGCTACCACTGGAAGATGACCTTTTCCTCAAATCTGCCTTTGGTATTTTGTTTTGTTTTCATTTGTTTTTTGTTTCAGACTGATTTTTACCTGATTTTGATAAAAAAGTGGAAAAGAGAACAACCTTGTGATTTGCCCTGAACTATGGAAATGATAAGGGGAACACTACTTTTACCACTTTATTTGCTTACTTAGAGTTTTTACATGATATAGTCTATAGATGTTAAGCTTCTCAAAGGCCAGGATCATTTAAACTTTTAAAAAGTTGTCCCTTATAACACAGTATAATACTCTATGCACAGGACAGTGATGGGGAATTGAACTTAAAACCTCATCATACATCAACATTGCTGAAAGCTCAGGGGAACCATGTGGGGAACAGTGCCTGTGCCATGGGCACGTGCGGGAAGGAATACTGTGCAGGATGAGGCTGGAGAAGACTGTAGGGGTCTTTCATGGGGACACCTCATGGGTAGAATGGCTTACAACTGGGAAAGAAAAGACAGAGAGCTCAGGTAATCCCAGCTTCTCCTGTGCCCTCTGGCTTTCCAGATCAATTTCTATGGTCCCCTGCCTCCTCTGAGTTGGGTCTCAGGCTTTGGTTTAGGAGTGGGGGTCTTAGTTTATATTAGAATTCTACAACAATGTTTTGTGTGTTCAGAAGTGGGGGGTTATGTTTGGAAGAGAGCCCTGAAATTTCCTAGCAAATGATTTCACACTACATCAGCCTCCTGGCTATGCCCCCACCCTCTAAATACCCTCCACCCCTGAAATCCTGAAGCCTCCTCCTGGGGGAGTCTGTATCTTCTCTGTCCTGGAGGGGGATCCCTGCCATGACCATCAGCAAGGGTGGTGGAAGTGCCTTTCACGCAGGTGTGAATAGAGGAGGGGGCATATTGAGAATCAGTCTGCTAGACTGTGGATGATGTTGCTCAGTCCCTGTTTCTGAAGCCCAGAGAATACTCTGTTCCAGGTGGGCTATTGTCACTCTCCCATTCAGGACAGAGCCTTTTAGGATCTGAGGAAAAGGAGTTGAAGAACAGCTACCACAGGTTAATCAGGGGATACTATTAAGAAAGACAGTCCTCATTGCCTTGCCTTTCACTAGCGCATGAAAACAATAGGGGAGCCGGGAGTAATTCACAAAACCAATTTGCCTGCTCTGACTAGCACTCCATCTGCAAGCCTCTTCAACTCCTGCTTCTGCTCCTCTGCCTCACTAAAAATGACCATTTCTCATTTTCAGTCTTCCTTTCAGGTATCCCTTCATCTTTTTTAAAAAAATATATCTTTATTGATTTCAGAGAGAGGAAAGGAGAGGGAGAGAGAGACAAACATCAATGATGAGAGAGTCATTGATCAGCTTCCTCCTGCATGCCTCCGACTGGGGATGGAGCCCAAAACTGGGCATGTGCCCTGACCGGGGATCAAACTGTGATCTCCAGAACCCTAGGTCGATGCTCAACCCCTGAGCCAAGCCCAACCAGGGTCTCTTCATCCTTTTATCTCATCTTTCTTCTTTCTTCACTTCTATTCTTCAAAATCACTTCTCTGCCCCTTCATCCAATTTACTAATAACCGTTTGAATATTAAAAGAATAAAGAAAATATCTTTGCGTAAACTCTCATGTGAAAAAAATCATTCAAATTTAGACTCTAGAATACTCTGCCGATTTACACATAAATTGAATGTGTTTTCATATGCTCAGGAGGAATGAATGACTGAGTAAGAAAAGAGCTTAGTGCTTTGCTTGCCTTCCTTCATGGTTACACAGCTGGCGGAATCGCAGGAGATAGAAGGATCCATTCTCTTTTTTTCCTAAGTACATTTTCTCCTCTCCTCTCTGTGCACACCTATATTCATATTTCACCATCTTTTAAATTTTTCTAATTTCTCATTTCCTTTTCAATTTATCATAATATGGAAGTATTATATGTATTTCAGTAATTTGTATATATGATGAGGTTTTACTGTTCAATTCACCATCTTTCTCCTGTGCAGAAAGCATTATTCTATGAGTTACAGAATGTACTTTTTTAATTTTAGACTCTTGTGAAAGTCCCATGTCCTCTGCAAGATATAGCTTCCCTTCCTCCCTCTCTGTGTTCTCTCCATTATTCAAGGTTTGCTCAAATTGCACATCTCCAAAGAAATGTCCCTAATTCTTCAAATCAAAATCAATATTGCCTTTCTGTTTATTTTCTTAGCACCATGGATGGACTTGAATTTTTAATTCTTCCTCTTATCCAATCAGTCACCCATTCACTCATTGTTATAGACTGAATTCTATTCCTCCAAATTTCTATGTTGAGGCTCTAATTCCCCGTGTGACTATATTTGGAGATAGGGTCCTGAAGGAAGCAGTTAAAGTTAAATGAGGTCATCAGGGTGGGGCCCTAATTCAATAAGATTGGTGTCCTTATAAGAAGAGAAAGAGACACCAAGGGTGCCTGCACACCCAGTCTCTGGTATTCTGTCATGGCAGCCCTAGAAGAGTAATACTCTTAACCCAGCTGGTGCTGTGGGCCTGCTAGATATTAGGCCTCTTTGTCATGGCCCCCACATAACACAGCCTGTTCTGCATCAGTTACTCGGGTACATGAGGCCTCCCCACCCCGGCCAAAAAGAAAGCTCTTGCAGACAGGTCCCACTCAGAGCTGAGGACAGGTCTTTGGTACATCACAGGCTTACTCATCTGCTGAACTGAAATCAAACTTTGCTGGAGCTGCACACTGACCCTGGGGAAGAGGAAGGCATTTGCAGTTTGACAGATGACATTCCCTTTCCTCAGGGCACATTCCAGCTCCTCCTCTGAGCAATTGTGCTGCACACTTTTATTTCACATTTTCCGCCTGAGCCCCCCTTACTCCTGAACTAAGAAGCTCCTGAGCTCAGGGAGTGCAGTTTATGCTGAGGTGTCTGGCCAGGGCCAGAGCGACTGGGTTCCCCTCACCCCCCTGTCCTCTATCAACCCAAGAAAGACAATTGTGTTTTATAACAGCTTTTCCTCTCTTGCACGCCCTGCTTTTCTTTGTGCTAACAATTCACTTTGTTTTCACACTAGAAATAGAAGAAATGAGATGCCCCAAACCCCCTCTCTCCCCACCCCCTTTGGCTTTTTACGGTTGACTTGCAAAAGACTGTTCAAGTTCAGGAAAATTGATTTCTTCCATTTAAATAATCTAATCTTCACAAACGTTTAACACCCAAACAAAAACCGTTTAAGGCACAGCAAGATAATTAATATTGAAAATAGTCTCTGTAGGGGATTTGCATACCTGCTGCCCACACTTCCCCTTTGGAGGAAGCACCTGGTTTGTAGTGCTAAGTTTATGAAAAGGTTTACCTCATCAAACATGAATTCATTTTAATAGGCATTTCCTTCCATATTTTATAAACTAATGAACTTAACTGACCAAATACTAATTAAAAATGCATTAGGAAAGGTTTGTGTTCAACAGCCTCGCTAATATTCTTGCTGATGTTTTTGAAGCCCGTTGAGTCAGAAAATCAATGCTGTGGAGTCTGTTTCTCTGCCATAACCTCACGTACTGCACCGACTCACTGGTGCTGATAGGAACTGCACTGGGAAGAGAGAGCTGAGCCAGGAGGAGAGGGAGAAAAGTCATTATCTAAAGGCCAAATGCAACTATTAGCATCGCAAGCAAATTCGAGAAGCACACGAGCATAGAAATACCCTTGCCCTATCATTCACCTTGACTTCTGTGAACCGAGGGCATTCAGGGGAACCGGAGCAAGACTGATAAAAGCCCTGCCTAGTGAGAGCCCTTGGTCTCCTGCAACCTTGCAAGCACTGCTGATTCCCAACTCTCCCTTGTGCCAAAACCCCTCTCCTCCTGAGAGCCAGTTCCAATGGCATCTGTCCCTAAGGCGGGATTTCTTACTCTGAAATTCAGTCAGGCTTCTGAAAATCTGTGATCTTCCTAAATAGAGAAAGGATGAGCCTGTTTCTGGAGAGAGCATGCATAGCTTTCCACAGATCTTTAAAGATGACCATGACCTCAGAAACTTCAGCAGTAAGAATTGTCTTTTCACCCCATTAGATGCCTTTGCCCTGTGCTCAGTGCTCCAGTCGCACTGGCTTATTGCCCTTCTGCAGGTAGACAGTCTCCACCCAGGCCTCTGCATACTGTGAGTCCTGTACCTAAATATTCCCCACCTCCGCTGCCTGATTCTCTTACTCTTTGAACATTTGATTAAATATGACTCTCACTGTTTACTTCTCTGGACTATTCCCCCTAATAATTTTCTTTCAAGGCTCTTATCCCAGTTTATTATTTAATATCTGTGCAATTATGTGACTGACATTTGTCTCACATTAGACTATAAGCTCCAATAAGGATAGGAATCATGTCTGTCATCTTCATCATTTTATCAGAACCTGGAACATTCTATACAACTTATAATGTTTTCTGAGTGGATGGAAAATACATGAATATTCAATGAATTAATGAGTATCTCAAGACCTATTTTCCATAAAGTCTTCTACAACAAAACTGGCTTACACAGTTCTCTTAATTTTCTGAAATTCTAAATTCTTAAGCATATAGAGACACCACTTTTGTAGGCACTGTTTCTTGTTACCTGGCTACTTCATCTGAGTAAGTCTTGGGTACTTAGCTGACCTAAGAGCTCTCTAGATAGAGATGGGTCTCTCACTCCTTTCATGGTCTCTCACTCAGCCCATTGCTAAGCACAAATTAGGAAATAATCAGATGCTGTCTAAGATCCAATGGCAAGTCAATCAACTTCAGCTCAGTCTGTTCTGCTTTAATTTACAAAAATTGATAAGTTGTTAAGTATATGACCTGCCTCCCAGATTGATGATCAGCCTTCTGAGAGCCTGGATCTTTCCTTCTCCCTTAAAACATACTGGGGGGTGCTAGATGCTCAGCAGACTCAGTCAGCTTCATGGCTGATCATAATATGCAGCTGGCACAGGCTTAGGTAGTCAGTAACTGTGTTTTCCATGAGACCTGAAAAAAAAAAAAGTGCAAATGGGGAAAAATATCAAGACTTTTTCTAATCTCCTTTGTTTTCCACAAGCTGTAATTTCCCCACTGCAGAGGGCTGCAGAATATCACACCAACCCCCTTTGGGCAATTTGATTGGACATCTGTTAGGGCTCCTGCCCCCACTTCTTATAGCTGTATTTTGACTGAGTCACTTTATATCACTCCATCCTGATCTCCCAGCAATGTTTTCTTCTCAGTTAGACACCTGTGATATTAACTACAGGGATAGTCCATATCTTTCTCATTTACTACCCAATTGCTGTTCAACTTCAGGACAAGCCCATACACTTCCTCAAGCATTAGCCTGACTGATGGGTGAATGTTGGACAGGTTAGAGGGAGGAAGATCGAGATGGATTACTGTGTCTGAATGCCCAGAAGCTAAGGCAGTGGGCATATTTCATAAATCAATCAACAAAGACCTAAAGGCAGCATTGGTCCTATATCATTATTTATAATCAAGAAGGCAGGAGCAAAATATATGAAGTTTGTTTAATAAGAGATCCTGTTTAATATCCTGGGAAAAAAGCAGTTTCATAGCAACTATAAAATTGGTGTTGTTCTTGTGCCTTAGGATACACTGTGCTTTCAGAGTTAGAGCATGGCAAGGGTGCACCTCCTTTTGGGAGGCCATTAAATCTATATGTTTATATTAAGGTTGGCCATAACTCAGTCTAGGAGAGCAAACAGTACATATCAAAAATCTCCATGTAGAATGGTCTGCATTGTCATAAAACTGCCCTGGTGTCAGCCCCTTGCATCAGTTTGCTAGGACTGCCGTAATACAATACCACAGACTAAAGATTTATTTTCTCACAGAGCCAGAGAAGCTATGGCTAGAAGCCCAAGATCAAGGCGTCAGCAGGTTTGGTTTCTGAGGCCTCTTTCTTTGGGTTGCTGATGGCCACCTTCTTGCTGTGTCCTCTCATGGTCACCCTTTGGTCTGCTCGTTGTCTGTGTCCTAACCTCCTCTTCTTCTAAGGACACCAGTTACATTAAATTAGGGCCCACCCATATGACCTCCTTTTACTTTAATTACCTCTTTAAAGTCCCTATCTTCAAATAGTCACATTCTGAGGCACTGAGATTAGAACTTCGACATGGATTTCGGGGAGACACGTTTCAGCACCTAACAATTCTCTTCCTTGGACTAATATCATCTCCCCCTAACCAGCCTCTCCACAGCCCCAGTACTTTTTCCCACCTAAATCATACCTTGGTGAGAAATCCTTCTTGAACACAGTTGTGATCCCAGCATCCTCCTGCTTTAAAGCTAATTCCAAATGGCCTATAGATTCTAGAATGAAGTCGGTGTTCTAGCTGGGCACACACAACTCTTTCTAGGTTCCAGTCTTTTGTTTCTCTTCCATTCCCCAACTAACTAAACTCCTCCTTCTTTGTACAGGTCTCTCACTTGACATCCTGGGGCTTCAATCACGAGCTTTCTTCCTCCTGGAATACTCTGTCTCCCCCCACCCCAGGCACATCTATGCCAAGCATCCTCCACACACCTACCCTCTAGCACACTGTCATCAGCGCCATCTTTCTAAATCCAACCCTATGCATTTTTTAGAGGATTCTCAAATCCTTCTTCCTCTAGTACATATGTCCTAGTATCTCCAATGACAAGCGATGTCTTCTTCTTTAAATTCCTATTTTAATCAATCTTAAAGAGACATTATAATGTAGAAATAAATATGTTCTTTTCCCTGGAGACAGGATCTATATTAGTTTCCTGAGGCTACCATAATAAAGTACCACAAATTGGGCAGCGTAAGCAATATAAACTTATTCTATCACAGTTATGGAGGCCAGAAGTTTGAAAGTAAGGTGTTAACAAAGCTGTACTCCCTCTTGAGGCTCTAAGATAGAATTAATTTCCTTTCTCTTTCAACATCTGATGGATAGTGGCATTCTTTGACTTGTGGCCACATCACTCCAATCTCTGCTTCCATAGTCACATTGCCTCCTCTTCTGTCTGTGTCAAGTCTCCCTCTGCTTTTTTTCTCATAAAGACACTTATCTGGATAACCCTCTCCTCAACTCAAGATTCTTAATTGTACCTGCAAAGAATCTTTTTCCAAATAAAGTAACACCACCACTTTTGGGGTTAGAATGTGGACATTTTTTTGAGGGACACCTTTCAACTTACTGCAGAATTTGTCTGATCCATCTTTGTATTCTTACCCTGTCTAACACAGTGTCTAACATAGTAAGTGTGCAACAAATATTTGTGCAATGGATGAACCCCCAGTAACCTTTTTATTCAGTCCTAACTATTGACAAATTATTCAGTGAAAGAACCAAGGGACAATCTGAAATAACACAGTCAATGGATTGCTTTGGTGTTGCCAAAATAAAGATTTTAAGCATTGTGGATGTAAAAAGGAGAGAACAATTTGTGGATTTCTGGTATAAACTTCTAAGCCAATGAATTACTTATTAATAATTTTTACATCCTTCTAAATTCTTTATTTAGACACTTTCCATAGTTTAATCAAAGAGAATATTTTTCTGTTTTTATGAAGATTTTTCTCTCTGTTTCAGTGTATTCTAAATATTTCAGTGCCAGGAATGCTGAAATGTCTGATGGCATTATGCTCACACAAAACAAAGTAAAATGAACTCATATGAAGTTTTTAATTCCATATGTTTTCTAACATTTCTTGCAAAGCACTGATCTGTATATTCCTGATAGTAAAGGGTAGATCATTCATTATTTAAAATATGCCATCATTCAGCATGAAAGAATCATTTATTTTGTAGGTAGATACTATAAGCAGCATATATTAAAGTTTATAGTAAATGTTTAAAAATAAATAAACCTACTTACTTTAGCATAGCTACATTTTTGCAATATAGAAAAGACCTGTTTAAAATAATACCTTAGGAGGTGGCAGCACTTTATGCTCTTCAAACTGTATTTCCATGCTGCATTATCACATTAAACCACATAACATCCCTGAATGGAAGGTAAAACCTGCTTTATTCAAATAGCTCATCAGAGGCAGGGTTCTTTTCAGCATATACTGCTATAATGATCAATAAAATCCCTTTCAGAGAACAAATATTCACCTATAAAGATAAAGGTTCTTTTTCTTTTTCTTTTTTTTCTATAGAGCTTGCTAAAATCTATGGTCTCTCCATTCTGTCTGAAGTTAAAAAGACTAGAATAAAGCAATGGAAAACATTTATCTTTGGAATAATTGAATAATGACTCTTAGTGTTAAGAAGAGTCTTAGAAACCCTGTAGGTGCCAGACTTAATTGAAACTCAGAGGATTAAGTGCCTTTTCCAAGGTCAGAGGGTTCCTGGAGAGTCCAGACTAGGTCCAAGTCTCCTGATCTCCAGTCCTGTGAGTACAGGATAATAGTTAGAATTCTCAGCCACTGACTTGGTCAGTATATCCCATGGAGCAACCTAGGTGATGTTATTTCATAGTTCTTGTATGTTATTTGGGTTCAGGAAGAGGGAAAACCCAGCTGGAGGCAGCTCCTACTTGCCGCAATTGCTGTTTAGTAGTATCTCCTCTCAGCTCTGTGTTCACCGAGGTCACATTGGCAGTTTGAGTGGTGGGAATGGGAGAATTTGCACCATGGAAATAAGCAAATGCTACAGATTAGGCCTGTATTTGGGGTGGGGGAAGGATAACCAGTTTACTAGTGGTAAAATCCTCTCCCTCCCTCCTCAGTAAGAACTATGTTCACCTTTGATTTCCCAGACAACATTAGAGAGGAACAGGCTTAAATATTATTTTTTGTTCTTCAAGATTTGGATATGAAATTAAATAATATCAAGAACAGCAACTATTTGTTATATGTTTACTATATGCCAGGCAGTATACTCAGGGTTTATTATTTACATGCTTTGCTCTTTAAGTCTGCATAACAGCCCTTTAAAGTGGGTATTCTCATCACCTCGTTTACAAATGAGGAAACTAAAGCCCAATTGTGATACATAATTTACTAAGTATTGCTAATAATAAGCGAAGGAACCAGAACTGAAAACCAGATCTTGCTCCAAAGCCTCTGTTCTGTCCCCAATATCATGCTGCCTCTGAAACTAGCTCTGTAAACTACATTCTTTGAAATAATAACTGCCAGCTACTGTGTCTACTAGAGTCAATTTATAAACATAAATTATTTTGTAGAGTGAAATTATTATCTTGCATTGTAGTGATAAACTGATGATCAGAAAGATTAAGTGATTTGTTCTCAGTCCCAAAGCTAAGAAGTGCTGGGTGGGATTCATACTAGGCCTGCCCATCCAGACCTCTTACCTTCCCAAGCTACCTTATGCAGCCTTGTAAATTGACAGCAACTAAATGTGGTAACATTTAGTGAATGTGACTAAGATGCCATAGTTGTCACCTTTCCCAAAGTGTCACCTTTTGATTTTTTCTTCCTGTGTCATAGGCAGTTTTGATGAATTTTAGACTCCTATAAGATCAGGTAGTAAGAACATATGTATCTAGAGCTGTTGAAATAAAAGAGTGGACAGAGTGACCATGAACATTCAACTTCTATGACCCAAGCCTCCTAAAACCATCATTGCCATTGAGAGACTTTTATTTTCACTTGGAAGCATTATAAAGGTAATCTTTTCTCTTATTCATTTAGAGAAAGCCTCAGCTCTCAAAGAATGAGAATGATTTTAAAATTCTCAGGCTCCCAAATGGCTTGAGGTCCAAATTGCATAACCCAATGGAGCAAATGCTTTGAACTAGAATGAAAAAATAAATTTTATGTTTGTGAACTGTCATTGTTTCTTGTATTACTCTACTTCAAACTTTAAGTTGTTGATATTTTTAAAGTAAAATTAAAGCCCCAAACTCACACAAAATATAATAGAAAATGTCAAAAGTGATTGGTAAAAAAATCATGATAAACTATGGAAACTGGTATGACTAGTTAGAAGGCCAAGAAGGCCCTAACAATTTTAAAGCCCAATATAAGGCATTTAGTGTCCAGTGGAATTCAAATCTATTTTTTTAAACTATTTCAAGCACCTGGAAATTTGCATGCCTGTATTGTAGCCCCATGTAATTTCCCAGTACTGCGTTAGACACTAGGGAATGGATAAGAATATGGGGGGGAAAGGAAACACTCCACAGTAACTTACTATCTATCAAAAGCAATAAAGCCAATAGCCTCAAATCCATTGTGGAATAATTATACATTAAAAGGCATGATCCTGACTCTAAGTGCTTTTAGTATAAGAAAAGAGATTAGTGTGTGCAGTTGGTGTGAGCTAGAAATGCATTAAGGAAAATATGCAGAGGTAAGGAAGGCTGAGGACAGGCCTTGACAGGGTCTTTCATGATGAATGCCATTACGCAAAGAGTGAGGAAGCCATTCCACCATTCCAATTGGAAGAGAAGGCAAAACCTAAGCCCTGGAGATGGCAATGGGCCTGGGCATGGTCTAGGAACATTTCTCAGATGTTCCTTTCAAAGAGATAGTAAGAATAAAGAGGGAACATGGATCTAATTTGAAATCCCCAGCTGGCCACACAGAGAGTTGAGCTTAAAGTTGTTGGGGAGGAAAATTTTTCTCTACCCTCCTCAGTTCTTTCGACTGGTCTAATAATTAAATCAATACAAGACAGATTAACAGGAAAAACATCAAATTTAGTTTTGTGCATGCAGGAACCCCACATACATGAGAGGTTTAGAGACAGAAAGGTAAAATGAGGCATATATGACATCCTGAGCTAAGGAATGAGGTAAGGGTTCTCAGTCCTCAGAGTGGAGGAGGGTAATTCAAAAGATGGATAAAAAGAGCAGATGTCCAGCAATTAGATGTTTGCCCTGCCATATAGATAGGTCATAGAAAGTTATTTCTGCTAATAACCTTTATTATGGGTAAGATCCCCATTTTAGACTCTTCGAAGTACTTAAAGGAAGGGCAGAAGTTTCTCCTGAGCCCACAGGTGTCGATCTACCTTCAGTTCAAAATAACTAACATGCCAAAGTAGCACATCTTGAGGAGGCTTGTTCTGAACCCCTACAAGTAGATGGCTTCTGTGACCAACTTGAAGTCTCTGAGAAGCAATAACATGATGAAAGTGATGATTTAAGGAAACTTCATCTGCCTCTGCCATCCCATACCTCCACCTCCACATGTGGGCTTTTCATTGCTTCCCTGCAGCTCCTGAGCCAATCCCAGCTGAACCAGTTCTTAGGAGCTTCAGCAACTGGAGCAACTGTACCCTTGACCCAATCTGTGAATCTAAGCAATATTTTCCTTCACATTCTTAGTAAGCTAAGACTGAATTTAAAAAAAAAATTCCCTAACTTGCCAAAAGATGTGGGTATCTGCTGATGACTGCTGAGCTCCTTTGTGGCCCTTCATCCTTCGGGTGCCCTCTGGCTCTGACTCCTAAAGATCTCATTTTGCTTTGTCATCTCCCTCTGCAGAGGTCAGATGATGTTTACCTTATAACTCTTTTGGTGTCCAACATCCTGCAGCTTCATGTGTTATTTTTTGTTTGAAGACTGCTTGGATTCACTACCTCTATACTCATCCACCCACTGGACTCCTAGGCTTTTGATTGCTAATGCCTGTCATATACCTGTATAATGACTACAAATTTTGGTCCTAACCCACCTGGCTACATCTCAACTATCATAGATCACCTGATAATGTCTGGAATTTCAGATCCATTCCACCTGAAATGCCAATTTGTCACTTCATTAGCTTGGTGGAGATCTATTCATCTCCCAATATCTGCTAAAAAAAAAGAAGAAGAAAAACTTCTCCTCCCTACTTCAAGGTAGATATCTTCAATGTGCCCTTCCATGTAGACTTCTTCTTGTCCTTACTATCCCCCATAAATATTTCCATCAGGTCAAGAAAGGTTGAGCTACAAACATGTTAAATATCTATCTCCTCCATCAGACTGTGAGCTCCTTGAAGACAGGGATATGGGAGTCTTTTCCTTGTGACCTTGGCAACTCACAGAGGTAGAGGGCAAATACCTCAGTGGGTATGTCTACAGTCATGTCATAGTTCTTTCCTCTTCTCCAGCTGCCCTGGATTGGTAACTTAACCAGTCATAAGTTAGAGCAGTTTGGCCCCAGCCTTGTGAAGGAACAAATGAAAGTAGATATTCCAGGGTAGCAGGAGGCCATATTTTACATACTGTGCTTCACTCTACTTAGGTGTTAAGGAAACAAGAAATAGCATGAAATAGTACATGTTTGTTTCTATGTCAGCAGTTAAGAAACTGTATTGTAATTTAATTCTCTGTCTCCTTATTAGATTGTAGTCTTCTTGGGGTTCAGAATCTCAGAACTGTGTCTTACTCATTTCTGTGTTCCAGGCCCACCTCAATAACTACCCTAAGGATGAGTCCTGAGTCATCAATGGCCCTATATTGAGGGTAATTCTCCACCCTCTGCCCCATTATGCATGTGTGCCCCCCCCAACCAAGAATTAGAGGGAGAAGTATCAGGAGCTTTTGAGGGCAGGAGGGGTAGTATGGATTGACTGAAGTGTGCCTCCAAATTGAGATGTGTGCATCCCCTTGAGTATAAACTCCAATGATGGCTGACCTATCTTTAGTTAGCATCTGGAAACTTATGTTTTATTTTAAAGAGGAAACAGAGATCTGCTAGCTTCAGAAATACAAGGTTTCCACTAAACACTGGGACGGGGGGTGGCACAAGAGGAGGGGGCAATCTAAGACATCACTTAAAAGAAGAGAATATTTGGTTCATCTCCTGACTTCAAAGAACGCAAAACCCCATCAGCCTAAAGAAACATTAGAAGTCTATGGTGCGGAGATAAGTAGCTTGTGCGTGACACATTTCCAACTTATGGCAAGGCAGCTATTAGAATGGAATACTCTCCAATGAATGGGCCAGATTAGACTTCATTGCTACCAGCCAAACATGGCTCGAGAAAATTGGCAATTGCATGCAAATGGGAAGTGATTAGTATTGCCTCTGCTGTTAGACTCTTCCCAATGGGAAGGTGACAGAGTTCTCGTTTGCAATAGACTATTAGAAAAAGCAGACATGTGTCTGGTTGTCTTTTAAAGATGTTACTTTGTCTCTGCATCTTCCCCTAAATAGTGTTAAATTATTTATTCATTTATTCAACAACATTAATTGAGCACCTCCTAGTGCCAAGCACCTCCTAGTGCCTAGTGGCTCAGCCTTGGCAACTCTAAGATAAATAGGAAGACTCTTACCCTAAAGGAGTTCGCACACTAGTGGATGAGAAAGCTGAATAAACAATTAAAAATGACAATAATGGAGATATGCTCAGGTGCTAGAGAGCAAAAGAGATAGAGCTGGTTAAATAAGACTTTACTTCTTTTGTTGTTGAGGGAGATGAGGTATCAGGAAGGTCAGATTTTCTGGTGGAATCTGTTATCATGATTGCACATGAGTCCTGAAACATGTGCAAGAGTTAACCAGGAGGCAGAGGGAGGTTGGTCACAAAGGCATGAAGATGAGAGAGTCATGGTCCAGGAGAACCACAGCTCTCCAGATAGAATAGAGGAGCAGAAGGGGCATAGGGCAGGGAAGAGGCAGTGCTGAACTGGCTCCATAATCCAGTCCAGGGCAAACTTCAAGGGATCCCACCCTGTTGAAATTTCTTTTTTAACCTATAGAAAAAGGGAGTGTTTGAAGTGCTTTTTAATAACCCATTATCAATATAATTATGAGCGTGTGGAATTTCTATCTGGGATATAGTCTATTTTTACTTGTTTGTTTTGTTTTTATTGGGGAGAAGGAAATGGATAGATAACATTTTTAATCTCTGTATCAGTGCTTCTAATCTCATAGACACCAGAGCTGCAAGGGATCTTAAAGATCATTTAATTCAATCTCCTTATTTTCTAGATGAGAAAATTCACCTCTACAAAGGTTAAAGAACTTGCTCAAGGTCACATAAATAATGAAAGCAATAGAATCCACCTCTGTTTAATTTCCAGTCCTTTGAGTATGTGAGAGAAATTTAGAAACCAGCCCGGTTTTCTGTGTGCATCACATCTCAGGAAACTGACTTCTTCCATTAAACCTCAATTCACAAACTTTCACTGTAGGTGCTGTCCTTTGCTAACCTCCTCTCCATATTCCAGGGTTATGGACCTTTTGTAAACCACAAAACATCCTCTTTCTGCCCCGACCCTGCAGGATTCCCCTCGCAGATAAAGAGCATAGAAATGAAACCTTCCCAAAGACTCAGTCAGTTTGCCAAGGTGTTGGGGTGGGGTGGCTATGTGGGCTTCAGTCCCCATTAAATCATTTTGCTGTGTTTTTAAAAATGCTGATTAAGTCTCTGATTTAAACAATCCCTAGAAATGTGAGACTAAAAGACCCCAGGATTCCTCTGAACCATCTCTACACCAACCGGAGATCTTACCCTTCTGTTTGGCCCTCACTTTTCCCAAACTAGGGATTCAGTCCAGCAGAAAGGCAAACATATCCTGACCTGGCTTTCTGCATTTCACAGCAGGACATGCTTACCAATCTTTGTCAAGGTTGGTACCATACCATGGTCATCAGTAAAAGTGAGTCAAAATACATTGTTTTTATTTTGTAAATTATATTTTGAGGAAGTGACTCAGATAATGGCTAATTTCAGCCAGGCTGGCTTCCTTTGATAAATCTCATATTGGAACCATGTCCAATAATAGAGTCTAAACAAAACCCTCCTGGAAGGATGTAAAGTGTCCTTGTTTTCCTCAAGAAAAATGGTTAGAACTTTAGTATGTGCATCACTCTTAAGACGGCAGCTGTGGACTTAACCATCAAAACCTGACCATAGCTTTCACCATGTCACCCAGTGAGGGAAAGCTGAAAGAGGTTTATTAGTTATCCACGTTTATATAGAAATTTGGATTATTTCTTCAAGCATTACTTAACACATACTAAGTAATCAAAAATTGTTTGTAGAATAAATGAAGAGTAATGAGAAGATTGTCAGGCTTGAATCCTCCTGACACAAAGGTGTACTTACAAGCCTAGCATTACAAATACATTCTTCTGAGACTATATGTCTGCAAAACACATCTCTTGAGATCAGGGCATGAAGCTGTTACTATGAACTCATCAGCCAATTCACATCAGGTGCAAGAGTCAAAAATCTGCAGTGGGAACAACACAGATGATGTTTTCAGGCCTATTGCCCACAATTGCCCCACAGGAGAAAATGTTATGCTGAGAGTTACTGTGCTCACACTCCTCACCTCTGAGGATTTGATCCCTACTTTTTTTTTGTCCTTACCTGAGGATATATTTATTGATTTTTAGAGAGAGAGAGAGAGAGAGAGAAACATCAGTCTGAGAGAGAAACATCCATTGGTTGCCTCTGGTACACTCCTCAACCAGGATCGAGCCTGCAACCTTTTTGGTGTACTGGAAAATGTGAGCCACCGACTGGGGTGATCCCTGCTTTTAGAAAGGCCTGCAGGGAAAACATTGCCAGCCCCTTGGGTGGGGTAGTAAAATGGAGTTCTTTTTAAAATATATATGTGTGTGTGTGTGTGTGTGTGTATCTTTATTGATTTCAGAAAGAGCAAGGGAGAGGGAGGGAGAGAGAGAGAGAGAGAGAGAGAAACATCAATGATGAGAGAGTCGTCATTGATCAGCTGCCTCCTGCACTCCCCGCACAGGGGATCGAGCTCGCAACCTGGGCATGTGCCCTTACTGGGAATCGAACTGTGATCTCCTGGATCCTAGGTCGATGCTCAACTGCTGAGCCATGCCAGCCAAGCTGTAATGGAGTTCTTTAGGTTTTCCCCTCAGGTACTTTGTTTAAGAAACCAGGTATTAATTAGGCAGTTACTTTCTCAATGAAAAAGTAATCTCTTGCCTGGGAGATTTTTTTCTTTTTCCTACTGATGCCTGGATTTAAATCTCAGCCAAGATCTAGGATTCCTACCAAGTTAGAGACACTCTCGGGGCCTAAAATTAAAGTTGTGCAACTGTTCATGGGCATAGAGAAAAATATAATTTAATACAGGGTTGCAATGAATACAGGTTAATACCATATGGAGCACCTACATGTACTGGTGGGGAGTAGGGCTGGGCAGGAAGATGGTGCAGGATGAGGCTGAGACATAGGCGGGTGCAAGATCTCAAAGGGCCTTGAATACCATGTAAGGAACTGGGGAGTAACCATTCTGCCTTCATGCTCTCCCTGTGCCTTAGTCAAGGTCATCAGGGTTCTGACAATTTATTGCTCTCGCTTATTTATGCTCACCTTTCCCTGCTACACAGTAAGCACCATGTAGACAGAGCTTATATCCAAGTTGTCTTTTTTCCTACAGGGCTAGCAAAGTGAACAAAGTAAGTTTCACAAATATTAGCTGATATCATTGATATTGTTGTAGAGACCTAAACAATGATTGCTTTGGAATAAAATCAAGAATGAATGAATGAAGAGTCTGAATATCTGATGGGGTGACAAACATTTAAACCTATAAAAGTAGACCAGAAGAGAAATCTCACTGACCTCAGGGTACCTCTGTCACCATAAGTAGTTCTCTTCAGTCATGTAGGATGTACAGCAAAATTCCATACAGTAAATACCATTTGTTCATTGACTTTTACACTAAAATTAGATTAAAATAGGAGTTAATGGATTTTTCTGTGTTCCTTGTACTAACCAGCTCCTAGGGAGTGCAATTAGGCAGATTAATATTATGGGTCAGGATAAATTTGATCCATATAATATTCTAAATCCAATTTTACTCCATATACTGGTACAGGATTCTCTCTACCTTATGAAATAAGAGCAGATCTTATAGATGCTCCCTTACAGGAAATATTTAATTCCAAACTCAGTCAAAACAGAAATGGCCAAGTTCTATGGCTTTTTCATATTTGGGATTTTTACTGTCTAATAACAAATAATAATAACAACAATAACATAATAATCACAACCACTTTTGAGCATCTGTTATGCACCAGGAACTTTAAGTGCTGTTGAGTAGGAATATTATTTCTACTTTCCAGATGGGAAAGCTGAGCCTCAAAAGTGTTGAAGTTTTTTAATAAGACAAGCTCACAAATGATGACACCAGAAGTAAATCCCTCTATCTGTCCACTTTCAAGTCCAAACGTTGGACTCTTTTCATTATGGCACTTACTTTTTTGTACACATCTATGTCTTTATAACAAATGGCTCTCTATTAAGTCAACAAATATGTTCAATATTTAGTAGAGGTCAAATCCCAATAAGGAAACAGGAAAATTCACAGATCCCTGGCAGCTAGGATTTTGGTATGACCATGAGGTGTGAACTTGTTTGGGGTGATGTTATTGTAATGTTACATGAGTCATCTGGCTAAATTGAGTTTAAAGGGGAGCTGGAGTTTGAGAGAAACAAAGAGGCACATGGGGAAAAAAACAAACAGGTGCTTTCTTTGTTGTTGCCTATAATGTACAAAAGGTGGCAATCTCATCAAAAGAAAAAATAAACAATTCTTTCAGTATGTACAAGATAAATGACAACCTCAGAATTTGTGTTTCTTCTGGTCAGCTCTAATAGACATCCCTGGACAGTCAGAGAATAAGAATTGAGATTGGAGAAAAAGAGGGGTGTGTGTGTGTGTGTGTGTGTGAGTGAATAGGGTGGGGGTTTATTGTGTGTGTTCCCAGCATGTTTACATGTTGATAGTAAGTACAAAGAGCATGCCATCTGTGCAAATCATATCAGTTGAGGGTTTGAGGACAGTATCAGCTTTTTGTAAATTAAGAAACCCAACCACATTAATAAAAATTCTTTACATTTGTCCAAAATTTAGCAGATTTTAATATTCTCTCAATTTTCTATTAGAATCCATTGCTTCTAATGTATATTTAATTTTTTTCTTAATAATTTAATCAAAAAATAATTTTTCAAAAAGAAGCACATTGTAGGCAAAAGAGCTCAGAAAAGAGGGTCAAGAAACTTAGATTCAAGTTTTTGTTTCAGGACATTCTAGAGATGTGACCTTGAGCATTCAGCTTAGCCACTCTACCCATAATTTTCCTCCTTTCTAAAATGAGGTTATTGTAAAGTATGATAGGCTCCTGGTTGATTACATAAATGAAAAGGTACTCACATAAAACAAACACATTAGACAGCATTTTTCTATCATAAAGTAATAAACAACATTAAGAGGCTATGTTGGTATTTACTGTTTAATATGAAAGACATTAATCATGCCCAGATTAGAAACATCTCTCTCTCACTCAATAAAATGATTTAAATGATACTGTAAATAATTCACGGGTATTTTAACTGGGTTTTCCATATCATAAGAACACAAAAAGGAAAATTTAAAATATATAAGCATGTCTATTTTACTGGCACTATATATTTTATAAATTCCTCTTCCAGCCACTACCCCCCAAAAAGTGGGGTGGAATGCAATTATTTCTGATAATATTCTTATGATATTTATCAAATAGTGGTCAGAATTTTGATTTAAATTAAAATTTTAAATTTTATTTATTCTTTACATAGAAAAACTTTTAACTCTAAGTTAGCCACTGCAATTCCTTAGTTTTTAAAGGCCTAAGTGGGATGCACTTTGAAAGGAAAATAGTATGGAATGATATTTAAGGTATATAATTTGCAAGATATCAGGAAAGACTCAACCACCCATCTGTCCTCACCTATATTTTGTCTCCTACACTGCTAAATTTTTATTATCAGGAAGTCCTTATTTTTCATTACGTATTGTGCTCCACGGTAGTCTTTTGCGTATGTAAAAATCTCTAGGGAAGCCTCACATTACAACTCATTAAGGGGAGCTGGAAAGAGCCCACCAGTCATGCTGCAAGAATGACAACTTGTTTTTAAACTGCATTTAATTAATCATTTCAAATTACTGCCTAGGCCTTCATGTTGAAAAAGACAATGAAGCCAGACATTGGTTCTGCGGGTACTGTGACCGGGGCTGCTTCACACCATCCAGCATGGATGCAGGACAAGGGCGTGGCGATGCACCTCTCAGCTGCTGCCGTCCTTGTGCCAACACACTCATCTGGCCGGTGAGAACTCCTTAGCACAGATTAACTATGGTTTTCCCAGTGCTACTTAGCCAATCTAGAGAGCTGGCAAAGAAACTAGAAGCAAAGAAAATCCAGATTTTTAAATTACAAGTTCAGTGTTCTACCTCTGTATGTTCATTCACATCTCAATTTGATTTCATTTTATCAGTTCACTTTTTACTACGGCTATGTGAAAAGGAGTGAAGGGAAAAAATGTAACACCTCTGAAGTTTTGTCCAAAATGGTTTTGTCTAGAGTTGGTTGGGCTAATCTCATTATATCACACTTTATTTCAAAAGAAAAGACAATGAAACCCCAAAGCCCCATGTACCTTGAAACAGACACATAAACTACAGATTCCTATGGACCTTCATATCCTGTAATGATGGAGCACTTTATATAAGTAATTTAAGTAAATATAGAGAAATGTCCTTGTGGCATTCCCAGCAACTGATCTATGTAATGAGCCTGAAAATAAGTGAGAAACATTGCATGCCTCTGCTGTGTTGTCAAAGATGAAACATATAGGAGGAAATTTTCAGGGCAAAATAAAAGAAAACCTTGTATGCGCATTTCATAAAAATGGGTTATTATTGATGTACACATAAAAGTCTTCTATCTAACTTCTGTGCATGATTAGGTACATTAGCTGATTTTGCAAGATAGACTCCTGTATCCCATAGATAAGAATCAATTGACTTGTCCTATTTATTTAACAATCGCAATACACTTAATCATCTATAGCCCTGACTCAGAGCTTTTATAAATGGGACACATTTATTCTGCCTAAGAAAATCAAAAGTCCTCAGTTTCCAACAGAGCTTTATTTGCCTCCCAGATCCATTCTTAAGACTTGCTTAAAGAAAAACTAACCCACCCTGGCCGAGTAGCTCAGTTGTTTGGAGTGTTGTCCTGTACACACACACACACACAAAAAGGTTGTGGGTTCAATTCCTAGTCAGGGCACATACCTAGGTTGTGGGTTTGATTCCCAGTTGGGACGCATACAGGAGGCAACCAATCAATGCTTTTCTCACATTGAAGTTTCTCTCCCTCTCTCCCCCATTTATCTCTCTCTAAAAATCAATAAAAAAACACATCCTTGGGTGAGGATAAGGAGGGAGGGAGGGAGGGAGGGAGGGAGGGAGGGAGGGAGGGAGGGAGGGAGGGAGGGAGGGAGGGAGGGAGGGAGGAAAATTGACCCCTGTGGAGATGTTTGATTTGTGTATTGCACCGACCTGAGTAATAAGCGACACAGGAAGAGGGCCCCTTTCCATGCCCTTCTAAAGGGGATGCCTCATGCTCGGGATGGTCAGGCTGGGCTCTGGGAGAGTGCAAATGTTGATGGGTCACCCCAGTGCAAGTCACTCAATTACCCAAAGGAAGCCTTTATAAGGACAAAAAGTGGATTTTAAAAAACAAATTCTTGCCCTGGCTGGTGTGGTTCAGTGATTACAGCACCAGGCCCATGCACCGAAGGGTCCCAGGTTCAATTTCCGGTCAAGGGCACTGACCTCAGTTGCAGGCTCAATCCCCAGGGGTGCGTACTATAGGCAACCAATCGCCGTGTCTGTCTCACATCGATGTTTCTCTTTATCTCCGTCTCTCTCTCCCTCCCCCACTCCACTCTCTCTAAAAATCAATTGAAAAAATACCCTCGGGTAAGGATTAACAACAACAAACAAATCCTCATATGCGATGCCACATACAATCTTCGAGCATTTAAGCATAAGCATAGCAAACACAGCAACATGCCCAATACGAATATTTGTAAATTTGAAATGTTAGGTAAAGAACAAATTACAAATAATATCAAATCATAGCTTGGTAGGTTTTCATAGGAAAATACGGGGTTGAATTCAGGTTCAGTCACTAACTAGTTGTGTGAGTACAGAAACTCTGCTCAGTTTCTCTGAGGCTGTATTTGCCTCTCTAATACCTACCATGCTAAATAGTTATGTGTAGAAATAGTACATATATGAAGTGTAGTTCACAATAAGTGCTAAAGGAATGGACATTATTATTGTTATTACAGTTGCAATAGGGTGTCATCGTCTGTATTGGTACTGATAGGGGGGGACATCCTTATTCTTTTTTTTCCAGCTCCAGGCCTCCTTGACTTGACTGGGCCCTTTATCAGCTTTGCTCTGACACCGTTCAGAGTTCAGCCTTTACAGTTCAGCACTGGTCAAAGTTCAGCCTTTACAGCAGGGGTGAGGGAATTTTTTCTGCCAAGGGCCATTTGGATATTTATAACATCATTCTTGGGCCATACAAAATTACCAACTTAAAAATTAGCCTGCTATATTTGGTCAAACATTTAATTAACTCACTCCTAATGTGATGACGGGAACTGCTTCTCTGGTAAGGCCCTGGCAGGGCCAGACCAAATGATTTCTCTGGCCGTATATGGCTTGCGGGCCAGACATTCTCCACCTCTGCTTTACAGTTAAGCAATGTTTGACTTCATTTATACAACTACATTTCTATTTTCAAAAACTTTAGCTCTAGGTACCTTCTCAAACAAAATCTCAATAATGTAAAGCAGATCAAAGTAGAGCTGTTCTCTGGAAGTCTCCTCAAACCCTACCTTACTCTCCTCAGCATTATCTAAGATGCAGCCAGAACCCCTACCACTTTTGAAATATGTCCAGCGGTTCTCGCCCAAGGTGGTAGTGACCCTCCAGGGGCATTTGGAAATGTTTGTGGGCCATTATAGTTGAAACTGTGGTGGGTGGAAACACTTGGCAGTTGGAGGGCAACAGGGCAGCCAAACATCTTACAAAGAAAGGGACACCCCCTCACCTCAGAGGACCATCACTCCCTAAATGCCATTACCACCTCATGTAAAAGTGCTCAGAGCTCTATCTCTTCCTCTTGTTCTTGCACAAGTCTCTACATGAGGAGGTAGCTCAGTAACACCAGATAGAAGAGATGCACAGGACAAGGTATCTGGGAAGGGGCACAAAGCTTCCATGTTCTCTGAGTGTGTCATTCTCCCCCAATCTCCATGCATTCACCAATGTGGAAGCTATCAACCTTCTGGTTTTTGGTAGAGGCTGCATTACATAGATATGGTTGATTAAATCATTGGCCATTGACAATTGAACACAATCTCCAACTTGTCTTCCTTGGGTGGTGGCAGTGGAGGGACTGAAAGTTCCAATCCTCTAATCACATGGTTGGTTCCCCTGGCAACCAGCCTCATCCTTAGATGACCTACAGGCTTTCCAAAAGTCGTAACAAAAGACAACTTGATTCTTTCATTACTCAGGAAATTCTAAAGGATTCAGGAACTCTTTGCCAGAAACGGACAAAGACCAAATATATATATATACACATATATATATATACACACACATATGTATATACATATATGTATATATATACATATATGTATATACATATATGTATGTGTATATACACACACACACATACACACACAACACACACAAATATATATACACACACACGCACACATATATGCACACACAGAGTGCGATAAAAGTAGATTTATGGTTTTGTGTATGTGAAGTAGTTTATTCTCATATTATTAATTATTGTATTATTTTACTTATGAACAACTATAAGCCTACTTTTGTCCCACCCTGTGTATATATGTATACACACACACACACACACACATATATATGTGTGTGTGTGTGTGTGTGTGTGTGTGTGTGTGTATATATATATATATATATATATATATATATATATGTCACAATATCACAGGAACATAATAGACATTGGAGGCACAGATTCCAACACAGGAAGACTGCCATGTGCCTTTTGAGTTTAGAGGTTAGAACAATCAGTGAGAGCAGGAACCATCCAGAGAACTTCAGGAGAAAGGTGATACTTTTTCTATTACAAAAAAAGAGTTAAATTAGAGGGTCAGCAACTTCTTCTGTAAAGGGCCAGATAGTAAATATTTTAGGCTTTGTGGGCTACATGGTCTCTGCAGTAACTACTCAACTCTGCCATTAAGCAGAGTTAAAGTGTAATAACAGCCATTGACTATATGTAAGAAAAAGTGCATGGCTGTGTTCTGATAAAATGATTTACAAAACAGATGGCAGGCTGGACTTGATCTGCAGGCTATCATTTGTCAACTCTTGGATTAGACTATAGATTTAATTATAAACCTCTTAGTCTGGCTTCAAGTTCTTTCCAATTAGACTGAAATCTACCTTTTCAATCTCTCTTTACTTCTCAATAAGTAAAGGATATTAAGGAAGGAGTTACACTTGAATAAAGCAATGGTGGCAAGAATGTGAAGGTCATGTCCAACAGAGAAAAATCAGCTTGGTTAGCACAGAAGGTTCTATTGAAGAGAGAGCATGAAACATGGATTTGAGCCCATTGGCAGAGTGTCTGGAGAGCCAGATTAGGGAATTTATACCTTAACCTATAGGCAATGGAGAACATTTTAGGAATTTAAGCAGGAGAGATATTTTTATAAGATTAACATTTTTGAGATGGAGATCCTATTACTCTTGTGGTAGACTTAGAGAGCACCACCCATGTAGCCTTTGATGGATGGACTTGCTGTCCAGGTGAGTAGTGCAGTCTGCAGCTGGCCTTCAACCATCAGCCCCTCCAGGGTCTGCCTTTACTCCAAGAGAAGCCTTGCCTTGGACCACGTTTTTCCCAGCCAGGCAGGCCACACCTGATGACTAAGAGGCAGGGCATAAAGGCCTCTCAGAGGAACATTTGATGGGCAATATTTGTCCCATAGCTAGCTGTTAGATGGTCTGGGGCTTTGTGGGGCCTGCATCCCAGTTTCACCTCTTCCTCTGCCCCAAACCGTTTCTCACACTTTTCCCTCTTACATATACATCTTATACCCATTATGGGTTGAATTGTGTGCCCTCAAAAGTCATATGTTGAAACCCTAACCCTTAGTATCTCAGAAGGTGACCTTATTTAGATATAGTCATTGCTGATGTAACTAGCTAAGAAGAGATCATACTGAAGTAAGATGGGCTTTAATCCAGTATGGTTGGTGGACTTAAAAAGGGGAAACTTGGACATGGACACCCAGAGGATGCTATGTGAGCATGAATGCAGAAATTGGGGTGATGTAACAAGGCAAGGTACACCAAATGTTGTCAGCAAACCACCAAAAGCTAGGACAGAGGCCTGGAACAGATCCTTCCCTCATAACCCTCAGAAGGAACCAACCCTGCCAGCACTTTGATCTCTGACTTCCAGCCTCCAGAACTGTGAGATGATACATTTCACTTCTTTAAGCCAGCCAGTCTGTGGTCCTTTGTCATGGAAGCCCAAGGAAACTGATACATACCCAAACTCCATCTCAGTGTTTACTGCCAAGGAAGCCAACTCGTGACAATATTATCTTAATACAAAATTAATCTGAAAATATTAAACAATAGTGTGGCATGCCCTGAAGTAAAGAGTGAAAAACAATCTTAAAGAAGTTTTCACGTAGACTTTTACATTAATACATCAAGTACAAAGCCTTCAAATTATTTTCATTTACATAATGAAAAAAAATTTTTTTAAGGAAACAAATAAAACAAAAACAGAGGTCAGAGCAAAAGTAGAGAAGCAGAGACAAGAGTTTGTGAGGATACACAGCAGCATAATAGCAATATTTTTCTAAAATATTAAAAGTATGAGTTAATTAGGTAACATGAAATTGCTGATCATGCTGTGTATCCATAATGTAGAGAGAAAATAAATGGTCCAGGTGAGAAATTCTGCTTTGGTCTATCTTTAGATAGAAACCACTGTGTTCCAAATTGTTTATATATTTAAATTATGAACTGCCTACCAAGCTTATTCTGCTAGAGGCAATAGTGAAAGATGCTTTGTTTGTTCCAAATATCTACATTTAACCCAATGCAACAAACTTTTTTTCCCATAACAAGGCAGTTTCTTCAAAAGTTTTATTCATGACACATACTTGCTTATCTATTCCACAGCACTGACAAAGTAAGGTACTACCAGGGCTCCAAAGTCCTGAGTTGACCCTCCTGTCATGCCAGCAGATGAAGGGTTAAAGTGGATGAAAGAAGTAGGTAGGGTCCAGAGTGCAGCAAAGTAAATGTTACTGGATTCTATCTCAAGTCAACCTTAGATGAGCAAGTGACCTCAAGTAAGTTACTTCCTCTCCCTAATTGTCCATTGTCTCATTTATAAAATTGACGGTTGAACTAGATGACCTCTAAATTTTGTTAATCTTAAGGTTTTGAAAGAGTGGATTAGCAATGAAAAAATTTAAAAAAAAAAAGTCTGCAGAATTTAGGAGACATGTCTATAGAACATTGGTGTGCAGCTAGAAGCTGTGCCCCTCTACAGCCCATCACAAGCACGCGTGCTCTGTATGAGAAGTCCCACTCCTGGCAAACACAGCATGAATTAAATTGCTAATATTTCAGCAGTCATCCCTTCTTATCTGCCATGATCGTGTTCTCTCCTTCAAAGGGAACATAATGGAAAACACACAGCCCTTTTAACAAAATAGATCAGGCTTGAGTAGTACTTTTACTATTAAAAAGAGGTTTCTTTGAGCATAAAACATCAATTCTGTAAGATTTTTTTATTCTTGAGGATAAAAAGAAAGATGACAATGTGAATTATATCTTAATAATTCTGATTTTTTTAAAACAAGACCACGTCCAGCCGGGCGTGGCTCAGCAGTTGAGCATCAACCTGAGATCCAAGTGATCGGGGTTCGATTCCCGGTCAGGGCACATGCCCGGGTTGCGGGCTCCATCCCCAGTTGGGGGTGTGCAGGAGGCAGCCGATCAATGACTCTCTCATCATTGATGTTTCTATCTCTCTCTCCCTCCCCCTTCCTCTCTCTGAAATCAATAAAGATATAAATAAATAAATAAATAAATAAATAAATAAATAAATAAATAAATAAACAAATAAATAAATACCACAATGCCAACCTCAGTAGGTCACTGTGAAGAGTGGTCAGGGTAGGTGTAGAGAACCTACACACAGGAGGTACTCAACAAATCATCAGCTACTAATGGTCTCCCCATGATACCGTATGTTAATGTGGGCATTTTAGATCTTTCAATTCTTTCACTAGTATTTTTCAACAGAATTCATGAGTCAGGAGAAGCAAGTAATAAAGCTAAGAAGATTTGCAAGAATGTACCCACAGAGTACATAAAACTATGAAAGAATCTTGTCTTTCCCCCTCAGGCCTCAGCTGATAGGGAAATAAACGAACCTTCAATAAACATTTCTAGCATCAGATGATATTTCTAAGTATTGTATTATGGCCCCAAATGTCCATGTGAATTAATTACCTTCATGACTATTGGTAATTATTTGGAAAATGTGCTTCTGAATCTACTCGTAGTATCATCAAGGACTTAATCAGGAGGGAGCAATAGTCTATTTATTCTCAAAGTAGATCTGAAATAAGTTATCTGCTATATGTGTATCCTGATCTTTTCACATGAAAACAGGGCACTTGGTGGAGAGTACAGGTTCATGTAAGTGAATGGTTTTGAGATCTTTTAAAAATCACTGAACATTAGAACTGGAAGAAAATTTAGAGATGCAGTAGCTTAGCCTACTCCTCATTTTTATTTGAAATAACTGGAGTAAGGGAGGAGAGTAAATGATTTACCCAAGGCCACAGATTTGTAGTGGTACAACTCAGACTAAAATCTGCATGGCCTAACTTCCAAATCAGTGTCCTTTCCACACACTATCTTGCTCCAGCATGACAAAATAAGATAGGAAAAGACACTGATATGCATTTCATGGTTGAGGGCCACACCGAAATCTAGATATATAATCTTACCATATAACTACTTATATGTCCTTTCATCCTCAACTGATGCTAAAGAAAATGAGGCCAGGCCAGAAGATACAGGCACGCTCTAGAGAACCATGTGGCATCATAGGAAGAACATGAGCTTTGGCTCCAGAAAGATATGAGTTTAAATGACAGCTCAGTGTAATTTTGAACTGGTTACTGAACCACTCTGATCCTCAATTTTCTGTGCTTCCAATGAAATGAAGACAATACCTGTCTTCAGGGCTTAACAAGGGAGAAGAAATTCTACATGTAAGGATCTCAGCATATAGTAGGTGTTCAATAAATGTGAGTTATTATTACCTCTGAGGCGCATTCATGGTTCAGCCATTTAACTCCCCAGTGCCTCCACAGGCAATGTGGAGAGTACTTAGAGCATCCAATCGAAAAAATAAAAAAGCTTGGGCTCAGGTCTAACTGCCAGCAGCTGCCATAGTTAAGGGACTGTGAATTTGCTCTTGCTTGGTCTAGCCTTGGCTCCTGTCTGTAAATGGGAGCTAAATTCTACTATTTCCACCAGACTGTGAGCTACTTTGGGGATACTTTTATTTCACCAGTGTTTTCCCCAGGGGCTTCCAAGAGTCTCAAGTCAATCCCTGTGTGATAAAAGAACCCTACAGAGTCTCTAGAAGACCCTCAGGGAGGCAGGCATCCCTTCAGTCCCCCTGAAGACCTTTGCTCAGAGATATCAGGAAATTTTATTGTTTTCACATTGCTCTATTTCCAACATGTCTACACTGCACAGAACTCCACAGCCCTCACATGTCCAACTTCATATGAGAGAGTCACATTTTCTCAAGAAAACAAAGAAGGTCATGAGCTTAGGAATAAAAATAGCATACTTATTTATTCATTTCCTCCACCAATTTCCAAACCCATACTGCATGCCTTGGTGTGATTTGAAAAAGCTGTTCTCAACGACTCATGCTCCTGCCATCTCTTCATTCAAAATACAGCATGGACATTACAACCAAAAAGACATCTGCCATCTGGCAAAGTCCTACTTTTATTGCCAAGGAAACCAAAATATTAATTATCTTAAGATTGTAACACCTTTTTTATTCTACTGATCCTCTTGGCCCTCTTTTGTGAATTTCTCTAAAATATTATTTGTAAAATCTGTGTCTGCAGGCTATTTAAGACTAAGGGAAGGTCACCCAAATACAAATGATCATGGAGGCTCCTGCAGTTTAATTATCACCCAAGTATTTCAACAAAATAAAGACCCGAGACATGTACTTAGAGGTTCATAAAATGAATGATAAATGCATTGTCTAGAATTACACAGAATGGGTTTTCTATCTTCAGTGCTGCTATTAGAAAGTCTAAACAGTGAGGCTTTCAGCTGTTTTGTGCTTTTCAAGACATTTGAAAATTAACACCGTGAAAATCTTTAAATTTTTCTCACCCTAAAAGGTGAAATTTGTTTTTACAAATAAAGATCTGTGTTCTCCAAAAAAGTCAAGGAACGTACCTCTCAGAATAAACCCTGCTTGTTGAAAAATCGCATCTTCAACTATGTCATCATAATCATTATTACCATTTGTGAGAAATTGACTATGTATCTAAAACTGCACTAAGAGCTTGACCTGTAGTAAGTCATTTAATTTTAATAATAACCTTACAAAGGAGATAATGTCAACCTTATTTCATAAGTAGGGAAAACTGAGGCACAGAGCTGCTCATTCACCAGTCATGAAGCTGGGATATTGCAGAGCCATTAATTCAGATTCAGGGCAGCCTGGTTCCCAAGCTTATGCTCTCACCATTCCCATATCCCTCACTGAGGTCTTGATGTCTGTGACTGATGAATTGTATGTCCTAGGCTCTTAAGAATTTAGCTATAAATTAAAATACCCATAACTCATTTGTTAAGAAAAGGAGCTAATATAATCATGAGGCACTGTGAAAATCCTGACATTTCTAAGCAGATAATTAAATCTTGACATTAATAAACTTGTTGAGAGTCTAACGTTCTTTAAAAATTAACTAATAGGTGCTTTTTATGCTCACCCCTTGGAGGGAAGTCTTTTCTAACTGTCAGGAGCTGGAGATGTCCTGCTGGCTGATGTTTGCTAACCCCCCAGTTAGCCTGCTTAGGAACATGTTGACAACGTTAAAGACAGCTGAATGTACTCACGGAAAGATAAATATTAAAAACAAGCTGGAGGAAAGGAGGGGTGTTGTTTTTTTTTAAACACACACCATTAGGTAAACAAATGATGCAGTTTTCTGTTGCTCTGTTTCTGAAACAAAAATTGTGGTGGATGGAGGAAATCACATCTCAGGGACCAACAGCGTCAGAGTCAGGCACAGATCATTAAAATCCTCAACAGGCATCAAAGGTTCCCCTCAAAGGACAGACAGAATATCTGGGGACAATGCTATGGTAAAGATTTTTTGTTTCCCTCTGATCAAGCTTAGACTTACTGAATCAAAAAAGATACATTAATGCAAGGCAGCCTTGAAAACAGAGGTGCTGGTGGCTTCACACCTCTCTTCACTATTAAATGAATATATAACAATCTGAAAGTTGAAAGGGACTTAGTCTAGCTCTTCCCTTGTGGGTGAAGGGAGGAAAGACTGTCTAGTAGTTACTGGCAAAGATTTCTTCCTTATATAGCTCACTGGAAGTTCTTAAAATTCTGCTTAAAATATAATTCCCTGTGTACCTGTGGGGCACACTACAGAATGCACAAAGCTAGAGACTCCTTCTTCAGGTTAAATGCCAGGCTTTTTTTTTTTTAAACTTATTCTCATAGATCTTATATACTTACCTTTATTTATGTCTTCATTTAAGCATTTAATAACTATTTACTGAGCTTGCACCTTGTGCCAGGGGCCCTTCCAGGTAAAGGGGATTCAAAGATGAGTAGGATTTTATCTGTACCTTCAAAAGTTCACATCCTAATTCTACCCAGTGTGATTAATGAGCCCTTAACAGAGAGACATGCACAAGGCGCAGCAGAGAGAAATGCACAAGGCGCAGCAGAGAGACATGCACAAGGTGCAGCAGAGAGACATGCACAAGGCGCAGCAGAGAGAAATGCACAAGGCGCAGCAGAGAGACATGCACAAGGCGCAGCAGAGAGAAATGCACAAGGCGCAGCAGAGAGACATGCACAAGGCGCAGCAGAGACAAGCACAATGGATGCGACTCTGCCCGGGAAGGTCAAAAAGGGCTTCACACCGGAGCAAGGCTTCAGCTGAGACCTGAGGGCGAGGCGCAGTACAGCAGGCAGACAGAAGGAAACGGCTGTCTGGGAACTTAGACAAGACAGGCGGTGTGATGATCTCTGGGCACAGTGCCCTCCTGGGTAGTGAACTTACGGAATTACTTGTTCAAGAGATCATAGGGGTTGAAAATTAAGATGTCTTTCAACTATTTTGTAAACTTTCTAAACAAGTCACACATCATTTTTTCATAAAGGAGGTTAGGATGGCTGGGGGTGTAGCCTTTACCTTTCTGTGTCACACTTTCCCGTATGTAATTCATCTCTCCGACTCCCATCAGGAGACTAAAGCCCTCTTACCCCTCTGCGATAATCAGGGTAGGTGTCCTAAATAAATATTTACAGGTATTTAGTCAGAGACAGAATCCTGAGCCAAGAAGATCACAGGGCTCCCCAAACTCGCCACCCAAATGTAGCCTGGCCCGTCCTCCCTCTAAGGGCCGCTTCACCTGGGCTTTGCTCCCTGCCGCCTTCCTGCCGGGCCCTGCAGCGCTCAGCCTGCCTTCTAGCTGCAGTGCCGCATTGCTGACTCACAGCCATCTGATAACTACCCAGAACCTCGCTCTCTCCTCTCCCTTCACACAGCCAGGTCTTTCCCCCGAGAAGTATGGGCACATTTGGATCTTTTCCCCTCCTGTGTTTATCTCTGCTCCTAGTTAGATGCAACTTTCTTGTATATTTCTGATCTCCTTTCGAAATCACCAAGGTCATTTCGAATTCTGAATCTTTCTTTATCAAAGTAATAGAACCCAGTTTATATGTCTTTCTCATTGGTCCACTTAAATAATAGTCTTCATTCAACTCTTTGCTGTATCATTGATTAAAATGTGACTTAGCCTGGTCCTAAGGCTTCTTCCTGCTGAACATCACTTGTTACATTCCTTGGCTACCATTTATTTTCAAGGATCATTCTCAAATTATGTTTCCAACCAGATGTTAGAAATATACCTAAGAACTGTATGTGTTCTCAGCCACATCTCCATAGGGATTGATATTGTGCTACAAAGATCAATTTAGAAACATTACCAAGGTCAAGAGACATTGGTATGTCTACAGAACATTTAGGATGTCCTGACCTAAAGGTGATTCAATTTTTCTAATAGGGCTTGATCTTAATAAGCAATAACTGTAATGCTAAGTAGAACTTGTGCAGAGCTTTAGAGTGTTAAACTGACTTTCTTATAACTGATCTGAATGGCAACTTTGTGAGGTAGGTGTTCGAAATCCTATTCAATAAACAACACTTGAAGCACACAAAAGTTATAGGGCTTGCCCTGATTCGCATGAAAGTAAATGGCAAATTCAGTTTGGAAGGCAGCTTTCCTAGGCCAAATCCTGTATCAACCCTAGGGTTCTAGAAAAATGAATTTTATAATAGGCATCTCTGTTTAAAAGTTAAGGTTACAGCCCTGGCCAGTGTGGCTCAGTTGGTTGGAGCATCATTCCATACACCAAAAGGTCATGGGTTTGATTCCCAGTCAGGCCACATACCTAGGTTTCGGGTTTGGCCCTCAGCTGGGGTGCATACAGGAGGCAACCAATTGATGTTTCTTTCTCTCATTGATGTTTCTCTCTCTTAATCAATAAACATATCCTTGGGTATTAAAAAAAAAAAAAAAAGTTAAGGTTATAGGCCTCCATTCTCACTAATTGAGCCAAGATCCCACCAAACAACAGCAGACAACTCTTTTAGCATCTTGGAATGTTAGTCAGTCCAGTTTTTCAGATAAGAAACATAACCAGAGAATGATCCTTGAAAATGAATGCCAGTCTAGGGCTGTAACACGCCATGTTCAATTGAATGAGTCTTGGGACCAGGGTAAGTAACATTTGAATGAATGACATCTCAAAGACATTTAAGTAAAGAAATCTGTAACATTTTTACAGACTTCCTTCCAGCCCCCTTACTCCATTTTTGTTTCTGCCCTTCAGCTGACTCTGTCTGCCCTTTTCCAAAGAACAAATCTGTATTGTTTTATCATGTTCAGTTTTTAGTATTTTGGTTCCAAAACACCAAGTAACTACAATTGAAAAAAAGGCAATAAGAGAATGAGATCAAAGAACATGGAGTTTCTTGAAAACATTATAATAGACCTTGAATTTTTTTTTTAAATGAAAGAAACTAATTAACCCCTAATACTTTGATAGGTGCAACTAATTGGCAAAAATATTTAAGGTCATAGATAAAAACTGCCTGTCCTAGGTGATGAAGAAGGCAGCTTAGGGACCTGATAAAGGCCCTGTGTACCAAATTTTCCAGGACAGAGGTGGATCATTCGGTCTCTAAGCTGTTTTTGGATACCCCCAAAAAGGAACAGCGCTAATAACAATTGGAAGGCTTTGGTGAAATTAGGAAAGGAAGGGTGCTGATTGTGAGACTCCCAAATGAAAGTAAAATTTGAAGTTTCTGAAGTCATTTTAGGCTCTCTCAGAGAAACAGTGCGTGGTCAGTAAGTTATCACTTAACAAACGGAAGCCAGCAGGCATCAATCAATCGAAGCTCAACAGAATGTGCAGGAGGGGGAGAAGCTCAAGCGACTTCCCAGTGGCCACATGGTCTATTTGAAGCCGAGTGAATTCTGTGATCTCATATCAAGGAGGGCAAGAGCCAGAAACTCCTTTGGAGCTACTCAGTACAGCTCTCACATAGACAGCCTGATTTGGTCAGAGGTCTCCTGAACATATGAATACAAGGAATTCCATCTGGGCTCAGAAAGGAACTAAAGAGTCATCCAGTTTTGGAAAAGGATGCTCCAATTATTTATTTGCTTTTCATTTTTTGCAACCGGCCATATTTCCATCGTTGAGGGATTACTAAGGCCTTGGTTAGGCCCAGAAAGCAGTTCCGAATCCAGCTTGTGTGACAAATCATTTTTTTAAATGGTATTGAAGTATCAAAATTTAAAACTATCATATGGCCTACGTGAGTACACGGACTATGTTAGAATGAGCAGAAGCAACTCAAACGGCTTTCTTCTGCGTACTGCTTTATAGTTTATCAAATGCCCTCTTATTTGGTTCTCATGACACTTTTGTGAGGTGGTCATAACAGTACCATTTCCACACTATAGATGAGAAAGCTTAATGTACATGACTTTTCCAAGGAGACATCATTCAAAAATGGCAGCCATGATACTGAAATTCGTATTTTCCAACTACACATACAGTGCTCATAACTCTAAATCAGTCTTCTAAAGAAGTATTACTGGAAATTTCTCTTTAGGATATTTCCTACCATTGCTTTCCTGAATTCTTTAATGACTCACCAGAATGGATATAAGCAGTTCAAAATGTGGTAGCTGGTCAGTCAGGCTATATGTCTTTACTGAGCATCTGATAATTTCTAAGCACTTGCTAATTGTGCTAATAAATGAGGTTATAAAGGAGGTTGTAAAGACAAACCTACTCCACTTCACCCTTCAGTAAAAGAGATACAGACAGTTGCAATAAATCATGGCACATTTAAAATACTGACAAGAATAGAAGAAGAAATATTGATTCATTCTGGATGGAGTCAGGCAAGACTTCCCTGAGAACATGGTACTTGAAATGAATTTTGAAGAGAGGGACTATAATGTTGATTTCCCTAGGGCACGTTTTACATACACACAAATAAACTGGACAACTGAGTATAAATTACATAAAGTATTAAAAATGGTGCAAGTTGAATTAGGGGAATGCAATTAAACCTATGCATCTGGAGCAGATGTTTTGAGGAATGGTCAGTCAAAGCACGAAGAATTTGATAACTAATGATGGGACAAATGAAGGGATGACAGAGACATGTTCACAGGAGAACAGAAAAACCCTGCACACCTGGGCTACGTAACGATGGCAGATGGCAGAAGCTAGAATGGAAGACACACAAAAAACTACAAGAAGTAGCAAATTCTAGCAGCTATAGAATCAAGCTCACTCACTGACTAAGCTCTGAATCCACTCAGGGTCAATTTCCCCCTAGACAGTTTGGGAAATTGTAGTAAAGTACTAAGGTGCATACTCTGTGAGCAACGGTTGTCAGAATGTCCAGTGAGTCATCTGCCAAGGAAAGCACCCAGCAGGACACTGGAGAATTTGTACAGAGCACCATCTGCAAGGAAAGACCTCTTCTGGGTCACTTAACATCTCTGCTGCCCCCACCCTCTCCCTCTTACTGTCAGCAAACAATGGCAGGAACAAAGGAGCAGACAGATAATTTAGCAGGCGATTAGCAGTTCATGAAGCAGAAGGCAAGTAAGATGTACTCACAGCATCATTTGTCAAGTATGCCTGTGGGGTTTTGTCATCATCAGGAATGGGCCTCTGAGCAGGAAGTCACCCCATTGCTGTCACCAAGGAGAACAAAGCCGAAGGAAGCAAGGCAGCAGGGGCCATAGCGCTCGGGTTTGTTCATCTCTCTGTACCTTAACGCAGTTAACCTTTCTTACATGTGTTCTACGTGCCAGGCTCAGTGCTAGACGCTGGAAATACAAAGGAAAACAGGCCCCACCTGTGTTCAAACAGCATTTCTTAAGAACAATACTGGGGAGATGCACAGGCATTCATGGGAGGGGGGAGATGGGTCTTAAAAATGAGGACTTGATTGGATGAAAATAAGAGAAGAGGGTTGAACAGGCACCGAAGGCAAAAGAGGGCAGCCTGAGAAAAGCAAGGAGGTGCAGCATTAAGTGGGGGGAGTTAGAAGCACATCTGGATGACCTCTACGTAAATTAAGTGAAAAACTGAAGCTCAAAAAGGAAGGCAGGGTCCACACAAGAATGGTTTCCTGCATAAGGTGCTTGACCTTTTTGAATAGGCCAATGGGAAACCAACAGAAAGTTTAAAACCGAGGATCCCTAATTTATTCCTTATTTTAACTGTAATGACTTTGGAGTTTAACATTTAGGATATTTGCTGTTAGATTTTGATAAATAGCCTTTATTATATTTAAGTACTTCTTTTCCTATTTTACTTTGAATTTTACTAGGACTGGCGGTTGACTTTTATCAAATGTCTTTCAATCTCTTTTTCTACGATCATGTGGCTTTTGTCCTTGCATTTGTTCAAGGCTTATGTTGATAGATTGATAGGTGTTGCATTTCTTGAATAAATTCTTTGTCACATATATTTTGACACATTGTTGTATTTTGTTCTCTAAGATTTTATTTAGAATCTCTAAATCCATATCCACCAACGATCTTGACCATTCTTTTCATCCTTGCCCTGTTTTTCTTTCTTTTTTCTTTTTTTCAGAAATAACTTTATTCTGGTTTGGTAATAAATTATATTGACTTTATAAAAATCAAACCAAATAATTGACTTATTTTTTTAAAGACCTGGATTAGAAACAGCTTTAGAATGACTGGTTACTTAAGGTTAAGATAACATTTTAGTTGTGAGCACATGTTTCTGGGCTTTCTACACATCTAGATACCTCATCACTGGCATGATCTCTTCCATGATGATTGGTTTATCAAAGTTTTTGTTTTATTTTTGAGTCAGCTTTGCCAACTTATATTTTGCTAGCAAATCATTCATTTTACCTAAGTTTTCAAATATTTTATTTCCTTACAATTATTTTAATTTTCTGATTTTAGTTATATCTTCCTTTTCATTTATACTTTATATATTTTAAATCACTGTTTTCCTTCATCATGCTCATAACAGGTAAGTCTATTCTGTGAGCTTTTTAAGGTTTTAAATTTATCTTTTCTTCCATTTCTCATTTTCTATTTTACTAATTTCTGCTTTTATCTTTGTTAATTTCTGCTTCTTGCTTTATAACATTGCTTTTCTGGTCCCTTCAGATGCACACTATTTGCTTTACTTTTTCATTTTTCTTCTTTAATAGTAAAGGCATTTAAGGCTGTGCATTTTCAAAGTGGTGCTGTTAAGTATACACATATTGGCTTCCACCAAAATGGCAGCTCCTACTTTCTTTTAGCTTATATTTGCTGGCTATGTTTTTCTACCTTTTCCCTTTCAACTTTTATTTATCACTGACTTTGTTTTCCTATCATAGGGTAAGTAAGAGCTGAATTTGTTTTCAAAATCGTCTCAGTCACTTAAAGGGAAAACTCTATGTACAAATAATAAAATAACCAGTGTACTTAATTATATATCTTCCTTCCACTTTATCTTATTTATTTATATCATTGGTTCCTCTGTTTTCTAATTTTGCTATGTAGTCATGCTGTTACCCAGTGTGGAAGATTTTTCTTTCTTTTGTTAATTTGGGAGTTTTACTCTACTATTTCATTCCATCAATGAACATCTTTCTTTTGTTACTTTTAAACAGTTAATATTTGCACACCAGGCCACCATTCCCACAACCAAGAAGCTATATTTCTCATCAACTTGTCCCCTCTCCTGCCCCTTATGATATTAGATTTAAAGTACCTGCCCTCCCCTCGGTGTCCCAGAAAGGAGCCCTTTGGAAAACTCTGACTTCTCCTCTCCCTCTTTGTTACAGGCTTTTACCAGAACTGCTTTTTCAGTCTCACCATTCCGCCTCAGGTGTCCTTACAGAAAAATCGGATGGCATACTGCCAGTCAGCCCTCCCCTACCCAACTGTTTGTGTATGTGTGTGCGAGTGCAAAAGTGCATCAAGTGTCACTGCTTACTATGTCTTCTCTTCCTCCGCCTCCATTAGTTGTTTGGCTCTTGCAATAATCATTCACATCTCAAACAAAGATCTATTGGAGCAGTCCTATTTTAAGGCAATGATGAAAAAATGCTCTAAGTCCTGCCTACAACAGGTGTTAGATTTTTCTTCTGCTCGGGGAAAACAATTTCTTGGTACGTCAAAAAGATTATTGCCTCTTTTTCAACTTTTGCTTCTTCCTCTGTAACACCTGTTTGATTTTCTGGATTCAATCCTCAAGTCTCTTATCTTTTCCTGTCTCTTTATATTTTTGCTCTGGGCCTCAAAATATATCTTTCACTTGATCTTCCATCTTAACAGTGACCAGCCGAGCCCCTTCAATATCCCATAAAATAGTTTAGTTGGAAAATCATATATTTGGCATTTTTCCACTCTCTCTCAAGTATACACATTTATCTACTCTGCAATCCCTATTTTGCTGGTTGTTATTAAGTTTGTTTGGAATTCTCTTTTTCTCTCTAACTGGTATATTCCCTTAGGGATTTGTTATTTTTTGTTGTTGTTGGCTGATTTGGGTGTGCATGTGATCCTTGGAAAATCCAAGTAGCAGCACTCAGGGGCAGGTGATCTCTACTCCCATGAGCCCTTCGGTGGAAGTAGGCAGGTTGTCAGCCCCCTCCTTGGGCACCTGAAAGAAGCTTCCTTGCTTTCAGATATCTTTAAATTCCCCTAGGCTCAGGCCAGAGAGGTGTCAACTCACAAGTTTTGCTGTTTCTTTTCTTCTTAGATTCCATAAAAAACAAACATGCCAGTAAATACCTTCCCTGGGAATTCATAAATCCCAGGAGTCAAGCCTTCCAGGATATGCTCTTTTCTTATTCTCACCCCATGACTTCCAGAAGTCAGTTTCTAGGCATTTAACCATTCCTTAGGGTTTTCTCCATGGAACATCCAAAAGTGCTTAAGGCCGCACCTACCCAGAGACATCATTGATTGGAGAAAGGGATAGAGCACAAGTGGACTGTATTCAGCTTACTATATATAGTCTTAAAATCTCCTCTTTGTCTATACTTTCTTGTACTTAGTATTGTTTTTGTTAAATACATCACTAAATATTTCTTCATCATTTATTTTACCATCAAGTAATTTGCAAATTAATATCATCCCAGACACTATCATTAATAATGAAGTATAAAATAAAAATGAACAATTACTAACACTGAAGTTATCATAAAAATATACAGTAAAGAGTAGGGTTACTCTCCATCTTTTTGGAACAGATCCGGCAGCATGATTTTTGCCTGTGCTACCTCTTCTCAGTTCGGACATGCAGGGCCCCCACGTGTAGTCAGCCAGGTTTTCTACTCTATGACTCTGGGGCTACCATGCATTTTGTTCACATCATAGTTATTTCTACTTATTGGGACAATTTTCTAGCACATTGTTCATAAGTGTCCTGATAAAGGGGTATTTTTTTCCAATTTTCACAAAGCCACCATCTGGCTATACGCATAGTTAAGATTTCACCAAATTACTTTGTATTCCAGGAGTCTTGTCCTCCAAAGGAAATGGCAAAGATAACATTTTGAACTTAAAAATAATGTCAAGCTGTTGTGAATGGCATGTTTGATTCTTATAATGCAATGTATTGTACTAAATTTACCCAAGGCTTTTCTTTTCAGTTGGCAAAATTCTGGGGACCTTTTTCTTCAAAATAGATAATTGGTTTTTAAATTTCCCTGCAGAAGTAATGGCTTCATGAAATACATATTTAGTGTTTTCTTGAACAAGAAAAATAAAAGGTCATTTTCTATTTTCAAAATAATAAACCCATATTTTAAATAAAGACTTGAGCACATTCTAGGCTTTTTTGATTGACTGCTGCTTCTCATTACATATTTACTAGATGTAGTTGGGTCATGATATCAACCTGCTGCTATCAAGTACTTTGTGGCAAGCTTTAGGAACACTATTTCTGACACATGCCTCAATGGTTTCAGGATATTCCGCATTTCCTTCATTAGCCTGCATATTTTCTGATATCCCAGGATTGCTTAAAAAGAGCATACTGTTTTTAACTACCAGTCAGTTATCCCAGTTGAAAACATAACTTTAGAATTAGTATACTTGAAAAAGATAAATTAAAATGGCATTAAAATTACGCACACACAATTTGAGTTACTTCTCTGGCAGGAATTAAAATCAAATATGGATACTTGGGTAAATTAACATTTGATTAAGTATAAATTTTGGTGGCTATATTGATCTAATTTGTGTGTGTGAAATTTGTGTGACATCCAAAAGTTACTGAATCTTTGAAAGGTAACAAACTCCTTTTTCTTATTACAAGCAACATAGCTATCTCCTAACTTGCGAAGAAATCATATGCTCTCACCTTTCTATATTAGCATCCCTGGTTCTCACTGAGGACATGGTCTCTTTCATTTCTACAAATGCCACAAGAGTTCCCTAAAGACAAAGAAAATTCCAGATTTCCAGTGACATCCTCTTTATAAAAATGTTCTGTTTGCTGAGCTTATCTGAAACATTCCAGGTTTAATGATGTTGGAAAAACAATTCTACCGAATTATGTTTGTGCTAAAAACTATATAGAACACAAAAATTTGACACTTTGCTCTCAAAATTTTTAAGCAAACTGATTTTCCAGAAGGACAGAACAGATTTAATTTATAGATTTGTGTCTCTCTGGCATACAACAGAATTCCCTGGGAGTAAGAATACTCCAGATTTCAAAGGATACAGTTGGGAAGGGATTTGGCTGAGTAGAGGGAACAGCATGAATGGAGGCCCCGGACTTTGTAAGTAGTTCTTCACTTTCCCTCTCCCTACAATGAGAATTTCCATTTCAGGAAATGGAAATAAAAATTCCAACCTTAGTAACTTTCTTCCTTTGCCGCCTTCCTTCCCCGCTCTTGTCTTATGGCACCTAACTTCCACTTCAGTCCCCAAAGCAAAAAGAATGAAATAATAAATGATTCTGTAAGAAAGAGAGGAACAAAGCATTCTCCCCCTAGCACAATGACTACCCTGCCATGGGCAAAGTCACACTCCACAGGTGGAACTAGGAATGTGGCACAACCTTCAAGGGAGCAACTTAGCAAGACATACCAAGAGCCTTTTAGAGTGTTCACACATTTCAGGCCAACAGTGCAGATACTGAAAATCTATTCTAAACAAATAAAATCAGATATGTAGACAAAGATTTATTAAAAAGACCTTCAGCAAAGCATTATTCTAATAAAAAATAAAAATAGCTTGTGTGTTCAAAAATAGGGTTTTTAAAAATAAATTAAAGAAGATCCATATGACAAAATATTATGCACCCATTAAAAAACTGAATATTTTTCAAATGGCATGTTAAAAAGAAAATATCTAAAATTATATATGCAATATAATGCTAATTTTTTACATTAATAAAGGAAAATATATGTGGGTTTGGATCACAGAAGACATTTGTTTACATTTTCTGTATACTCTAATTTTTCAATCATGAGCATGTGTCACTGCTATAATGAGAATTAAACAGTGTTTTTAAGAAGGGAAACAGGGCATGCAGTGCAGCTACCGTCATATTTAACTTACACCCTTGATAAAAGTAACTTTACAAATATACTTTAGTATGCAAATCTATTTGTTTACATCCATTTTGCTGATTCCTTTTCTAAATAAATTGTGAAATGTAGAAATACTTATTAAGACTTTCTAGCATTGAATAAACAAATTCTCTAACTAGCAAAGTCATAACAGATTTCTTAGGCTTTTGCTATAGTTTTGTAAAGCAGGACCTTTTAGAGTCAATGTTCACACACTCATTGAAATGCATTTTGCTTGTCAAATGGTTCTTCTCCCAACCTAACAATCTAGCAACATAAAATGAGTTATTAAAATAAATGCATAAATGTAAACACCAATGTACATATAAATCCTGGTCATTTGTACCCAACCTTGAAGGCTTCTGCACACCAGAGATTTTTTTGTTTGTTTTGTCTTGTTTTGCTTTTAAGACAGATGTGTTTTAATTAACTTCTATTGAAAGCAGCAGGTATCATATCTAATATTACATGGTGTAGAGCGTACGTATTACTGAAGCGCCATAAGTCATAGGTTTAATTATAACATTAACCTGTAATCATCTTCTCATCGATTGCACATAGATATGCCTGGAGAGCCACTCTGGTAGAGCACACGTTTCTAATAAGCAGGAGGACTGCAGATAGGCCCCAGGAAGTAGGGGAATTTAAATAAAATTCTAACAACTGTCAATAATCTATTTTACGTTTTATTTTAAAGCTGATTTATGTCCAGTACCCTGACAGGCTTCAGGAGAATGGAAACTCAGCCCAATAAGCTATCTGCCAAAAGCAATAGCTCAGTGGCAGAATGATGGTTTCAGAAAGGTGGTTAAACTAGCTCGTGGCATTGCTTTCCGTGGGCATCCAGGCCAGGACTCAGCATCTCAGAGGGAGTCGTGGTGGGGGGGGGGCATGTTAGGGAGGATATTTCTACTAGTCTGAAAATTCAGATAAATTAATTAACACGTATATTATACTATTATCTACCTCTTTCCCCATTTCAACCCCATGCACACAGAATGGTTATTCACTGAAACCCACAGATAGGATAACTGCTGATAGGAGGGGTTTCCTGCAGGGATTTCTCTCCTAATTTTTATGAAAACAGACAGAAATGCAATAAAAAAATCCAAGAAGATGGTTCAAACCACAGCCTCGCTAGATGAGTTTGTGCTTAGAGCCCATAGATTAGAGAGTCCTTTCAGCTGCCACCATTAGTTGAGAATTATACTCAGTGTAGATTCTGCAGTTAGAACTGTGAAAATCTATAGTTTATCTTTTAAAAATGTTTACCAACTCTACTGTGAAAACGTAAAGAACTGAAAAACAAAAGGACAGCAACCAGGCCTGAATATTTGTCAGATGGAAAGAGAAGAAAATATGCCAGTAATCTCCAATTTACACTTTTTTTTACTGTTTAAAAAAACATTCTGGTTGCTTATGTTTCTGGATATTTCTAGGAGAAGTATTAGGAGCCAGGCATAAAGTTTCATGAAGTAAAAATAACACTGGATTATGAGTTAGAAGACATACTTACAGGCTATGTGATCGTGGATAAATCATTTAACCTCTGGCATCCTCAATTTCTCCAGATGGAAATGAAATTATTGATATTTGCCTTGCCATTCAATAACTTTGTTCTGAGGATCAAATATGAAGTGTGTACATTTACTCTATAAATGTAAGGTTTTAGAAATTGTCATTTCATTAGTAAATTTTTTAAAAAATCTCTAATCTGAAGGAAAATTTTTATGAAAAGTGATGTACACAAATGAAAGCCACTTTATTCTGACTTGGAAATCAGACACCGGGCTTTAAATGTCCCTTCAATTTGTTTCTTTTAATTACTTTTTAGGGCTAAGACTTCACATGTATCCTAGAGAATGCCTCTTTTATGAATCAAACTGGGGCTTTAGAGTGCGTTGGCTTCATCTTTCACAAGAACATAACAGGAAGGAGGCAGTTTCTAAACTAACTTTCCTGTTGTTCCTAGATAAATAATCACCACAGGGCAAAAACAGTTGCTCTCCGCATTACTCAGAGCATAAATTATATATTCCAAAACATAATTAGCACTTGTATCTGTAACAGAGAGCTACAGTTCCTGGTTATGTATCTATCAAATTTTCATTTTGATAGTGATGACTCATAATGAAATTAAGCATTCATCGCTCCAGTCATTAAATCACTTCACTTGCAGGCTGTCCATGTAAACCGAAAATGCTCTGCATGTGTTCGCCTCCTTCTGGCCCCGACTCCAGTCCTCAACCTACTATTTATTAACATACACAAATTCTTTCCCGAAAAAGTTTTCTGTTTTTGTGTTGTCGTTTTTAATGTACATTCAGAGAGCAGATGTTGTTGAAAATGTTACCAAGTTGCAGATGCACAGAGTACCCTCGCTGAATGTGTCTGGTAATACAGTTCTGAAATATTACTTCAGTTCCTGCCTTCTGCTGCCCAAACTTCATTCTCCAGGGAACCATCCCAAAACATGGTGCTAAGAATTACCAGGTTCAATCTTCAGATCAGCTGTTTTTGAAATCGTACAACGTTTTATTTTTACAAATTCAGCATAGGTTTCTCTTGGTGAAGCAGGGGTGCGCTCCAAAGACACCTTATTATCCGAAACTTCATTATAAGGGGGAAAGTAAAGCAATAGTTATTGGGAGGTGATCCAGAAAGCAAAATGAAAACCAGAGGTTCCACCTTACATGACTGACAGGAGAGACGCTGCTGCTCCCATTCCCTCTCCCCTGGCCCTGCCTCCTTCATTCTCCCCTTTCCTACTGTACCCTCCCCTCCTCTTTAATCACCCCCTCCCTCTTTCTTCCCGCTCAGTAATAACCAGCATTTATTTCGGTATTTCTGTCTGCAAAGAGCTTTACTCCTACCTTCTCATGAGCCGCGTCTCGTTATCACTGCGCTGGTACAACATATATTCCCCTCCCGTTTCACAGGAGAGGCTTAAACAGGCTGATGGGGACCCGCTGCAAGGCCAGGCCTGCTTCTTTCCAAGCCCGCGCCTCCTCACACAGGACGCTACCTCAGATACTCCCCCCTTCCTCCCTCCCGGGCCTGTCCCTCTTCTTTCCCTCCCTCCAGCTTGCCTCCCTCACTTCCCACTCCTCCCCCATTACCTCAATGAGCCATCTTGCACCCCACCCCTACCCCCATCTGAACCACCCTTTCCCCTAACCTCCTTGGTCCTCAGAGAAGTCAAGTGACTTTTGCTTCTCCAAGGACAGAGCCTCCCTAGAGCATCACTGACTGTCCTTGCCACAGTCCCTCTACTCCGCCCGTCCCAGGAACAAAATCGTATCTTTATCTCTTGTGTCATCAGCATCTGTTTTCTGAATTATTCACACCTAGGATTGAAGGGAAGTATCCAACTGAGGAGTCTGTCTGTCTGTCTGTCTTTCTTCACCCCCCTAATCATATATCATATATGATGCTGTTAGTGGTATTTAGGTTGTCAGGTTGTCATTAAAACACTTTTTAGATTTGAAAAAAAAAATAGGGATATACAATTTATAATATTTTCCCATCATTTTATAAAGAAAATATCATAAATTCTTTTTCTCTAAAATAATCCTTCCCCAATTACAAATTTTGGGGTGGTTTACTTGCCTATAAAAACAAAACACAACAAAATTTTCATAAAATCCTGAAGAATGACCTGCCAACAATTTCATTGGGGAATTTTTGTGCTCTTACTTCAATGGTGTCAGTTAGTTACTCCAACTACAAACTGTGAAACTGAGGAACCAAAGACAATAATTTTGTATTCCCTAGACTTCTTAAAACTGTGAACATTTAATTACTCAGGTAAGAAATACTTTCCCTTCAAGAATCATGGGGCTAGTGGAAGGTTTTGGACACAACACAAAATATTGTTATTTTTTTCTATTTGAGGAAGTGAAAAATTTAAAAAGCCTTCTTCTCTTTGTCCTACCAACATAATGGGAACAGAATTATTTTTTTTTTAATTCCAATTACAGTATTTTCTGTTTGTTTTTTTTATTTTGCCCCAGGGGAACCACCATAAAGATACCCAATCAGAATGAAACATGGCTACGGTTTTTGATACAAGAGGATTTTTCCACTACATCACACCTTATTTCTGAGAAGAAATTGTGACCAATAAAGTAACAACTAAAATTCAGAAACAATCAGGGCATATTCAAACACAAACCAGGAGTTTAACAAAAAACAGAGAGAAAGTATCTTTATCAGGCATCTGAGAATTCAGATATTCAGCTCTCGCATATTATTAAAAAAATGGATGTTATGATCATAATAGTATTTCTAGATAGCAAAACTACCAGTAATTACATAGTGCTGATTTATTAAGCATTCTCCTTGAGGTTTTGTTTTGCTGTTGTTTTTGTTTCTGTCGATCGCACCGTATTTTCAATCCTATAGGCCGGTACAGTACATTTCCATTTCCCTTCTTATTCCATCTGCTACTCTCCCTTAAGCCCTCCCAAGGGGAACCACTCGATTTCCATAGTAACTACTACAAACTCTTGCTCCTGGGCCAGCCGGAGGAAAGACCAGCAGAAGGAAGGGCTCTGGGGTCGCTGGAGCGTAGCACGTTCTGTCACTGGGAGCCACCAACAACTTTTTTCTGCTGCTCTATTTGGAAAAGTACTTAGAACTTCCCAGCAAGCGTTTCATGGCGAGTAAGTAATACCCTCGCCTATCGCCAGTGGTAAGCGATGCCCCTTGGACCTTCCGTGGCCATGGCTGTCCCGAGGGGCTCAAGGCCGTGCCCACACCCCCAGCCCCCCAACACCCACTCTTTCCACTTAGACAGCAGCGCACAGCATAGGGTCGCTTCTGCCTGGGGCACAGGCTCCGTCGATCCGCAGGAAACAATAAGTGTGCCCACTGGGCCATTCCACCTATTTGATATCCACTTGAAGTTTGGTGTAAACCGCGTGCCCTGAATCCTCTCTCAGGAACGACGAGCACCTTTCCTGCTGGGGCAGATTCTCTTCACCCAGCTCCCGAGGTTGCTGGTGTTTGTGCCTGGGTAGAGCAGGAGTGCCTCGCCGGGAGGGAGAATTGCTGGGGGGCCTACAGTGTGTCTGCTCTCCCGGCTTCCCCCTCCCTGTAAAAAATACCTATTTTCAGCAGGAACACCGGCTCAGGCGGGGAGGGGGCCTTGGAAGGCGGCCCCAGCGGCAGGGGGTGCCCGCTGCCCCCGCGGGGGAGCCCCGTCGCCGCACCGCCCGCGGACGGCTGGGGCTCGGCGCCGACGGGGCGGGGACGGGGCCGGGACCGGGGCCGGGGCCGGGGCCGGGGCCGGGGCCGGGACCGGGGCGGGGGGACGGGGACGGGGACGGGGCCGGGGCGGGGACCGGGGAGGGGCACCGCGGGCCTGTCGCGGGCTCGCCGCCCCGCCTCCTGCGCGCTTTTGAAACAGTGGAAAGCGGCGCTGACGGAGCCGCGGCAACTAATTCCGAGCATGGCTGTCTGAGCGCGCCCGCCGCCCCCATTGTCCTTCCAAACTCTCGCAGGCGTTTGGGGGGCGGGGGGCACCGCTATGAGTTAGCGGGGGCAGCGGCGGCACTGGTCCGCGAGGGCTCGGGCGCGAGGGGCGATGAGGATCGCGGCTGGCTCCTCGGAGGACTGCGCCGGGTCGCTGTCACTAGGGAGGAAGCGCGGCTTTTGAGGAAGATGTGACAACGACCGGAGGTGAGATCTGCGCGAGAAACAAAGGGACCGGCGGCGGTCTCGGGCTTTGGGTTGGTTCGCCGCGGGCCGGGCGGTGGGTCGCGGTTGCGGCCGGGTGGGGGCGGGGGCGGCGCGGGCCGGGCGGGCAGTGCCCGGGTTTCTGGCGGCGGCGCCGGGCACCGCGGGCCGGGCTCCCGGGGGTGGGCGCGCAGAGGGCGCGGGGCGGCCCCCCTCGCGGGGCCCCCGCCGGGCCCGGGGTGAAGGGGGCTTCGGTGGGTGGGAGGCAAAAAAAAAAAAAAAAAGGAAAAAGAGATCCAAGGAAAATAAAGAGGAAGCCGTCCTTAAAAACTTGAAACCTGTTAGATAAATATTTATTCCCATGGTCCGTGCGCCGCCGCAGCCAGAGCCCGGCGCTCCCGAGGGGAAGTGGGGAGCTCGCCAAGGGTTTCCCCCATGAGGAGCTACTTCGGGCTTCATCTATTATTAAAGAAAATTGGGCGCCTGCGTCCATTTTGCACGTTGAAAGGCTGGTCCACGCTGTCTGGATTAATGGGTTTCTGGTGTGTGGGGTTTTTGCTAACGCAGAGAAAGAGTTTTAGACTTACGAGGGGGCTTTCTCTCGATTCCTGCTTTTGTTTTCAACGACTGCCAGGGCTGCAGATGAAAATGGTGATTCGTTAGAGATCATGAACTTGACGGCTTCTCTTTTTTTTTTTCTCTCTTTTTTAACGAACAGCATAAAAGCCCAGCTCTCCTTGAAAATGAGAGAGGCGGTTGGGTTCCAGAGTCCAGTGGGTAGTGAGTAGGTTTGCAGAGGAACTTGTACTGCTTTGTACTTTATTATGGGATCCGTGCAACTCAATCAGGAAAGGAAATGCCAGAAAATCATCGGCTGAGATTTTTAAAGAAAAAAAAAAAAAAAGCAATGTGTCCGCAACTTGATCTCTGGCGGGAGTGTCAGTGTTTGTCATTGCACATGACCCTCCATGAGAGGTGGCAGAAGCAGTGAGTGGTTTCTCAGTGCCATCCTGTCATTTCCCCGATAGACCTCACAAACTCCGAGATGTAAAGATGTTGCTCTAGGTTTTAAAGAGCACTGTGTTCTGATGCATTGATTTAGTTACAACGAATGGCAAAGATACACAGAATAATTGTACATTTAAAAAAGAATATAATATTCTTTTAAAAGTTCTACATTAATGCAGTACTGACTAGAATTAAAAGTGAAAAAAAAGTGAAAGATAATTATAGTATGTTTGTTTCAGCTAAATCCTGGAATTAAAGTTAGGTGGGGTTTTTTCTCTGCTGCAGTTGAGTTTGTCCAGTTGTGAGCTCCTGTGTATATTTTACTATTCACATACAAAGTTGAAATCATTGTCTTGTAGTACGTGGCATCTTTGCTTAAAGTTGTGTATCTATTTTTCCTAATAGTGTGATGAAAATTATTGAGACTCTCTTTTCTTGTCTTTATGTGACCAAGAGCACATGTCCATGAAATAACTGTATAGAATTTCTGATGCAATTGTCAGCTATGACATAGTGTTCTGCTTCCGTGAGGCCAGTGGGATGTGTGACCTTGACCTTGTAAAGCCCTATTCTCTTACCAGTTGTGCTCACCAGTCAAGAACCCATATATAGAGAGCTAGCAATACACAAATGGAAACACACACACACACACATACACATTTTCCTTACAGCTGCCAGAAGTTTACAACGGAATGTTATTTCTATTGTTCTCATTAATTTCATTTATTTGAAAAGGACTTTCACTGGCTCTGGTCTTACCAATACCTTCTGAATCTAATCACATCATGCATTTATTATAGAAGCAATTTGTGCCATAAAAGTTTTCAACAGGAGAAATTATCTTGCTGTGGTCATGCTCGTAACACATTACTGATAAACTAGAATGACTTTTTACAATTTTCACAGATTTATGGGAAAAGCTCCTATGTTAAATCTTGATGGTATACCTCTCTAGACTAGACCCTTACAACATGAAAAATAGAGGGGAGATACATCAATTTTTGTTGTTGTTTGTAAGCTGTGGGGAAAGCCAAACCAAGTAATTTAGTCAAAGCCACCTACTTGGTGTTACAAATTAATTTCATTACCTATTTATATTGGTAGATATTAACCAGAGCATTTTCAGATGGCCTTCCCTTCAGTTTTTGCTACATCTAGTAATGGAAAGCCAGCAATTCTCCAGTTCTCCAGAAAGTAACTCTGGAATCCACCCTGACATAAAAAATAAGCGACGCTTTAGTCGGTCTTGTTTTCTCAGTCCCCAAGGGTAGCACAGTCATCATTCAGCCGCCAACACACAAGTCACCAAATCCCGAGTTGTCCTTGTTCTCTGTCTCTCAAATATATACACAGTCATCACTCTACTTCACTGGTAGATATGGAACCAGACATTTCTTGAACGAACGCAGTCTTCTCTTTGATCATCTCCCTGCCCTCGTCAAAATATGATTAAAAAGGCACCTTCCCAAAATGTTCCTGCTATCAGAGCAAATGAGAAGCAAACTACAACAATGTATATACAATAGAATCCTAATTTTAATCTATACCTGTGCATGGGGGGAGAAAAAAGTGGACCATTTTATTCTCATTATTAATCTGTAGGGTTGCTAAATTTTTTTAAAGCAGGCATGACATTAAGAGTCACAAAGACACTAACATCGTCAAAGTTTATATCTCCTGCTCAGACCGTGTTGCCATCTTTCCCATTAGCATGCCTCACATCACCCACGACGTCTTCACCTCAAATCCCCGCATCATGTGTTGGTCCAAGAAAGGCTGAGCAGGAGCTCTGTTGCCCTACCAAAGCCCCTTTCTCTTTGGGTTTTTGGTACATCATGAAAAACTCAGCAGCATCCTTTCTCAGAGACTGACTCCCATGTCTTAATTCAGGTTTCCTAGAAAACGATGTGTGTGAGTGTGTGTAATTCTCCTCACTTTATAGACAATATTTCAGTCTCCTTTTCTGGTTCCTCGTTATCTCCTAAATATTTAAATTTTTGAATGCTTCGTGGTTCAACTATAAACCTCTTTATCTACACTTACTCCTTAAATGAGTTCAATCTAGTCTCAAGATGTTAGACACTATTCATACACAAACAGCTCACAAATTCTAATCCCTAACTTGGACTTTTCCCCTAACCTCCATACTTACATGTTCAACTCTCTACGTAACATTTTCACTTTTAATGTCCTATAGGCATTGCACACTTAACATGTTCAAAATCCCATTTCCGAATTTCCACGCAAATGTCCTTCTCCCATATTTTCCTCCATGTATGTAAACGGAAACTCAATTCTTTCACTTGCTCAGAAGAAAAATCTTGAAGCCCTCTTTGAATCTTCCCTTCATACGTCACAGAAAATCCCACGGTTTCTACCTTGAAACAGTAGCTAGAATTCAACTGCGTGTCACCCCACTGCTCCCTCTCTGGGCAAATCACCACCAGCTCTCAGGTTCCTGCGTGTATTTTCACCATGGGTCTCTTGCTTCTGCCCCTCCTGCTCTCATACACACATTTTAGTCTGTATCTAACACCAGTGCTCATTTCAAAATTGAAACTAAATCATAATATCTCCTGCTCCCAGCTTCCGACAGCTTCCCATCTGCATGCAGATAAAAGCCAGGTCCTTACGGGGGGGCACAGGCCGTGCGATCAGCCCAGGCCCCCCGGCCCTCTGCTCCCCCTCTCCCCTTCGCGCTGCACCACAGCCACGCTGGCCCCCGTTTTCTCTGCTTTCCCCTGGTTACAAGAGAAGGAGCAGCCAAACCAGCTGGAAAGTGACAGTTGGGGCCAATACCCCCTTCGGAGCATCCAAGCCCCAGGAGCCCGTGTGGCAATAGGTATCAACCAATAATAGTCAATAAATGTACTGTTCATTTGCTTTAATTTATTGCTCTTATGGTTAGTTTCATGGTCTGGTTAATAGTGACCTCTCTACCCTTCATAAGGTACATGTTTTCAGATAATTAAAGTATAATAAAATAATCTTGTGGTACAAATTGGGTACAAATAAAAATGCCCAATATTCCTAGAATGTTCTATAATCCAGGGAAGTAGCGTGATATGAAAAGAATATGGCATCTGAGACAAGCACAGTCTTTAAGAACAAAGAGACCTGGTCTGAATCTTACCTTTGTACTTTCATAGTTATGTGACCACAGGCAAGTTTTAAAAATCTTATCGTACCTCAGTTTCCTCACTAGTAATTGGTGATAGTAGCACGTTCCTCTTTGGGGCGAAGATGAAATGTGATTCTGTGTGCCAGCGCCCCCTTAGACTACTTGGCACAAAGGAAATGCTTAAAAAGTACTAGTGTTCTCACCGTTACTGTCGTCTAATCATCACAGCATGCCTGAGTAGTAGATATTATTTCCATTGACCAGATAAGAAAACTAAGGTGTAGAGAAGTTAATCACATTGCTCAAGGTCAAAAAACTGGTAAGCAATTGAAATATACTCTCCCCTCAGTCATAAAAACGTCTGGTAAATAGAATGCCAGATTGACCATCTTTAATGTTTTAGTGACTGCAGGCTCCCGGTGATTAGAGGAATTTTTTAAAGTGAGGATCTGAAGAAAAGATTTTTCTTTCCTCTATGAACAATGCAGGAGCCTTATGGATCCCTCCCCTAAAGAAAAAGTAGAGTGAAGCTCCTGCGAAACAACTTAAATGGCAGCTAATTTATTGATTAAGAAAACCTCAATCTCTAAAAGTATAGTATAATGCAGCATAGGAGCACCAGCCTCACAGCCCTGAAGACTCGCCCATTGCCAGTTATTTAAATCTTGCCGAGCCTCTCTTTCTTTAGCAGAAATACAGATAGTAATAGTACATCACACATGGGGTTGTGAGGATTAAATGAGATAATCTGAGCATAGCTGTTAGCACCGTGCTTGGCACAAAATAAGTGCATAATACATATTATCTATCAGCACCTGAACTACTATTATCTAGGATGAAACCTTAAACACTATATATTATCACACAGAGAGATTTGGTTTAAATATCACCTTTATTTCTTATTTCTTGGTATTGCATGTCTCTAAGTTTCTTCAATAGATATTTAAGAGCGATTTCATCATCAAGGTATCATGTTAGAGTTCAAGGTGTTTGAGCATGTGGATAGCCCCAGAAACAGAATTTCATGAAATGTGTGACATTTCATCATTTTTTTATTAGACCCAAAATGAAAGAGGCAACTCTGAAAAAATCAAGAAAAATGCCTGCTTTTCTGAGATAACCCAATTTTATGGATTCATAATAAAAGAACTTTAACTGAGTGCCTTCCCTCGACCTTGTCAGGTTCTATTTCCAACATTTCCTGTCTTCACTCTGCCTGTGACTGGATGGGCTGGATTACTGGTAAACCGACCAGGTGAGCACATCATCATAGAATATGGCTTCAGTGCAAGATGTGCGTGAAATTGGCAATTAGCATCATCAGTTATTCTAGATTTTACATCATGAATTCCTTAACACAAAGGCACTCATTTTCATTTAATTGCTCCACAGAAATTAGCGCCTCTAGACAAACTATTGGGAAACTCTCAAATACTAATCTACTGCATAGGCTGAACTTTCTTTTAATCAGTTCTGAACTTCATCCTGCACCAATTTCTCAAATTTCAGATTCTCGAAGATTGGTTTACGTTGCTAATGGTTGTATTTGTGTGGGTGTCTCCTTTAATATTTTGTCATATTTCAAATCCACCTCCATAAGTGAAACTAGTTTCAAAAGTAGGGTGTGTGTGTCATGTGCCAACCCCTGGCAACCCATTGAATGCGTGATGTCCACAGTGTCCTTCCTCAGCAGTGCTGCTCAGCTCCTGCAGACTCGTGCCTACGGCTTCTCTATGGCGTCAGTCTTCCTCATGTTTGGGCTTCCTCCTTCCTGCTGCCTTCTGTTTTCCCCAGCATTACTGTCTTTTCCATAGGACTCTGTCTTTGCACAATGTGCCTGAAGTAGGAAAGCTTCAGTTTTGTCATTTTTGCCTCCATTAATGTTTCAGGCATCATTTGCTTTAGGACTCACTTTGTCATCTTTCTGCCAGTCTAGGGTATCCATGGAGCTCTCCTCCAACACATATTTCAAATGAACCAATTCTTTTCCTATCAGCCTTCTTCACTGTACAACTTTAGCATCTGTATATAGTAGTTGGGACTGTGAAAATAGGGATGACCTTAGCCTTGGTCGCTAATGACATCTTTGCTCTTGGTAATCATTTCTAATTCTTCTGTTGCTGTAGTATCTCTCTCTAAAAGTATGGGTATTCCAGTGTCGTAAAAATGTCACAGATTTTCAAGGTTTTATTTTTTTTAAATCTTCACAAGATATTCCTCCTTTTTGCTGCAAGAGTACTCTGTGCATAATTCTACCACGGCCCTTAGCACCCTGTGCTGATCTTTGGTTAACTAATCTGCTCCCCTCCTCCTCAATTAAATCATAAGTGCCTGGAGGTTAAGGACTGGGTCATAGTCATCGCAGTATTTTCAGTGCCTAGCAGAGTTCTTGGCAGTAGTTAACGTCCAATAAGTGTTTCTTGAATGAGTTGAAGCAGTGATATAAATACTAGATATCTTAGTGTCCAGTTTAACCTAAGGAAGGTAAATGACCAAGTAGACAAATAAATCATACACCTCAGGAATAGTGCTGCATGGGACAATTTTATAATATTTTTATAATAATAAAGCCCTGGACTTGCCATGTGCTTACTAATTCTCACCCACCTGTCCTCTCACCTCTCCCTTTTATGTTCTCAGGCCCATGTCAGATGCTTTTCTCTGACAGTTTTCCTATCCCTTCCTCTCAACTATCTGCCCGCAGCTGCTACCCTACCTTTCTAAAGAGCATGGTGGAGCCTTTCATTCAAAGCCAAGTTTAAGTGTGACAGCCTCCAATAGCAAATGCCTAAGCCCCCTTCTCATCAAAGCTAGGGTGACAGAAGCGCTTGGGTGAGAATTTTAGCTCAGGAGGAGGGGAGGGAATAAATTGGCTGTCAAAATGTCAAGCCTGCTGACTTCTCAGGAAAAAAAGAGAGGATGCTTATATTACTAGACAGGAGGGCTTTGGTTTACATTTGCTAGCATTTGTACTAAATAGGGAAAATGTCAGATGAATCCCACGTGCAGGTTCCTGTCGTCTTGGTGTTTTCCTGAATATGGAATTAAGACTCCAGAATATTCTGGACATGGGAGCTCATTTTCAGTTTTCAACAAATCCATTCAACTTGTAAAAAAAAAAAAAGATAGACAAACAAGTAAAATACGTAACTAAACTAAACTTTAAAGTATACATTTTAGCCCAGACACTGAGATTGCAAACTCTTTGAAAGCAGACACTATGTTTTTATAATTCTTAGGTGAATTGAACTGTATTAAATATATATAATTTTTAAGATAACTTTTGGTTGATATACACTCTCCTCTTCACCCTGGTCCTTGAGGTAAAGGCATATTAGATAAGTCAGGCAAATTTCTTATTGTTATTTACAAGGCTGCTTGACTGGCAATGTAGGGGTCTAGAAACAAACCTGAATTTCACCAAATCCCCTTTGTGCACTATGGTGTACATAGGCTCTTATGGAAGAGAAAGGAAAGAAGGGTTTGTGAGTTCTGATCTTGCCTGTTTGTTTATAGAATCACATTACTCACAGACTTTCTTTGATCGGAAATGATTTACAAAAACCAGCCCAGGTAGCCTCCTATCAAAGGAGGATTCAGTTTGGAACTTTGCTAAAATACAGCCCTTCCTACGCTGCATGTGTCTGGGTAATTCCACTGTGCTCTGTACATAGTTCAAGACTTTATAAATAATGACTTTGGTTTGGTCAGACTTTTTAAGTCGCTTTTTTTTATAATTAAAATTTTCACTCAGAATCTGGGAAAGGTCAGGCGCCTGACTCTACAACTCTTATCCACAAAGGTAAAGTATCTTTCAAAGTGAAACTCTGAGAACGTGAAAAAATAGGCAGCAATTTAAATGCAAATCTAGATTCTTTCTTGCTTTGCATAGATGCAGAGGATCATTCTGGTGCTGCTGTATAAGGCACCTAATGAGAAGGAGACAGAAGCAGTTGGTTAATCTTGCCAATGAGATAATTCTTGAATGCCTTGAGTTTGGTTTTGTGTAAGTATCAGGAAATTTCTGACCTTGTGAAGAATCTGTAGCTCCATCAAGCTGAAGTCTGGTTTATTTCCTTAGAGGGATTGTATTTCTATAGTAAACCACTGAATGTCTTTGGATTTTTTTTCATTTCCTAGTGTATTCCAAATGTAGAAATTAAGGGGCGTGGGCAACAACCTGTCAACCAGAAGAAAATAATACCTAACTTTAGAGGTGAAATTGTAAAAGGAAGGATCAGGTTTCTTCCTGCCTGGGGGGATGATCAGTTGCTTCCTCATGGTTTTATTTGATCCTGCCTAGTGCTTGGGGACAGCCATATGGGGCTCTCTCTGCAGACAACTCAAGGTAATTATTTGCTTTAAAAACATTAAAAAAAAAGAACACAGGACTGAGTTCTCTGTTGGAGTGGATCAAAAGGAAAGTTGAGAGAGAGAAATAAAGTTTATATCTAAAAGAGAAAGAAGGTTTAGATAATATGTTACCAAGTTTGAGACTATATCTTTGGATGTATAAAAAGATAACAATAGCCCTGGTGCAGAGGCCACGAGCTAAAGAATGTCTGTTATAACCTGTTTCTCAATCTTCAGGACCTATTTCTCCATTGACAAGTAGGTTTCGTGTCTGCAGGACTGAAACTGAAAACAAAAATAGTATAAAGAAAATAGGGTTGTGCTCCGATTCATAGGCCTATATGAAAAGCTGCCTTATGTGCAATTTGATTTCAGATGGTATTTATTAAAAGAAGGTCTTCCCCTAGACCTATGAATGTGCTCAGGTGTCCATATTCTTTTTTTAAAAATCTATTCTCCATCTTGCTACCCTTTAGCTGATCAGTCCATGTTTCATGTCTGCATTCATTCAATTATTCATTCACTTATTCATCAAATATTTATTCAACATCTATGGAGTAGGTACTGGGATGGGTACTGAGGTGATAATGTTGTCAAAGCAGTAGTGAGCTGCTCCCCACCAACCATGAGGTGACAGTTCTGGATGAGATAGATATTATTCAAATAGTCATCCAAATAAAGGTAAAATTACAAGTGTAATAAGTGCTAAGGGATTATTTAATTGAAGACATTAACACAGTCAAGGACATAAGAGAAAGCTCCTCTGAGGAAGATATGACTGAGATGCTAAATGAAGAAGCATAAAGGTGGGGGGGGGGGGCAAGTGTGAAACCAGCAGGAATTAGAGAAGTGTCCTAGGCAGGGTAAAAGCACCAGCAAAGACTAAAGCATGGCACCTTTACTTACTCAACACTTATCAGGTGCTGTGTGTGTATGTGTGAGTGTGCAGAGAGAGGGAGGGAGACAGGGAGAGACAGAGAATTTCCTGCCTTTATGGAGCTTGCATTCTAGTGCAAAGCAATCAATAGAAAAATGAATAAATGAGATTTTTTTTTAAAGCCTGCCATGGAATGTAGATGAGAACAGTGCCTCTGACAGAGGGTCAGTGCGGCTGGAGGGCAGCGGTCAAACAGCGTGTGGTTAGAGACAAGGCTGGAGAGGCACGAAAGAGCCCGGCCAGGTAGGACCTTACAGGTCATGCTCAGTTTGCTCTTTATTCTAAGAAAGCCACCCAAGCTATTAATCAAGGCACTGACAAGGTATCGGTGCTTCGCAAAGGTGTCTCTGCTGCAGTGTGGTGACCAAAAGGAAGAAGAAGAGCGGGTGCAGAGGATGCAGAGAAGCCAGTTGCAAAGCTGCTGTAGCAGCCCAGGCGAGGCTACCTTTGACCCGGCGGCGGTGGGACGGCAGAGACGGCCAGGAGGGAAGGTACCCAGGACGTCACGGGCGAGGGCTGGCGCTGGGGTACATCTGAGAGGACACGGGAAAAGGAGAGGGGAGTATTGGGGGTAATTTTAGGCTTCTGACTGGAATAACTGGGTAGACGAGGTTGGGGAACACTGGAACCTGATTAGCATTCTCTTTCATCAAAACTCATTTTGAAACTGTAGCCTGTACTTATTGCCTCCACTTCCTTGCTCCCCACTCATTTTTTAAGGGACTTGCGTGTGAATTCTGGACATCCTGCTCTCCTGTGATGGTCCTCTTCACCCTTTCAAAGAATCTCTTCATCACCCAGCTCGGCTTTATCACAGTCCTCATGACCCTTGATAATTCTACAGCATTCAAAACTATGGACCTCTGTCTCTCTTCTCCTCTCTCAGTCTCTGTCTCTGTCTGTGTCTCTTTATTTTCCCCTTAAAATCCTCTCTTCCAGTGACATTAATTATATGTTACTTCCCAGGTCCCCTCCTTTCTCATAGCTCTTTTCTATCTTTTCTCTTTGCTAGGTCTTTTTTTTTCCCTTTTCTTATTTATTTTTACACTTTTCCAGTAATTGAAAATATTATCAGCCTGACTTCCATCGCAACCCATCTCTCCAGCTGTGATCTTACTCACCAACCCAAGTCCCATTGCCTGCTTGCTGCCTGCTAGACATTTCCCCATGACTGCCATCTTTACACATCAAAATTCACTCGGCAAAACTAAACTCATGTTAAGGCCCAATAAATCCACTCTGCCTCGTGTTTCCATTCACTGTGCACTGGTCACCCAGGTTATAAAGCCTACAATTGTTTTTGAATCACCCTCCAACTATAGAGCTAATTGGCCTGAGTCTTACTGATTCTTCCTTTAAAATATCTTTTGCAGATGTGCCTTTATTCCTCCCTATACAAGCAAAGCCCCCTTATTCTCACATTCTTTCTCATATATTGGCTATTATAACAGTTCACTAACCAACCTTCTTGGAACTAGTATTTTCAAAGTGTTGTCCTTAAATCACTGCACAAGAAAGCCCTGGCCGAGTAGCTCAGTTGGTTAGAGAATCATCCTGATACACGAGGTTGCGGGTTCTGTCCCCGGTCAGGGCACATATATAGGAATCAACCAATGATACATAAATAAGTGGAACAACAAATTGATACCTCTCTCTGTCTTTCTCTCTCTCAAATCAATAAATAAAACATTTTAAATCACATGCACAAGAATTATCTGGGAAGTTTTAAAAAAATATTGATTTATGTGGCTTGTATTCAATAAGGTCTGGAAATTTAACAAACACCCTAGGTAGACCTATCATACTTAAATTTTGAGAAAAACTGCTCTTATCTCTTCCCACTCCTGTTTTCTTCTACACGGACCTTCCTAATGGATAGTTCCAAAATATGACCTTGATCATAGAGCTCCCCTAATCACAGCCCCTAGGTGGCTTTTAACCAACCAAATAGTTTCCCAGGACTGATTTGTTGTCCAGATAAATTTTCAGCCTAATCTTTAGCCCCCTTCTTTCATCCTGTGTTACAACTGAGCTATACTACTTGCCACCCCTAAAACATACCTATGATCCTCATGCCTTTGTCTCTTGGCCTAACGCTTTCAAACGCCCGAGAAATGTCCCTCTCCCCATTCATTTTTACCTGCCAAACCCATACCAACCCTTCAGAGGCCCCTTCTGGTTAAAACCTCTCATCCCTTTTTCATTTCTCATTTTTTCATTTTCTCTTTCCATTCCTTGCCCTCCAAGGCTAGAAGGCACCTCTCTAGTCTCTGGAGTCTTTCAGCAGGTTTTACCTTTTGCTACTTACTTATCACATAGCTACACACATGCACCATTTTCTTTTGTTTTCTTCTACTTACAAATATCATGAAGAGAGGAAGCATATTTTATGGAAAGACAGATTTATGGAATAGAAATAGAGATGGTTTCAAAATCCATCTAGTGTGTGTCCTTTAACAAATTCTCTAACTTTTCGGAGCTTCATCTCTATGTGTTAAGTGGGATAATGTCACTTAGATTGTAGGCTTTTGTATAACCTATACGTTGTATAGGTTGAATGTCTTGTCAAAAGTCAACCTATGTGAAATTGGTTATATTCAATCATTTTTACCTATGAAAGTGGAAACTTTATTATACCTAGTAGTGCTCTGTGTTTAGTATACTTTCCTTTAAAATATTGTGTTTTATATTAGGGCTTTGCATCCACTTCACACATGAGCCCCAAGCCCATTAAATATATATATTTATAAATTATATGAATATAATTATGTTATCAATATTGTCCCAAAGAGATAATTAGAGAGAACTGCACCAGCACCAAGTAGAAAAACTATTAATCTACCTCAGTGCCTACCATTGCCTGCTCCTTTTTCAAAAGGTGAGCAAACAGCAATTTTAACAGTAAGATAAAGCAAGCTCTTTTCTAATGAGAGAGTTCTGTTAAATAAAGGTCAGCAAGAAAAGTAACAACACTCATTGTCTCTTGTTTATGGTCCATCTGGGCATCACGCGAACTTGCTCAGATTTCTCTCCCGGGCATTACCTTACACTGTTTATCTAAATCACATTACACCGCACTCTGGCTGGGATTCCTTGTCATTAATCAGAATAACAATAATATTTCCAACTGCAATTTCTAAGAAAAGTAGGCACATTTTGCCTCTTCAGCTATCTTTCTCTACACCCGCAACATTATGAAAAAGCCCCTGGACTAATTAACGCAAAGGAAACTCATATTTAAGAAGGTCACTGTTATATTAGTTATAAAGGTAAATGAGCTAGGAAGGAGTTGATATTGCTTTTATGTTCTTATTAAGTGTTAAGTCTTCAGACTTATCAGCCCAAGGAAAGAATCTTTGTGGAATGTTGCCTTTGTTAAAAAAAAAAAAAAAAATTGTGCCAGCAAGGTATTATGCTAAAGAAGGTTCTCAAGGAGATTACAAATTACTCAGGAATTATGTCAAGATCCAGGAGTTAGGAGTGAGATAAATGCCCTAAGAAAGGTACACAGTGCTTTGGGTATTTTAATGGATAGAGAAAGATTACAGATAGAAGCTAAGAAAAGGAAAATCTCCCAGAAGCACAAGTATTAACAGGGTTACAGTTTCTCCTCTCCTCCCTTCCCCTCGCCTCCCCTTCTCTTTCTCTCTCTCCTTCCCTCTCTCAGTGTCTCTCTCTGTCTCTCTCCACTTATGTGGCACTCAGGTTACACCGAGCAATTTAATTAGCATCTTTGTGCCTCAGCTTCCTCCTCCATAAAATGGGGCCATAGCACTTGCCACCCAGAGGTTTCATGTGAGTTCAATAAAATCACGTACGCAAGACGGCTAGCAGAGTGCGGCAGGTTGTCGCTTCCCAGGATGCCTTCTGCTGCCGTTATCAATGTGGACAATCCTGTCAAATGTTAGAGTTCAGAGAGGAAGGGCTTTGGATTTTGTGCTTTTAGATTTTACCAATTCAATGGCGAAATGTAAGATCAGTTTTCAAAACCAGTTAAACATCAAAATTAGATACAATGGAATTAAAAAGACAAAGCGGTTGGTGAGGAAGCAGCCGTTCTTTCAAGGAATTTTTTTCCTCCAAAGGAAAGCAAGAGTGAGGGCAGTTGACCGAGAGCCAGTAAGGAAGCAGGAGTAATACAGATACGCTTTCTCTCCATAGGCTGGCTCTGGGCACCTTCTGGTAGCTGATGAAATGGGATCTTACCTTATTTTGTATGTTACACATGGAATTCATCTCCGAGTCCCACAGCTCTGTGAGGTGGGCATCATCACCCCCGTCTTAGACAGGGAGGCTGAAGTTCAGAGACATTGAAAGGACCTGCCCCAAGTCCTACAGCAGGTAACGGCAGACGCAGCCTTGCGGCTGGCTCCTCTGGCTTTAAACCCCAGGCCACACTGCCAGCCAGCCGCCTCTGCCTCTGGAGCCTGCATTGCCAAGACGCAGACGTTCCCAGAGACAATAGCTGTTCATTTCTGATGTGTTCACTGTTAACAAGACTTTTACAAAGTCTACAAGGATACACCCCATTTATTGAGCACTTTGTAGATGACAGGAACTTTACACAACAATATCAGCTGTAGCTTGTGAGCCTTCAGTAAGTACAAGGCTTTGTGCTAAGCGTTTGATATGCATTCTTTCATTTATGGCTCAGAGCAGCCCCAGGAAATGAGTGCTTGTATTATTCCCATTTTACACTTGAGGAAACTGAGGCTCAGAGAGAGTGACCAGCTTGCCCAAAGAAAGTAATATAACTTGTAGGTAGGGTTCAAGCTGGAATCAGCCTAGCTCCCAAATTTTCAAGCATTGCATCGGACACCTGCTGGCTATTTGACACCTTTTCTGTCCAGGTGGTAATGTGCACAGGCCCCAAGGGTGCAGGCCTGGACTGTGAGGCCAGCCCCGGAGCTCTAGGAAGCAGAGGGGAGCACAGGACTCACCCACAAAGGTCTTACGAGGCAGCTCACCCAGGCAATCTGCTTTCCTGTGGATTAACATCTATCTCTGCTCTACTAAGTAAACCCCTCATGCATGGTGCTGGCCCTTGTCCAGATGCTGACCGAGGCTTACAGGTATGGTTCTCAGTGGTAACTGTGAAAGAATGATTTAACAGCACTCCCACCACAACCTTCCACACTGAGAAGCCGTAAAAGAGAAAGGAGAGTTAGGCAAATAAGCAAAGTGTTTTGTTAACAACTTCTACATATTTTTTCTTAACATAGCATCAAATTGTTTTTCTACTTTCTGCAGTCTTATCTTTGGAGTAACAAAAGCAAACCCATGGCTCTATTTTTCCACCACCAATTGCTAAGATAATTCAGGTTGATAACCCCTTTCAGATAAACTATAAATTATGTTCCAATTCTCTTCACCTAATACTTTCCATAACTCAGTATGACCTATCGGTGGTATCATATGCTTTATTTCCTTCCCATCCCACTTTTCCAAAATCAATGTAGCATATGAGCTACTTTCCTGTAAAATCACTTCTCCCCATCTAGGTGGAATTTGGACCACAGGCCCTTCCATTTCCATATTGTTTTCTGTAACTGTTTTAACTCAAGCAAATATAATAATTATTTTTGCTTTTGCTTTCTTTTAAATTATAAATATTCATTCGATTACCCTGAAATTATTATAATTTGTATTCAAAAGCAAATGACCCAATCCATTACACACTTTAAGTCTCAACAGTCTGCTAGATTTGTGAATAAATACCACAGTTTTCTTTCCTCTTTGCTAAGCCGTGCTGAGTTTGATGCTATTCATATTTCAAAGGAATAATAAGAGCTAAGGGTTTCTTACTGGTAGTTCTTTAATGAAGAGAAGCAGAAAAAGCCTGCCCGGTGCCAAAGTGTTATCTTGGCTGGATTTTTATCACTGCTTGTCAACAAGCTTCTTCTAGAATGATGTTGAATTAATTTATATTCACAAAGCAAATCAATTTTAATAAAACATTAAAATGAAGTTCAAACTGAACCTTCACCTGAAAGTTGAACTTCCAAATTGCTATTCACCTAAAGTCAGTTAAGATTTATGACAGGTATATAAAATGTGCGGAAGGAGACAGACTTCCTCTATTATCCTGCCTGGGTGCCATCTGGCACCATGCTAGGAGGGGAAAAAATCTGGTTTGGGCCAGTCTTGGTCTGGAAGTGTTTTTACAAGATGTGATGAAAAGACTATGAAACATAAAATAGATTCTGGCCAACATAGGCTTTTAGGATTGCCTGTTGAAAAACAACATTAAAAAACAGATACATGGATAAGCCACTTGAACGCTTAAGAAGTAATGGGGAGCATGCCCCAGAGACAGAAAGAGCCAGTTTGTGGCTGAACACAGAACTCTCCGGTCAGCTCCAGAGATTCTATTTTTTTTTACATAGCCAATTATTTTATATAAAAAGACTCTCAAAAGTTCATGACTAATTATTATGAAAAACATTTCATCTAGCAGTGATTTCTAAGGCAGCACCTTGCATTTCCACGAAAACAGAACTTTCTGTTTGGGAAGGGACATCACTAAGAGGACCGGAACCCTCTGGGTCCCATGCGGTGGCTTCCCCTGCTCATAACCCGGGTTTGAATTAGCTTTCATTTGACTCTCTTGCTCTTTCAACTCCAAAGATTTATGTCAGGCTGGAGCTATGACTTCTTCATCTCCATTTTCATGTGAAAACCCACAAATCATATTGGTTCTGTAGGAAAAATCGTTATCCTTGATCCACAACCGTTCCATATGCCCTGTTTTCTTCTCCTGCCTTCTTCTCTGTCAGAAGAGTTCTTTTTTTCTTTTTTCTTTTACTGCAAAGAAAATATGAAAAAGTCACTTGCAGAGGGAAGGGGCCTACGTTCTTTACACAACACCCACATGCTTTGTGTAACCCACCAGTGCTTCCTTTTGAGTCGTAATCAATCAAGACTTATTTTCTCTGTCACTAGCCATGCGTTTTCCTCATTAGTTATTGCACGAATGCTGCCTGGTACCCTTATCCAAGAGAGAGAACTTGATATTCTCAGTTCAGTTCCGTGTTTACAGAATTTTCATGATTTACATAAGTACATCGGTGAAGCTTCTGTCGGAAGAGTCCTCGTCATGCTGAGCTCCTTCGTTGCGTGGCACTTATATGTGAGCACTGTTCTGCTATTGCCTTCTGCAGCCGCATGTTCAACATTTCCTTCAAACACGGGTCCCAAGAGTGCCTTCACGCCCTCCAGCAAAGACATAGCTGTCCGCCTGCAGAACGGGCCTCTCAGTGTCAGTTCCCAACGTCTTGCATTTATTTTCACATTTTGAGAGAGAGTCTGAATCAATAATAACTCCTGACAATTCCACCAGAACCAACTGCTCTACTTCATCTTCCTCCCCCCCGTCCCTCTCACTCCGCTCCTTGGCTGCTGACATGAGCCTGTGCCTCCAGAGATTCTTAATGATACTAGAGGATTGTTCCAATGGTTTTTCCAGAAAATGAAACCTTGAGAGGGAATAAAGGTAGACAGGGAAGAGGGAGTAGATCATTGGAAGAAATCACTGAAAAGGAATATACCAGAGCCAAACTATTTTATCAAAACACTATCAAAATTAATCACAAACATGTCTTGATTACTTATTTATAAGTCAGGCACTATGCTGTCATCTTATCCTCATGACAAACCTATGACTAGGTTTTTTTTATCATCTCTATTCTTCAGATAAGGAAACTGAGGCACAGAGAGGTCCAGCGACATGTTTAAAATTACATAGTCAACAAGTATTGAAACCTTGATTCAATCTCAGGTGATCCAACCCTGATTCCAGGGTCTGTACTCTTAATCACCAGGGCCAAGAAATTCCAAAGCACTATGCTTTAAAAATAACAACTTTCAGAGCATGTGATAGTGGGTAAATTTGAATAAACTTCTAATAAGAATTCAAACCTGAAACATTTATCAAAGTCAAATCCTGAGACTATAATTGCTAACCAAAATACCATGCCTATTCTTCATTAGGGGTTTTAGAATAGACCTTAAAATTATAGTGAGATTTATAGAGGATATAAACATTTATGTTTAAAGAAAAAAATGTTTTTTCTCTCATCAGAATCACCTAGAACCTTTTCAAAAAGACAATTCTTTTCTTTTTCTCGGATGCAGATCAAATACCCAACTGTAAATCAACTTAATTCAGTTCTTTTTAAAACAATCAATTATTGTTTCCCTTTCAACAGACAGCACCTGTACTTTTGGTTTTTCCTAAAGGTAAAGAACTCACATTTACACTATTTCTATGAAATAAATATGCTTCACATTCAGAGGCAGTAGCCTAGTAAGATGCTAAGACTGATAAAAAGATTAGAGGACATGTTCCTTTGCCCTCAAATGTCTTGCAAACTAGTCTTGATCACTACTTAAAAGGAAGTTCTAGTGGGTTACACAAAGCGTATGGGTGTCGTGTAAAGAATGTAGGTCCCTTCCCCCTGCAAATGACTATTTCATATGTGGTTGTCTAGAGAGGACCTCATAAGGCTGTGAAACTATTCCTTCTTCAGCAGTTCACTGATAAGAACATATAACCAAGTCCAAGGTTCTTGTCATTTTGGCTGGGGTTTCTTAAAGAGTGCCTTCAGGATGGAAAGGGGAATGATGTGAATGAGGGACTGGCGGACTGGAGGAGCTGGCGTGTTAGAAAAGTGTCTTCACACGCCACAGTTGAAAGCCCCCATGCTGCGGCTGCTCAAGTTGACTCTACAACTGAAAAATTAGAAGAACAATGAGAGTAAAAAGAAAGAATAGAACATTCTACCATTTCAGAAATAAAATAGCTTCTCACTATCCACAAAACTTCCCCTAGCAAAGAGTCTTCCTCCCTGGCCCATCAGCTCCCAGTGTGTGCGCAGCAGGTGTGATTTAGCCTTATGGGCTCCCACGGTATTAGGAGCCTGAGATTTTATGTCTGGATTTGAACCCCCTCTTCCAATACTAGCTGTGTCACCTTGGATAAGCCATTTAATGTTTTCAGTATCAGTTTCTGTAATACTGACCTTGCAGGTGTGTTGGGAGGTTTGAACGAAATGACACATACAAAATATGTGTTGGCGTGATAGATGATCAATTCAAACCAATGGCTATAAACGCATCGCTTAGGCTAACAAAGCCCTACGCCACCATTACTCTTTATAGCTCATGACAGTGTCCATTGTAGTATAGCTGTTTGTGTGTGTGTGTGTTTGTTTACTCAGATAGGTTGTAAGTCTCTTGTTCTTAATGCTAACTCTATCCCCCTTCCCTCCAAAAAAAAAGATATAGTCTCTGACATGAAGGGGCTAACAATTAAATAATGAAACCTGTATGTGCTGTGGTGTATTAAACAGTAGAATGTGATAAACCTCATACTAGACCCATGAAGGGCTTTGAGGCCACCAAAGAGGGAAGGCCAATCTTGATGGGAAGTTTGGAATAGCTATGGTATAGAAGATGACCACAAACTGGGTAATTAATCTGTGGCTTCAAAAAGGAATGTCTGAATAAGAATTAGAAGTGAGGAGGAAATAAATGTCTTAAAAATTACAAAAGTGAAATAGACACAACTCGGAGATTCGTGGGATATAGAAAAGTAAAGAAGAGAATGAAAAATGGCAGAAACCCACAGCTTTCAAGCCCAGAAACCTGGGAAGCCTGTGACGGTCGAAAGTCAGTGGGGGGATCACAGGGGCATGAGGCTGTCGGAAGAGCCTGAGCTCCGTTTGGAACGTGTTGAGTTTGAGGTGAAGGAAGGACGTCCAGGCGAGAATGTGTCCTGTGAGGCTGCAGAGCCATTTTCATGGATGTGATCATTTAAACTCAGGCAATCACTTTGGGGGAGGGAACAAATCAAGAATTTAAGGACAACTACGATAAAGCTGTGAGAGGCATCTACACTTCGGGGACTCAGGGAGATACAATTTTAAAGGAACTTTTGGGGACCTGGAAAAGGAGCCTAGAGAATGCAGAGTCACAGAAGCCAAGGGAAGAGAGAATTTCACAGCGGAAATGGTAGTCAGACATGTCAGGTCCTGCAGGGAGCCTGGGGATGAGAAGGACAGGGGGACTTTGTTGGCCGTGCAGTGACTTCAAAGAAAGCCATTTCAGGCCGGACCGAAAGCAGAAGGCAAAGCGAGAGGGAGGACGATGCAGGAAAGCATAGCTTGAGGGACAGTGGAAGGTGTTTTGTTAAGATAACAGAAGGCAGAGCACGTTTGTAGATTGATGAGAAGGAGCCAGTAAAATGGATTAAAACTGAAGAATAAACAAAAGTTAATTAATATTTCAAGACCCCAGAGCACTGGTTATCAAGCCTCTCTGAACATCAGACCCAGCTAGGACCCCGGCAATAATGCTAATGCCTATTCCTGATCTGCAGAGATCTGGCCGAGTTGTATGGGGAGGGAGGGCACCTGTGTTTTTATTAGTTCTCCCAGGCGATTCTACTATACATCCAGGTAGGAGAACCACTGACTACAAGAACTGGGTGTTGGATTAAGGCCACAATAGAGGGTTGCTTTTGGATGACAAAGGTTCTCTTCTTCCTCTAAGATGGGAAAGAATGAATTAAGAAAAGAAACATTTTGAAGGAAGAACATTGAAAGAACTCATGACAGATGGTTTTTCTGAGAAACTAGGTGAGATGCTTAGAGTAAAAAGGGCAGGAATAAAGGTGAGTCATGAAAACAAAACAAACCAAACCCTTAAAATGTCCAGACGGCTACCAGGATTCCACCAGGGATAAATAAGATAGTTGCCCATGTACTGCTGCATCTCCTCTAGGTAGTGGCTTCGATGGTTGGCCACTCCCTGACACAGAAAAGGCATTACTGTCTTTCTCGGTTCTCTTAGAAAAAGGAGAAAGAAAAGACAATGTATAAACAGAGAAGATCTCGAGAACAATAAAGTTATAGAGCCTTAGGGAAGACTTCGAGCAGGAATATCGAGAGAAAAGCTAAGCTGCAGATGCAGATCTCTGAGAAATCACTTAGAACTTGGCTATGAAAGCATCTTGCAGACCACCTGACCCAACTCTTCCCTTTTAAATAGTAAGTAAACTGGGGTTCAGAGACAGTCTGTGATTCAACCATATTAAACAGCAAGTGAGCACCACCAAGACACCCTGGAATTCGGTCTTCTAATTCCTACACCAGGGCTTGCCGATCCTGGGCACACCCTGCCTCATGACCTCTGTGGTTGAGAGGCACATTCCCAGCAAGTGAAATGGATGCAGCTCCTCTGTAAGGATTAATACGAAAATCTGTAAATTATTTTTAGCTTGTTGCAAGAGAGGAAAAAATGTTCAATTTCTTCTTTATTGCTATTATTATGTGAACCAGATTGAATTGCTGCATCTCTTTAGAGTTTCTTATGACTAGTCTGAAGCTTCCCATTTTAACCCAAGCCAATTTTAAACTGCCCAGGGAATCCACAGATAACTGCAATAATTCAATTGCTACATTCAGTTCATTGTTTTAAATACAACCAAAAGGAAAGAGAAGAATTCACTGGCCTAGAGAAGCAGCAAGGTTGAACCTACAAAAGTGTAAAAAGGCGTATTTCAGGCAATTAAGAAGGGGCAGTAGGTGGTGACAAGATCAGCGTGTGTCCTGCGCTGTGTGGCCACAGTACATGTGCAAGGGCTTTAGCCCTCTGGGCCTGGGTTTTTCATCTGTAGAGTGAGATGAATGCACTAGATCGCCTCTCGGGTCCCTTCTGTTTGTGTTTTTTAACTTCGGCCATCATCCTCCACAAGCATGTTCTTAAGGAGTTTAAAACAAACTGCATAGAAATCTCCTGAATCATACTTGCAGTTTTTTTAAACTATAAATAAGTGTATGTCCCAACTTGCCAGCTTTCTTGTCTGTAACGTAGAGGAGAGCTGGAGTAAATATTCTCCCCTCTCAGCTCTGTGCTTCAGTGGCTTTTTGCTACCTTTGGATAGTTGTACCAGGCACGAGGCTGGTTGCTATTTACCTTGCACGGTTGACTGCTCTGTCCCCACTCCCTACACAGCCAGAGGGGGCACTGACCAATGAGCACTGTGTCTTGGTACAAACGCCCTTGGGCACCTTTCTCTTTTCCTTCTTTTCTTTTATTCTATCCAAGTGTGAGGCACACTCCTGGGTCACTTCAGGAGCCCTGCGGGCATGTTGGAAAGAACTGAGAGAGCAGCAGCGCAGAGAGTGATGTGACAGGGTGACATGCACTATAGGTAAGCCACGGGCTCCCAGGGAACTGGGCTTGTTTTGCTTCATCTTCTTGAGCTGGTCAAGGAGTTGGTGATGATTGTTATGCAGAAATAAGCTACAATGAGAGAACAGTACTGGTTCAGATGCTTCCGAAAATGGCTAGAAGACGGAAAACGAAAGAACGCAATGTTTCCATGCTTCGGAACTTTCTGTATGGCTGCAGACTCAGGAGGAGAGGGAGATGGTAACCTGTGGAAATGCTTTCTTTCAAGGGAAGTGGTTTTTCTCCTCTCAGCTGGATATAGGGTCTTTGATTCCAGAGTATATCTTCTCAAATTTTAAAAGATGGTGTAGTGCTCATTCACAAGTTGCAGGTTTCAATTCTAATATATTGAAGTTGTGTCGTTTTTCTCAGCCTTTAAGAATTTTCTTCTATTTGACCAAGTTTCTGAAAGAAGCTCTGTCTAGACAAGCAAACTAACTTAGAGAATGGATACAAATATCTAGATGACTTTAGAAAAAAAATATATCTTAATTGATTGTTTTAGGTAGCAAGTCTTTGATCTTCACCAGTATTAATTATCCAAGTATTTGTTTAGACCTACAGTTGTGCATATATAGAAATCAAATCACACAAACATATTGGACAATGGTATTATTTCACAGGAGATTCTCTTCCTCTGCAAACTAGATCACAGTATTTTTAGTGATGAGAAAATACATACAAATTCAAACTGACAGCCATTCACGGATCCCTAATATTCCAATATGCTCTGTTATATGTTAGCACTTTGAAAAATGATTATTAATAGCTTGACTGAAAAGGTACTTATGAAACATTTCATTTCAAATTAGGCATAACTTTTTTATTTTAGATTATATAGATGCAGTCAAGGCCATTTTCCTTCCCTGTATTCAATTTATTTTCTCTGTTTAAAAAAAAGGAAAAGAAAGATATATACATATATACTTGTTCTAATTATATGGTATATAGTTCTAACTACATATATATAAATAGAACAAAAATACCTTGAAGAAGGGAGGGGGGGAGGGAGGGAGGGAGGGAGGGAGGGAGGGAGGGAGGGAGGGAGGGAGGGAGGGAGGGAAAATTTGTCAAGTAATTAGCCAGTTCATCTGATTATCCTACATCACCAAACAGAATACTTCATGTCTTTGCAAAACACTTCGTACCATTTGGTTCAAATGCTTTCCTCTAAGGGACCAATTTACTAGCAATCTAGATAAGGCAAGGTGGGAACCCGAGTAACTGACAACCAGTCAGGAGACCTTTGTCTGAGGACAAAGGTGAGTCAGAAACACTGACAAAGGAACAAGCCAGTTTGGAGGACATTTCTCACAACAACAAATAATTCAAAATTAAATCAAGGACAGTGAAGTGACCGCTATCCCTAACTTTACCCCGGGGGGCTCTTCTTCAAAGCGTGACATTTCTGTTGCAGGCAAATGGCTCTCCTGAGCCACAAAAACAGAACTCAATCAACCACTAAATCAATCAATAAAATCGAGGTATCTCAGATCCAAAGAGCAGGTTTTCTTCCCCTAAGTGTATTGAAATCATTGATTTTGCTCTCTAATGTGCTTTGAAAGAGCACAGTAGACTTCACTGACATGTAATGATGAAGATTTGAACATTGAGCACTACGTGTCAGACATGTGCTAAGTGATTTCTGTCTTGTCTTTAATGGAATATCTGAAATAACTCTATGAAGTAAGTGCTATTTTTATCCCCAGATGAGGACATTGACTTGAGGCTTGACTAAAGTTGTTTGCCCAAAATACCATGGCTGGTAAATAACAGAGCCAGGGTGCAAGCCCAGACTGCCTGACCCCAAAGCCTGTGCCTTCCCCACTGTTCCGCCTCCTCGGGGACAACTCCGCATTATTCTCCAGGTGTTTCTGGGCACTTGGAAGCCCACAACAGCATGTCAGTTCTTTGAGGTTAAAATATGTCACACATTGCCTCTGAATCCCCAGAATTGCAAAGGGAAGTGGTAGGTCCTTGAAGAATACCTGTTGAATTTAACACGCAAATGAAAACTCTTTGTTCTAATGTCTTATCCTCTCACTGTTCTACGAAGCTGAGTATGAATCCATAAAATTTTAGTCATAAGGATAATGTTATTTGAACAGGTACAAGATGGCATTATGAATAATAGATTTCAATCTATTAAGCACAGAGCTACAGCTACAGTTTAATAGGATAATGCAAGGATTATTATAAAACCTTAAGCGATCAGTGTGAGTGGCACCTGATCCCTTTGCTCTCAGCAAACCCAAAACAATGCTGAGAAATAGGCTTTCTTGTTTATTTGCTTTTACATGAAAGCTGTACGGAGCTGTGCAACTGCGCCAGAGTCAGGACAGCTGGCTTCTAGGTTCCAAAACTAAATGACCCTGAGACTCTCAGCTGAAGGCTGATCCCTTCAGGTCTAAATCTCCTCATGGTTAGAAGTAGGGGAGGATCAGATTAGACCATTTATAAGGTCCTTCCGCTTTAAAACCCCACCATTCTTTAATATTGTTGGATCAGATTCCAGGGTTAGGGTAGCCGGAGATGCTCACTGGGTAATTTTTTACCTTTTGCAAAATGCTCTGTCAGGAGATCCAAATGCCATTTTACGGCAAAACTCAGTAGGGAAAGAAATACAGCAGCCTTTTAGCCACAAGCTGGGATGTAGCAGCTACAGTGTGTGTGTAAGGTCTGCTTTGGTGTAGACAAGGTCGAATCTAAAATAGTGTCACCAAGACTTAGCATGTGGAGAATTAGTGACAGTTCATGTATAAATACGGAGTTTTTAGCAACATCATGCATAGCACAATTTCGCATATGCAGACGTGGGAAGGACCTGTGCTGGCTTCTATGTCTACCTGTCTACTAGTTAGCTGCGCTATCTTAGTTAACTAATGTGACCTCTCTGGATCTGGGTTTCTCCATGTGTAAGAAGAGAGAGCTGGATTGGATATACTGCTTAGCTCTACAGGTTATCTGATCGTGACAGGAACAATTATGCTTTAGTTATTGCGATCACTCGCTGCCTTCTATGGAAAGTAGTTCCTGGGAGGTGCAGAGCCTGTTGTTGGCTGAGGAGATGAAGGGTCTGAGCACGAGATGTGGCACAGCTAGCCCAGAACTAAATTGCTCTGCCTGAGAGAGAAGCCCAGGAGAGGGTTCGAGGATAGGAAGAAGGGGCCAGTAAAGCTAAGTGTTGGTGCTGGCAGAGGGGGAAAGAGAACAGAAAAGAACCAAGTGAAAGGGGAGGTAAGGGAACAGAAAAGACTCAAGAAAGGTAAGGCTAGGAGAAGACACATGGAGGAAAATACTGGGCTTTATAAACCCTCTTTTTTTGCCTCCAGTCCTAAGCTGTCAATAAAGTGTACATTCTCCAATAATGTTGATGCAAGTGAAATCATTAGCCTGAAAGTAAAATTTTTAACTCCAACGTCAAAGTCTGTGTGGAGGAATGGCTAACATGGATTAAAAAATGCATTGCAAGGAAGTGTGCTATAATAGAACAATCTGAATTTACAAAATTGGTAGCATCATAGAATGAAGGACCCTCTCGACTGGGCTGTGGCCAGACAGCATTTGGGTTGGGTACCCAACTGGATAGGACACTTCTGCAGGGGACTCAGACTCAGGCACCTTTAGGGGCTGAGTTGAGTGAAGCCAGAACTAAGACAGTAGGCACTGATGGGAACTTGGAGCTAGAGAATGCATGCCCTGTGTACAAACATTCAAATTTATTTTTCTTTTTTGGAGACAATCAGTGTCCAGGCCCGGATGGTTCTCTCAGGTAACCTGTAAACTTGAACTCAATTGCATGTGCACAAAATACACAAAGTGAAAGATATTTCTCCTCTACTGAATCGTCTTGCATCGCATCTCACCTTTCAAACAAGATTTTGGGGGATGTGAATCAATCGAAGATGTGAATTAAGTCCTTATGAAAAATAAAGTATGGGGAAGAATACACAATCCTAGAAAGTAAGAGTGATCTCAGTGGAAGAGTGTAGGGGCTTCAGAAAGGGACTACCAGAGTGCCCCCCAGAGCCCTCCAACAAAGGAGTGGAGGGCTGGGCACAATGATGAAGAACATTAGAAATTAACATCTGCAAATCTCTCAGAGACTCCTTTATGACTATTTATCTGAACTGGTAGATGTGGACTCTTCAGTCTTGGATCACTCAAACTAGAAATCCATGTCTCAAAACTCCAAAACACATGGAAACCAAGAGTCACAACAGGAAGACTAAAAAGACATCTGCAAAGTACCTGTAAAACATTGGCATTTTGATGAGGATGGGCACCATGTGTCACAGAAGGATAATGACCTGTTTAAAGACAATAGTGATTGGAGCTAACTCTAACAGTAAGAACATCAGTACTGATATAGGTATGAATATTAGAGTGCTGAGAACACTGAATATAATCCAGGTGGAAAACTTGGCCCCAACTAATGCTGCTGCATTGCTGCCTCATGTAATGTGGAACAGTTGGAGAAATAAAAAGATAGGAATGAAGATTTATCAAGTACCCTCTTTGAGTCAGGTAGAGTTCTAGATGCTGTACATGTGTTACCTCATCTAATCCTCATGTTAACCTTGAGAAAAAGGTAACTTATCCCCATTTGATACACAGGAAAATTAGAGCTAAATTTAATAAACTTGCCCAACTCGTATACATTTGATGGGTTATAATTTCATAAAAACTCTTTGAAGAGAATTCAGCAGAAACTATAAAAAATTTTAAAGAGCAAATTTATTGTTTCAGCAATTCTATTTATAGCCATGTATTCCTCAGAATGATTTTCACAAATGTGCAAGGATATTATGTGCAATTGTTTTCACTGCAGCACTATTTGTAACATTGAAAATTTGGAGACACCATAAAAGATCTTCAGTAAAATAACCTGTGATACATCTACATTCTAGAATACTTTGAATGCAATAAAAAGATTGAAGTAGATGAAGTTAAACTCATTCAGAAGGATATCTTAGAAGTATTTTTTGAGTGTAGAGATTAAAATACAAAATAGCATTTGTAGCAAATTAACTTTTTATTTTAAAATGTACATACATCTATATGTACATAGTAAAAGGCCCGGAATAACACATGCCAAATGATTGATAGTAATTACATCTAGAAAATGAAAGTGAGGAGCTGGGATGAAAGAGACTACTTTCTACTTTCTGCTCTTCTGAATTATTTAAACTATTTTAAACTAATATGTGGTGTTCCTTAAAAAAAAAAATTCAAAGTCATAACGAACCCGAAGTCAGACAAGCAGCCACTGGCTGTCAGGATTCAGCACAGCACTTCCTACAGAAGGAACTTGTATCTTTGCACTTTGGGAGTTCTCCCCTCCTGAAATGCATTTACTCTGTTCAGGGCAGAAAATAATGAAAAGTGCAATAACCTAAGAGAAAAGGCACAAACTTTCCAAGGAAAATCAATTAAAGCATGGACGGAGGCCACGGCAGCAATCGTAAACACACTTTCCTGCCAGAGAATAAATACGCACCTCCAGACATGAAGATTCATACAGAACAGTGTTGTGTCACATCAGTTTGTTTCCCCAAGGGTGCAATTCTTCACAGCACTTCCAACTATTCTATTAAATTACACCTGGGGACATGGTCAGGTACACAGAACTATCACTGATTGCATCCCTCTATTTATCAATTTGTTTATTTCTCTAAATTTAAACCTCAGCATCTCTTCTGGCTCTTCTCAGAGGTGTGGTGCTGGAAATCAAGATGCTAATAAATTACATTCTCAGAGTGTAAATCCCTTGGCAGGCAGAGGAGTGGGATTTTTAGAAAAACCACAGTATTTAACAGCACAGTTTATAACTATTAATGAGGTACAGAACCTGAAACAAGGCAACAAGGACAGAGCAGAACATAAATATAAGAAATTCCAAAATATTCCTATCAAGAATACCGAGAATGGACAAATTAAACCAAGTGACAATGAATTACCTCCTTAGAGCAGGGTGGACTTTAACTGGCAAGGGATATCATGAGACTAAACTGAAGCATCCAAAGATGGTAGAACTAGATGCCCTTTAGGGTCTTTTCTTCCCTTATGTGCACTTCCCCTAAAATATCCCAATAATAATTCATGGAGTCTTTCTAGTGAAAATACTTAAGGTTAATTTGCTATGCCCTATCTACAGTGGTTTACAACCCTCCCAAAATATAGTCTTAGTTCAAATATTTTTTAGATTAGTAAAAGTGAGGAACAATGTTTGAAAATATGCAGCTCACTGAAGATAGTAATTTTCTATTAGCTACTGGGAGATGCAAGCTCAAACATAAGTCACATCTGCAAAGTTCAATAGACTCAGCATTCAAGTAGGCATTATGTGGCCACCTCTCTCTCTCTCTCTCTCTCTCTCTCACACACACACACACACACACACACACACACACACACACACACACATCTACTTGGCAATTTTAGTTCCCAGAAAGCTCACATAGACTATAACATACAAGTGACTTAAAATTGTTCTTCAACACCTCATCAAAACAACATGTCAGTCCATCTAGCTAATGTAACCTGTCTCCTTTCAGAAAACCACTGTCTCTATGTATTCTATGACCCAATATCAGAGAGGAGGAAAATATTGAGTAATTTCTATTTTTAAATAAGGAAAACAACAAAATTCACCCCCATGTCTTACATTTAGATAAGTATATAAAAATCCAGGCAATTCCATATTTATGCTGCCCAGGTGGGAATATTTCAGCAAAAATCATTTTATTAAAGATACATTCACAATGCAAACTTTGCTGAAGTGTCAAGCAGCCTTGTGCTTTAAAATGTGGACTCACATTCTACAGATTAACCACGTAATGGCTCTAAAGGAACAGTTACAGCAAAACACATTGCTATTAGTATAACTGAGAAGTGTTCATTTAAAGATAAACTCCCTACCATCCTATAGCTCTAGGTACTATAGATGAATAATAATAATAATGAGAATTCACATGAATTAATAGATGCTTTTGAACCTTTTAGCACTTAACAGAGGTAGTTAGATCATTACCCAACTAGCATATCATGACTCGACTGAAGGTGTCCTTGGCATATCACCATCTGGGGTTTACTCAATCCCCTATTTACACTTGCCAATATTTGACCAGAGTCAGAAAGGTCTATGTAAGTACTCAGAGCTTCTGAGTATGCATATATGTGAAAACATAAGTATATGTGTGTATATACATGTGTATCTATACAGATATAGCCATGTGCTGCTTAAGACTGGGATAGGTTCTGTGAGATGCGCTGCCAGGCAATTCCAACATTGTGCAAACATCAGAGACTGCACTTACACAAACTCAGATGGCATAGCTTACTACTGTAACTGTATGTGCTTTACTTTTCTACTACTGGCAGTGCAGTAGGTTTGTTTACATCTGCATCCTCACAACATTACAATGGTAGGATAGTACTAGGCGACAGGAATTTGTTAGGAATTTGTCAGCTCTTGGATATGACCTTATAAGACCACCATCATATATGCAGTCCATCGGAGACTGAAACATCATTAGGGGGCACAGGACTGTGCATGTGTGTGTGTCTAAGTAGGTCAATTAAGAAAGGTAAATGATACTAGATCATCTACCAGTCAATATCTTCTGTTTGAAATTTATCTGAGACCTGAAAAATAAGTGGGAAAAGTCCTGAGTAACCAATAGAAATCTCTCAAGTGAAGATTAAGATAGGCCGCATAAGCAATACATCTAAATGGCTTATAGAAGATATTCAATAAATGACCACTATTATCATTACTATCATCATTATTGACTTTGCATGGGTACACAAAGGACCTGAGATGACTTATCCTAGAAAACTTACTTTGATTAAAGGCAACTAAGAAATGGAGGAGACATTTTGCTATAGCCAGGCCTACCTACAATAGCAGTGAGTTAGAGTTAGCATTCTGATAAGGGAGGAAATATAGAGAACATTATAAAAGGCATACTTAATTCAAAAGAAAGAGCAATGTAAGGCCACTTGCACCAGGACAAATAGTTTAGAGTAGGGAAGCAAGGGTGAGCATCGTTGAATCTTTGCAAAGCACACACTTTATGTTCTTAATGATGACACTATGCTAAGAATAGCAGCATTGGAGTCAGACAGATCTGAGTTCAAATACCAGCTCTGCATCCTTGTGGTCTTGTGATCTTGGCTAAGTTACTTGACTATTCCAATCTTCAGTTTACTCCTTTCTTAAATGAAGATTGTGCCTCTTCCATCACAAAAATAAGTATAAATGAAATATTGAATATAAATGGCTAATACAGGGACCACCACATGGAATCCACTTATTAAATGGTAGCTATACTATTATTACTATACTTTGTATAAGAAAACATGGAAATATATAATGCATTCTTTAAAATTCCTTTCAAATAGCTTAATGTTATAAAACAATTTTGTCATTTAAGAGGTAAGTTTCATTTCTCTAAAAAATTAACCTATGGAAAGCCTAATTCCCCACATGATCCTGCCATAAATATGAGGACTTGGTTTATAATGTAATATATAATCAGACATAGATGTATGAGAGGGTAGTAATCAAAAGGCAGGATAAAGAACAGTGACTTCTCTCCCCTTTCTCTGGGTCAAAAGCAAGTTCAAAAATGCTTCAGACTTAAAAGGCTATTGAATAGTTGTTGAATCTGGGCCAATCACTACACTTCTGTAAATGTTACTACACTAGCTTGGAAGTATATTTCTGCTGTTTCTTTCATGACACTTTATTTATTTGAAATCACAGATAAAATGTGAATCCCTCCAAATATACACTTACATATGCCAGTGAAATCTTGAGCACCCACAATGTGAGAGGAAGGAATTCTTTTTTGAAAGAGTAAAAACCCTTCTGATGACATTCATGCTACAATCATGGGGCTATATAGTCAGTTTTTATAGCTCTTAAGATCAATAGTTAAAAAGGGGGGGGGGGGGAGAAGTACAGAACAACCAGTGCCTCTCCAGTGCTTATAAGACACTCAAAGCATAGCTACTGAACTAATAAATACATTTATCCTAACTGGACTGTACAACAATATTTTAAAGATAAGGATGATGATGATGATAGATAGATGATAGATAGATTAGAATTGGTGCTCTGTATTATTCAGAGCTCTGAATATAAATGACAGAAACACAATCCAAACACATCCAAGTGAATATGAAATGTAATTATTTTTATATACTCCATTGGTTTCCTCCTTGAGCCTCTAAAATATTGTATTCAGTTGTTTAAATACTCCAGCCCTCCTCAGGATTTAAGCTTTCTCACTATCAGGGACATGTTTTCCTCCCAACGTGAGGCATTGAACATTGCAGACACTCACTAATTTAAAGGAGTAACTTATACAGAAAACTTTGTAAAATGTAAACAATTATATAAATATAAATATTTAGGAGAATAAATTTAATTGTCTTTGACCTTCTGAGAGAGTTAAAAACATCAAAACTTCCATCTCAAAATTCAGTAATTCGGAACTGCTTCTGCTGCATCTATGTTTCCTTCAACTCCTGTGTTTTTATTGAATTCCTTTTTTACTGATTCACACTATAAAGGTGCTGCAGGTCAAATTTAAAAATTGGGTTACTATCTGTAAGTATAACTCCTATTGTACCCTGTAATAATGTTTCCCTGTTCCTGGCATTGAGCAAGACGGCTGGAATGTGGCCACATCTGCTCTCCTGTTTGCTAGTTATCACATCTAATCTGGTCTGCATTGGCTCTTTCTTCTGTACGCGATGTTTCTCTTAATACTCAGAATGGATTGGTTTGTAGCCAATACACCCAATATATTTTCAGCCCCTTACAAGTCATCACTATCTTGAAAGTTCAGTCTCTCACCTATTTTTCTAAAATTTCATATCTAAGGTTCCCTCTTAAGGTTTTCTGGTTTTCATATAATTACAGTTCTGTTAAAGACATAAATTATAACCCTCTGAAAGGAGACCATGTTATACATATCACTTTCTAATCATCCACTATGCCCTGCCACCCTCCAAAAATGTCCCTAAAAGTGAATTTTTATTGTCTGAGAAAGGAAAAGTACATGGAGAAAATGTGAACATATTTCAGTAAAGATAAGACTTGAAAGTCAAGTCTCATTAAAATGAACACTAGAGCAATAAAAGTTTATTATAATTAAATTTTTCCAAGTTCTCTGGACAGTGACCAGTATAACAATGCCTTTCAAACTTGCTAAAATAAAAGTTTTCTTTGTTTATAACTGCATAACAAAGGCTTTATCCCTCAACCCTAGTCCACTTAATTGTCAATAGCTACTTTGGAGTGAAAAAGCCTGAATACTTGATTCAGGGGTAAAGAGTAAGTGGAAAGAGCAGTGGAAAATACCAGCTACACCAGAAAAAAACCTCCTCACAAAGAAATGACTGTTGGGAGAAATATAAAATGCAGTAATTTTTGTGAGTTTTTTGCTTTTTTTTTTTTTTTTTTACAAAAAGAGGAGGAAATAAATAATAAAATTTGTATACTCTGCGAATAAGAAAAGGGGCTTTGATCAAAAAGGTATGCTACCTTACATTACAATTTACACAAGAGTATTACCTATATTACCTCATAGAGCATAATAATTCAACAAATTTATGAAATAGATATCATATTTTTATCACTTTGCAGATTGGGAAACTGAAATTCAGATTTCAAGTGATTTTCCCAAGAGAAAAAACTAGCTCTCTTCTGATTTAAATATCTTGCACTGTTTCCATAACACCACATCTGCCTGTTGCCCTCCACAAATTAACCAGTTACTTTCAAAGAGACTGGGGCTCTATGTGCCCTTTGAATACAATCTCTAATTCATTACAGTTTCATCCTTTCTACTTTTTAATTGCCCCACATGCAAATGTCTAGGTTATAGTTCTACTCCTCAATCATTTTTTCTATAGCTCCCTTTTTAACCAGCACCATCTAAAATGCAGAGGACATCTAATCATTTTAGATAATGTAGTTTGGAATAAGATATAAATTACAGTTATGAAACAAAACAACCCAAGTTTTTTCTTATGATAGTTGCTTAATAATATTGTATAGGAAGAACTGCAAAAGTGTGTCATGCAGTGAAATGTTTCTGCATCGCTTACAATAAGACAATTTAGATCTACTACGAGCTTTATCATCGGTTTGCGGCATGGGTGAGAGATAGGGGCAGAAGGAAAAGTCTATGTCAATGTGCAAGCATGAAGGGCCTCAGTGAGCTTGCTTACTAATTATAAAGACGAGGAAGATCCGCTGAAAACGTTCAGTATGTCTCCCATTCAAGTTCACCAAAGAAGGGAGAAAATGGCCTCAAAGATACAAACAAGCTCCAGTGCTTCAATCAATTTTATGCTACAGGCTACTCTGAGCCTCTCATTCAGTACCTTGGACAGCATCTTGGTTTACAATAAAATGGAGAGCCACCTGCTGGCCAGGAACCTGAGCAATCCTGACACAGTAGTAGTTGAAGTTTCAAATCTCCAGATTTTAAGGTGATGTAGAAAGAAAAAAAGGTAAGGTTCCTTTTTCTGCTAACATTTTTTTTTTCATCATGGTGAATCCTGTGGACATTCATTTCAGTTCCCTCAAACAGGACAAGCCAGTTCATAGTTCATGCACCAGGAACAGCGGTAACTGACGAGAGTTGAACAGAGCTCTTCACTTGGGCTCTAATCAGTTCTATATGATCCTGCCATAGTAATGACTTTGCAGAGAAAAAGAGCGTAAAAAATGGCTAAGCTTTCAAGTTTGCCAGGGTTGCAAATGCTTTGAAGTTCCATTGGAAATGCTTTGAAGTTCCAATTCTAATGTCGCTAATGTATCTTCCCCGGCAACCTCTAATAATGCACTAAGTACATTTGGTAATCCCGTAGTGAAAGAATATTTGTAAATGTGATGAATATATGGATATGTGAACCAACATTTTCCCTATAGATATAATTTCATAGCCTGATAGAGTCAGTTAAATGAACAAGTAATATGATTGCACCTGAAATTCTCTTTTCTCTGTACAAAACTATTTTCCTTAAAATAGCTAAATGAAAAATAAACCATGTGTACTGACTCAACCACCCTTCCTTAGTATTTATTCCATGCAATTAGCCCTAGAAATTGTCCTGTTTGCTTAGAGAAATAATCATTGTGTAACATTCATAATGGTAAATTTTTCAACCCAGACACCATCACTCATAAAAATAAATTCTTACATTTGTACATCAATTTAGAGAAGAAAACAGATCAGAGAGGTGTAAGCCTGGAGATTGTAAGATATTTTCTGGAGGAGTTATTTGTGCTTAGGCATTTTCAATAAAGTTTCTCTAATAATGTTTTATGATCTCTTGCTATCAGTGCTCTCCAAGAATACCTTGTTTTGAAAGCATGCATAAATTAAGCACTTTTGAACTTAAGACATTATCTTAATGGATTCTCATTGTAACCTTATAAAATAGTTAAGGCAAGAATCAGCTACCCCATTTTAAGGACGAACAAACTGAGGCTAAGAGAAATCAATTAACTTTTCAAAGTCACATGGCTAAGTGTTCTAGAACTGGGTCTCAAGCTCAGTCCCACTGACTCAAGCCCTATTCTACACCACGAATCCCCATGTACCTATAGACACACATATCAGGCACACCTCCTGCACGAAGGTGGGTGATAATCCTCTCGCCTCTTTCCCCACGTGCTCGTGAACTCTGCAGTGCACCTTTACTGTGTCCCCCTGCTGAAGTGGAGAGATGAGGACAGGCAGGTGGACAAGATGGCATAATGCGCTTTCTGGAATGGTATTTAACTGTGTGCTTAAACTTGTTTTAGCCACCGGCGCTTAATTTCTGAACTTTAAAATCGCTGTGTGTGTGAGGAACAATAGTTGCAAGTGAGAGAAAAGTATTATTTCACTTTCGACCTTTGTTCTAAAATGCTCTGACAGCACATACCAACTTGAGAAACCATCCCCTTATCCCAGCCTTGCCTCACCAAATCATCTTTCACACTGTGAAACTCTGGCCTTGCTAATTCATTCTTTAAAAAAACCCCAAAGGCTCCCACTTGCCCTCAAGATAAAGAATAAACTGCTTAGGATGACCTTCCAAGCCATCCGCCTATCCTGACCCTCCTTTCCTCGCCAAACTTCTCCAACACGCTCCTTTCTCCTTCCTGCTAAACGGAACGACTTTGCAGCTACCCAGTGGGCCCATATCATTTTATATCACCGTGCCTTTGCCCATAATCGCCCTTCTTTCTAAAAGGCCCTTTTGTGCCTCTTCTATCTGAAAATTCTACTCTGTCTTCAAACCCAGTTCACGCATCTCTCTGTAAAATGGCTCGATCATCTTTCCACTCTTCCACAAAGCAGGGCTAGTGATCCTCTCCTTTGTGCATACCTGGATTAGCGTTAACTATTAGGCTTTACTTTGGCACCTACCACCGGACTTTGTAATCAGTTGCTTGTTCCATGTTTTATCTTTTTGCCCCTGCTATATTTTGCTAGCACAGTACATAGAAAAATATAGCAGATGCTCAGTAAATATTTGCTGAGTGATCAATGAATGCATGAATGCCCATTTAATAGAGTCACTAATAAAACAAATTCATTCACTTTTTTCGAGGGCAAAAACACTGGAAGAACAAATATTGTCCTGTCTGATCCTTCCTCTGCTCCATTCTAACTAATATTTTTTGTTCAAGTTCATGTCTTTATGATGTTGTCATTCTAGTTGGGAGAGACAATAATAAAAGTAAGACAATAGACAAGCAAGATAAATTCAGCTGGTGATAACTGCTATGAGAATATTAAAATACGTAATAAGAATGACTGTGAGTGGGGAGGGAGGAGATGCTCACTTTGACTGGGTGGTTATCCTGTGAGCAGAAGAGCAGTGAGTGGTGTGGTGTCGTAGTGGGTTATGTCATAATACTGTAAGTAAAATGTGTCAAGGCTGCTAAGTTATCATACCAGTTCTCCTCTCAAACAAGTTTAAAATTAACAAATCAGATTTAAAAGATATGTACTAGCTATTATGAGCTATGAAGAATTAACTTACAATACAGAAAACAGACTATCAGCTTAGAAGGGAGGGGGGTTGGGAAGCTGAGTGAAAAAGGTGAAGGGATTAAACAAAAACAAAACAACAACAACAAAACAAAACAGAAAAAGCACCTCATCACTAATTTTATTCACAAGTGAAATTACACTGAGCTTTTTCCTGCAAGCGAACTTTTTTTCTACATTCATTTTTCTATGTCTCCTTTAGACCTTCTAGAAAGAGGAAGGCTTTGTTTTGTTTATATGATTTTGTTTATATGTATATTTATAAAAATTAAACAATAAGTTCTCTTGGGAAGCATCATGGTACACAGAAAAGACGTGGAATAAATATTATTTTTACCAATAAACAGTTGAGTGGCCATAAATAAGGAAGTTATTTAACTTTTCTGAAACCCAGCTCTTCAATGGTAAAATGTATGATTGAAAGAGATGATGTATGTAAAAATTGGGGCACAAAATAAGCACTCAATAATCTTAGTCTTCTTTCAAAATGGAATAACTTTCTATATGTCCAATTGATTATAGGAGGAAAGAGAACTAATGTGCTTTGAGGCCAGTATAAAATATGGCTTAGAACTTTAAGGGCAATCTTAAATGTACATTATTTGATGGATGAAACAGCTACCTTAAAGCTACTAATACATATTAAAATGCCTATCTCCGAAATAAAAAATTATCACAAAAATTGCTATTGTATGTACAAGATAATTGGACATTTAAAATATGATCCACTTACTATTTCATTTCACAAGGTAATGTAAGCAATTACACTATAATCGTTGGCTAATCTGATACTAACCATTGGCTAAATCTTATTTTCTCATCTAAACCAGAATTAAGTTATACAAATATAAAAAAGAAACTCAATAATGGTTTCAGTCTCTTTCACTGAGAATTTATCAAAAACATTATTTAATTCAGTAATTGGAGATGATCTTATGTAATCGTCAATACTCATTTCAGAAATTTGAGCTATTATTTTCAAATATGACTGAGTCACAAAATGTTAAGATAATGATTTGCCTTTGGTTAGATATTTCACCATGATGATCTCAAGAGGATAGAATTTGGAAGCAGAAGATAAATTTTCTTCTCAAGGCTAAAATTCACTAGCTGTGTAATTCTGGAAAGTTACTTAACCTTGCTGAGGCCCAGAATTCTCATTTATAAGAGTGGAAATAATGTCTACCCTATTCTCTTCATGGACCATTTTGAGATAATGGGCATAAGAGCACTCAGAAAACTCTGAAACTCCTTTCTTTGAGTTTCCAAACAGGCTTTTCACTTCTCGCCATAATAATTATCTGTTCTCATGGCTGAGAATGATACAGTGGCAGGGGGAGAGCCTGAAACCTGGGGTCTGGGTTGCTCCACCTTAAACCATCTGCCCCCAGGGGCCAGGAAAACCTGGGTTGAAATCCCTTATTTAACCAGAAACTGTGTTATTCTTGTGATGTTTTGTGATGTCCAACTTCTGCAAGAGAACTAGCAAAGGAGATCCGCAGAAGACAAGAGGCAGCCAGCCAAGAGGCTGTCCTGGCTGAAGGGGTTAGCGCCTCCGCTTCAGGAAGGCGATGAAAGGGGTGGCTCGTGGTCTTGCCTCCCAGCCAAAAGACATGCTTAGTGGCTCCAGAGTAGCTCACTGTCTACCATAAAAATCCAGGAACAAGAACAAGAAATAGGTCCAAGGTTGGAGTATTAGAGGAGTCTTACATTTATAGGCTGAGATAAATGGGTGAGGCTCAGTGGAAGACATTGCCGGGCTCTCTGCCCCAGGCACTGGTTGTTCTGATGTTGCAAGAGAGAGCCTGCTCAGTCTCACGTTCCCTCTCCCTCTTCCCTCTCCCAGATCCAAAGTTTGTAATTAAAAAAAAAAAAAAAAGTATCCCTATTTCTTATTTTACACCAGACATTCAGCTTTCTACTATATTAACATCAAGTAGGCAGAACCCACGCAAATGCACTCTCTTGCTAGAAGGGTGAGTTGATTCTTATACCTGCTTGTTCCAGTGACACAAGACTAATATCTCACTCCATCCTGATCTTCAAAAAACAAACAAACAGAAACCATCTGAGGCAGAGCCATTGTTTGAATATTGTATTTGTGTGCACCTTTCTATAATGCCCTTACTTCTAACAAGGAGTGTTTGCCAACCATTTCAGATTTAGCAGCAGGGCTCCTCTTGACAGACTGAGAGAGGGGTCCACAGAGGAAGATTCATCATCTGATTAAGGCTTTCGGGCCAATTAAAACTCTCTGGACAGGATCCTCTTTCCCTCACTTAGATTGCAGTGAACAGAAAGCAGATAATCTCTCCAGGCAATTATCAACTCTAAAAGTGCTTGTGGTTTTAGGACTTTGGCAGAACTTGTTGAAAACAGCATCAGCATAATACACTTATACAAACTCTAATTTCACTGGCTCTTTTGTCCCACATGATGCATGATGACATTTATGAAGGTCTATTTTCACCCCCTCAGGGTCATTTCTTTTTTTCCTTTTATCCACAGAGCCAGCCTGCATCACTTAAGCCCAAACTATTACATTAGCCATTCTTTTCACTAGACTAGAGAACTTCTTTTTAATTGTCCATGTCATGGCCACCATACATCAAAGGTAGGATCATTATTTTCCATTTTCCATTTATTTTCTTGTCTAGAAACCCAGATTCTTACAGGAGGAGTTTTTAGGGTTGGGAAGAGGAGAGAGTCAGAGACTGGGGGAAGATTTAATCGTCAGCAATTTGAACTGGGTCTTTGAATATACCAAGTCTGGACACATCATACAAGACCACATCCAGGGTTCAGACTGACTGGTTTTCCTTGCAGATTCAGGGTGGACCGACTGGGACTTGACCCAGAGACTTAAGCATCCGGTGAAAGTTGTCTGAGCAATTTTGCCTTTTTATTATTAAAGCAATATAGCGCTAGTTTTCTGGGGCACTGTAGCCTGGCTTAAACATGTATAAACTGCTTAATTAGAGATTATAGCACTATTGGGAGAGAAAGCAAAAGTGATCATTTATATGGTAATGTGAGTTGATAATTTAGGAATGATTCATTCTCATAAATGTTCCAGCACCGCCATGTAAGCTTATTACTTAGTCCGTATGGTGGAACAGAAGTCCCATCCGGAAAGAAAGACCTTTTATGAAACAATCTTTAACTGACTTTTTTTCCTGTATGGTAGCGTGGCACATAAAGCCTAGCAAGATTTCAGGGCGTGAGGATTGCCACAGCTCCCCTTCCTGCTGTTTCTCTACTCTCTACTCTGTGCTCTGTGCTCTTTGTCTTTTCCACAGACTGGGGCACATTCATGGAGCAAGAGGGGCCTTGTGGAGGAGTTCAAGCTTAGAATGGGGGATTGGACCAGATGAATTCTAAGTTTTCTTCCAACCCTGACTTTCTCCTGCCCTAAACGGGAGATGGAAATGATTTCCAGCTGCAAACACCAGCAGAGATCTAAATTAAAAATAAATTCTGTGATATGCCATTGGACAGGAAAAAAATAGTAAATGTGGTTACACATCAAACAGAGAGTCTGAGGATAGTCTATTTTGGTCAACATTTTATTTCAGCTTAAAATAAATTCTGGGTTTTTAAAAATCAATTTTTGAAGGGTGTCAGTTACGTTATAGTTTTTCTCAGAAGGTGAGAAAGGGGTAGGAGATGTGGGCTGTTCCAGAAGCGCATGACCAAAGATGAAAAAAATAATCTCTACTAATAAAATAAGTAGAGCTGGTACAAGGTAAAATTGTGTTATGGTTAAAGATCCTACCTTATTTTTTTCAGATAGATAGATTAGATAGATGATAGATGACAGATGATGATAGATGATAGATAGATAGATGATAGATGATAGATAGATAGATGATAGATATAGATAGATGATAGATGATAGATAGATATAGATGATTGATAGATAGATCACAAATATATTTTCTAAACATATTTCTTTTTAATGTTTTTGCATAGTCTAAGTAATATATGACTACATGTCCTTTGCATTACCTTGAGTAGAAGTGGCCATTGTTAACATGTTCTGGAATATTTTTTAATATTAACATGTCAATCTTTTCCCTTATGGTTTTAGGGTTTGATGTTGAGATTACAAAATCATTCTCCTATCCTTTATCTAGGAGAATATAGTTTCTTGTGTTCAGAATTTTAATTTACCTGCAATTTGTTTTGAATGATATGAGTTCAATATTCTTTCTATTTTTCTCCAAATGGGTATAAGAAAATAGCCTCTCCCTCCCTTCCTGGTTGGAAATGCCACATTCATCGTATAAACATTGTACTGGAATGGAGGGCATGATCTCCACTCTGTTCTGCTCCATTGGTCTACGTGCCTGTTCCTCTGCTGTTATATGACGTTAACTTCCTTGGGGTTTGTACTACATTTTTCTATCTACTAGGAAAAATATTTATTTAACCGTTTTTAACAGATAACCTCTAACAAATTTTCCAGCAGAGATGAATTATCCCAGCCTAAGCTAAGGCCTGGGAAATGTTGGGAAATAGAGGGTGGAAGAAAAACCCTGGAATCCAAAGATCTTTCTCCCTCAACAAACAGAATTTGGTGGGTTGACTATGTTTTCTAGTGACCTTTGTTTGGGAAGTGTTCTAGTGACTCTGCCTGACCCCACTGGAAGATGGCAGGTGAAAGAGCATCTGACCGGACCAGGGAATGTGACCTTGACCAAATTCAGTCCCTGCCTTAAAGGAGTTCACAGCCTAGAGGGAAAAGCACCCAGATAGAAGAGGGTCGCATTCCAACTAGAAGTTGAATGAGAAGGTAAAATTCCTGCCACCATCACCGAAGGTAAAAACAAGAGTCCAATCAGTGAATAATTCATTTAACTAATGGGAAAGAGAAACAGTTTCCAGAAACCTTTAAGCAGGGAGATGGCAGAAAGTACTGTAATTGAAACTCTGCCTAAGAGTATGTTACAAACCTCAAATGAAAGCTTCTTTATTTACTTCTCACCACATATTTCTCTACGGAGGTAAACTGATCTTTGAGAAAGGACACCCCTGTTAAAATGCTATTTATTAAATGTTTATTTTTACCAGAAACACATACATATATATAATCTTTAATTTTTGAATTTATAATTACATACACACACACATGTCATATGAGTGTGTGCATATGCATCTTCATTTATTCATGACACACACCCTGGGAGGTAGCTATTACACATTTTATTTCACATTTGAAGACACTGACGCTCAGTTACCCAGAATCATCACACTTTTATAGGCCCTTAGGCAAATACTGCTCCAGTCTAAGCTTCAGGCTCCTCGTGGAGAAAACATGAGGATCTATGCAAAGGACTGATTTATGAGTGATTTATGAGGTCATGGATATAAAACACGTAGCACAGGGCCTGGCACAAGGAAAGTGCTCAACAGCTAATAAATATTCAGATCACACAACGATTAAGTGGCCAAACAGAGCCTATACGAATAAAGCGATTCCCCTCAGGCTCAAATAAAATACTACATATTTATTTAGGTTGGGGTTTTTTTAACTATCTTCTAGAGTTAAGGGACCTTTTTTAAAAAAAAAAAAAAAAAAAGGCCCCTTAGTAAAAAGAAGGGTAAGTTCATTTAAAAAGAAAATTATTTAAAATACAAGCTCATTATGAAACAAATGTAATAGGTTTTTACTCCAACATTCCAACAGCCCAGCTTTGTCTTCCAAGCCCTCCAGTCAGGTCAATAGCAGGTTTCCAGACACCAGATTTCTGACAGAAGCAATAAAAATCATTCATTTTACCAGCGTGCTTAGTTCTACCTGAGCCCACATCCAAACACAGAAGCCTGTGCCAAGATTCAAATGGATATGCCTCCGTATCCCGCAGGCAATCCCACCCCTACTCCCCACAGGCAATCAATCACCGTGGCTGGAGACAGCCACACATCTCAGGGATTCAGGCTACAGCTCTCACTGAACTGAGCCCAGCCAGGGTCCACTCACACCTGAAAAGGGACAGTGTGAGTCCATCTGGAAGGGCAGTGACCCATCCAGGTCAGTTTCATAACCTGGGCCTCGACTAGCCATTCAATAAATACTTGCTGGTTCACTGAATGGAGTGGCAGGGCCACATGGAAGCTTGGTCACAGAACTTCATTCTGCCATTCCCTAAAGCAAGAGGCCCAAAGAAAGTCATAGCATTTTAAGTTGTTCTTACGACCTGGGACTTCTTTTTATGACCTCCTTGTCTAAACCTACAAAGAGGTGAGATAAAGTAAGGTCTGTTTCCATATCAATACACAAAAAATAACTGGCCCAAATGCAGGATGGTGGGAGGGGAGGGTTGACAGGATATGACAATGTCATTCCATCGAGACTTGGGAAGGTTTAACCAGAGAAACTGCACCTAACAGGGCTCATTCTTCCTTTTGCTGTTCTTCCTTCCCTCTCTTGTTTAGTGCTAGAAGGTCAGGGAGAAATAGAAAGAGGAAAGGAGAGAAAATGGATATTTTCAAGAAGGGTAGGTGCAGCAATTTTATCTGTCCATTTGTCTTATCCACTTACTTCCTTTACATAAATACATTATTCTATTTAAAAACTGAACATCATTTTGGTTGATGGATTTGGGAAAGAGAGGAGCTTTTCAAAATTACTAAATTATCAATTTTCAAAAATTTGTATTATTTTATTACATAACTTTAATTTCTGTCATAACATGGCATGTAACATAATCACATAAAAATTAGAGGAAAGACTGAGGGGGGGGGGAAATCATGCATTTCCCCAGTACTTGGAAATAATAATAGCTGAAACTTATTAAGAGCTGTCTAATGTGCTGGGCACTTCACCAAGAGCTTTATGCATTATCTTTTTTCAGCTTCACAATACTATGAAATAAGCACTATTCTTATCTTCCATCTGCAGTTAAAATTAAGGCACAGAGTCATTTAGCAACTTGCCCAGAGTTACACGGCTTGTAATTGGTGAAAACAGTACTTAACCCCAGAGAGTGATTTCAATGTCCAAGCCCTGAGCCACCCTACTTCCATCTAACATTCTCATTCATGTTAAATTGGAGTGAAAATCGCAGTGCACATACAGTTTTGGGAGAGAGCTAGTATGCCCTTTCTTCCCCAAACAGAGACCTCCTAGTCCCTATTTGAATGAAAGAAAAGGCAAGTCTATGAATTTTATTTCAAAGTGTCCTATGGTATTTCATGAGACACTGATAAACCCAGAACATAAGATTAGTGACTAAAAGCAAATTACTTCATAATTCTCCCAAGGAAACTTATAAAAAATGGTGCAATTTAGAATGGAGAAGAAACTAATATCTCGTGAATCCCCTCTGATGGGTCTTCATCTAAAGTCATTCTCATTCTCACAGTCAGTCCCACTGATCTGAGTACCACCAGAGAAAGACCTCAAAATTCTCCACATACAATCAATACACAGTGGTTAAAATTGATAAAAATTCAAGGAGTTGACACATATATGGGTCTGTCAAAAGGAAGAGCGGACTGTTCCACACCCCAGTCTTTGAATTGCACTGATCATCAGGTATTCATTGCTTTCCCTTCTTTAGCATTCGTGTGTTTTTCTGGAACTGTGAACTCTACCCAGGGAGCTTCACGGTACACATAAATGAGAAACATGTGGCTTCCACTTCCTCCAAAAATGTTTTTGTTGTTGTTCAGCCCTGGACCTTCCTGGGAGGAGGCAGCACCCCTTCTCTCTCCTTCAAAACCCTAGACTGTGATGTAGGACATCAGGTCTGCCAGTCGGCATGTTGAGAGGATCAGGTCCAGCCTTTGCCTACACCCTGGCTTCATGCCGAGCAGTTCTGCCTTTATCTTTTTATATTTGGGGGTTCTATATAAAACTTTGGTTGAATAAAGAATTCTGCAGCTAATTTTTGGAGGGAAAATTACTGGATTCAATGATTTCTAAAGTCTGTTTCAGTCCTATGCAATCTTTTTTTTATAATAACCCAATTCAAGTTTGTATATTTCATGCAAAGCCAAAAAGTCCATCCCCCTCACATCTGTAGCATAGATTGTTTTTCACAGGCCTTTTTTTTTCTTTTTTCTCTTACTGCAATATTTATGAAGGGCTTGAATTATCTTAATCACACCAGCAGCTGTATATCATGTTCAGGCTACATAAGTTGTGATCTCTCTCACTCAACCCTCAGCATTTTAGAAGGCTTTGTTTGACTACATTATTTCAGATTCTGGGAAACCAAGAGTCCTAGATGGCACACGTAGGTAATACTGATCAGCCTCTGCCTTCCTCCAAGCAGTGTTCACATCTGGTTTCCTAAGGAGAGGTTCATTGAGTACACAGACATCACTTGATGTTTATGGTTATCTCCAACTCTCTTAAGGAATGACACATATGTGAAATGCATCAAAATTAGGAGAGCTTGATACTCAAATTTCTGGAAAGGGATAGCCGGATATGCAATTAGCATGTAATGTTGTTATCAGCCATGAAGGGCTCATGATTGTCTATGTGTATTTTCCATAAGTAGAGCTGTTAGTAAAGAAGTTTTTTTAAGTAGTGTCTATTAGCTTAAAATCTGGGTAATGCTGTAGTCCTGGAAGGTCAATATGTTTTGATAAATTAATTCATGGTTTGTGCCTGTGTATTTTGTCTAATTTAAGTCATTCTCAAAGTGTGTTGCATAGATCATGTCTATGAGCATCATGGCTGGGAGGTATTTTTGAGAGTGAAGGAGAGTCAGAATCTCCACAAGAAGGGCCTATCTTGCTGACCTGCTCTCTAGGGCTTCTAATGGACACCAAAGTCCTTTTCTTTCTTCATGGACTCCTTTGCTGTCATATGGCCTCAGAAAACACTATTTGTGCTTTCCAAATGTTTTGGCCACGAAAGGTATAAGGTTTTGCATGCCCCTTTGCCACTTAATTTCTTTTTTTATAAATAAAAGACGTGCTGTAAAGTTGCAGTGGGTGTACTATCAGTGATCTCTAAGGCACCTACCAATTCAAACATGCTATTCCTGATGCTATTTGGGTTAACTTAAGCTTGAAGGCCAGAACAGTTTATTACCTTAGATACTTTATAGGTTGAGCTCTTATCCACTAAAAAGCACACGTTCAACCTGGAGAAACTTTTAAAATATTTAGGTACATATTTATGACGTGTAAAATGGAAAATGATACATCTGGGAGCAAGTACCAGAAATGAAAAAGGTGTCTAATAAAACAAGCAAACCAGTAAGAAGTCATATGTCACCTGACCCAGTTCCCCCTGGAGGGGCAATCGAATGAGATCTATGTTGAAACCCACAATTAAATATGCTGTACAGTCTGGCTGGAGAACGCTGCATCACATTACATGATTTGATCCTGTATGAGTCTGCCTTTTTGTTGAATAAGCTGAGGTTCCAAAATTGATTTCTAAGTTTTTTGAGTCACTGATCTGCATTTTTCTCAGTGGTCTATTTACTCTGAACAACATCTGGTAACAAACATTTATTCTATTGATTTTTACCAATGTTTATTTTCCTTAACCAATGGTTATTTAATATCTATAGTGTGTCATCTTCTACTTCCTGAGATACTCTCGATAATCTTTTATTTGCAAAGAAACTGCAATGGGTGGGGCTTTAATGTCTCTTGTCTATGCCATTACCATGTCCCCCCAAGAGGTCAACCTACCCATTTCAATACCTCTTCCACTCTAACTTCTTAAAATGCAAATCTCACTATATCCCTCCTTTCCCTGAAACTCTTTACTGGCTCCCCATTACTTGGGAAAAAGTCCAACGTCTTGGCAATGGCATACAAGACCATTCGTCACCTGGCTAAGCCTAAAGCTTAGTATAAGCTTACCCCCAGAGACACTGAAATCCCAATCATGCTGTTATTTGAGAACATGACTTTGAAGACACTGCCCTCCTTCTTCTCTTTTTACATCCCAATATGCCCTGGCATGTTTGATCAATAGCAGGGAAGCCACTGAGGCAAGAGCAAAGTGAACGTAGGGAAGAATATTAGAAAATAAGATGGGAGGTAAAAACCAGGAAATTGTGGAAGACCTTATACTCTGAGTAAGATGGAGCCTCACTGGAAGGATGATAGCAAGACTGACATAAACTGTTTTGTGTTTTAACATAGAGTTCACCCTGGCTGCTGTTGTGAGAATGGTCTGTGGGGGTGGGAAAGTATGAGAAGAGCAGAAGTAGAGAAAACAATTAAGAAGAAATACACTAATCTGAGCCAGAAATTAGTGTGGCGAGTGTAGGAAGTAGTCAGATTCAGGATATATTTTGAAACTAGAGCCAACAGAATTTGCTGATGAATTCACATAGAGCATGACAGAAAGAAATCAAGGGTCACCCACCCACCCCCAAGTTTGGGGTCAGAGCAATTGGGAAAATGGAGTAGCCATTTATTGAGATGGAGGAGGAGGAGCACATTTACAGGAGATGGTAGCAAATTGGAAATTCGGTCTCAGAGGTTTGAATTTGAGGTTAGACCCTCAAACAGAGCTGCATTGTAGTCAGATGGGTATTTAAGGGGGAAGTTGTGCCTAGAGAAATTGATTTGGAAATTGTCAACTGTAGTCATTATTTCATGAGTATAGATATAAAAGGGGAATATGAACACATAAAAACACTAAAAAAGAGATGCATGAATAAATGAATGAATGAATTCTACTGATTGAGATACCAACTTGCAGAATAAAGTAAATAATATAAAATTCATCAGTATCATTCAAGGGATTTCATTTGTCACTCGCTTCTTGTATGGAAAATTTTTGTTGGTACCTCTCATTTCCAAGAACACACCCCTGATGAAGTTTTTTACTAGGCTAATATAGAGATAGTGAATACAAGTATCTATTTGAATAGTGAATAAGTTGTGTCTTCTAGTTCTTTACCTTAGAGGTCACATATTTGCAAAAAGAAACAAAAATCAATGCATCAATATGATGAGGCTGTCAGGTTTCAGATGGATATCACAGCTAAAAAAAGTGTTTGGACACATTAAAAATTTCTCATATCCTCATATGATGGTTTAGTTTACAATGTGCTTTATCATCTATTGCCTCTCTTTGACTTTGACCCCATAACATCCATATAGTAGGCAGGTGGGCATTACTACCCCTGATTTAAATTTGGAGAAACTAAGACTCTGAGGGGAAGTCATTTACTTGAGTTGATGAATGAGTCGTCCTGGCTTGCATCCTGGTAGTCCAACACTTGCTCACCCCAGTTCTATATGTCACCTCCCTGAAGAGCCCAAGGTCTGCCCCATCCCTAGCTGTGGTCCAATAAAACTTGCACAGGATGGCAAGCAGCATGAGTCCTTCCCCATTTCATAATAAAGACTGAGAAGATAAATGTTCCTTACTGATACAATCTATTCAGCAAATCAGCAGCACTGCATGTCTGTGGTGAGTTTCATCACCAGAACACCTCAGGCCAGGAATCGTGGGCTTTCACAAGCAGCGTCGTGGAGAATGATGACCCTGAGAATGTGTCTGGACTCATCTTCAACTCACCCACCTCACCCTGTTTCAGCCCTTGACACCTTTGTGCTGGGATTTATACCCTCAGATGCTGAGGCATATGCATATATGCTCACCACTCAGATCTGACCCCTCTCCATCATTAGCCTCCCATCTTGGACACTTACCCTCTCTGAACTAAGTTTCTAAGTCCTACCCACACACTCCCCTACGTCCACATGCAGGTGATCTTATTTTAATAATCTCTCCTCAACAACAACATCAGTACAGAATAAGACTACTGTTGATTTTACACTTGCTACACTTTGGGACTTTGCCCATGCTATCTCAGAGGCACAACAACTCTAACCAGAAAGCCATTGTTTTTCTATTTTAAAAATGAGAAAACAAACTCAGAATGACATGACTAAACTCCTATGGTCACATAGCTGCTAATAATTGGGAGAGTTGATATGTAAACCCAAATCTATATTAGTCAGAAGCTCAAGTTCCTTCCTTGACTCTGTACCACTGCCTCCCCTTGTCATGACCCGGTCCCACTCTCCATAAGGCAACGTCAACACAAGATAAAGTATGCTCTATTTTCCCCCTCTGGATGATGTCAATTGTTTCTTTTTTCTCCTTTAAAAGACCCAACAAAACTTTCCATGGTCTCCCACACTCTGTCCATATCCCCACAACCACCCCCCTAGGGACTGTCAAAACCTTGCTAGAATTAGTGAAGTCCAGGAACAAACCAGATATCTTTACAACAGACCGACTGAACAGAACTTCCATGTGTCTAAAAGACAAAAGATCCTATTTTATATCAGGCTCCAAATCTGTTTCTCAAATAGTTGCCATAAATCTGTACCCAAATCAAAAGATATGGTTTGTAAGAGAACCTTTTTCAGTTAACAGGTTCATCCTACTGTTTTCTTCAGAGCCAGGTTTCTCTGTGGCATCTGGCTGGAGAGGAGAGGTCGGTGGGGTTTCCATCCCACTCCGTCTTCTCAGGTGTGTCTGGCATTACTTTCTGCACAGATGCCAGACATCTTGGGGACAGTCATAAAGGAACAGGGTTAGTCACATAGCCCCAAGCTACCTTCTTTGAATAGGCATCATGGAGAGGAGTTTAATTCACAAGTTGACATTCTTATGCCTCTTGCCCATAATGCATTTTTATCACATCATAAAGAAGCTCCTCAGCCAGTTGGAAATCATTGTCTTGCTGAATCAATTATGATTGCAGGGCACTCTGGAATGCTATGTTGATTGTGATATTAATAGGTACAAAGATACAAAATGTGCGGCTCAATAACCATTCCATTAATGTCTAGTTTAAAGTTTATTTCCAATATCATCATTGTGAAGGAGAAAATGACCCAGAGGACACAGCACTGGGAAAAGTAGAACTCACTCATAAGTGTGCAGGCATCTAAAAGCAACTTGCCTCTCCTGGGTCACAATACTGAGTGTGCACAGCCAGACCCACTGCATAATCACAGGGAAAGATTCAATTGGGATAATATTGGCATGCAAAGCAGGAGAGTGGGGCAAAGTCACATTGTCATTTCCATTACTGACACAGTGATACAACAAACACAGCGTTCACCATGAAGTACATTAAGACTCCTGAAGCAGAAATATTGGAGATGCCCAAGTACCACCATGTCAGTGATTTCACATAAATGTCTTTGAATGATGTGCTGTTCACCACTCATTTTCCAGACTGGGTTCTATTTGCTATGGGCTGTGTTTTACACGGCTACGGGTGAGGTATTTAAACTTATTTTCATGTTTCCCTCTCTGATAAAAACTGAACCTGTTTATAATCTCCTTGGCTGCAGTTCCCTTTTTGTGTTGGCTTTGCAATATTCCAAATGGGAAAATTTGAGGGGACAAGGAGTGGCAGGAAAGGCAAGTCATAAAGCTTCTAATTACAGCCTAAAACCAGCCTTAAAATCTCTACAGAGCTCACAGTCATAAACTCAGATTATTTCACCTTTTACCTACACTCTCTCCATCTGAACCCAGAGAGTAGTTCCAGGTAAAAGAAGGTTTGGTGAGATGAGCTTAGAATTTACAGAGGCCTCTGGGTTTGAGTCCAATCAAGTGATAACTATGCAGCAACACTTTTCTGAGATAAAAATTATAGATAATTAAAGTCTAAAACTCTACAAGACCCGAATTGGAATAGAGGTAAAGTGATCAGACTACTTAAGAATCTGATAGATGCTCTGTTTTCATTCATTCATTCATTTATCCTGGTAAGGATACTTATTCCAGGGATACACACCAATAATAAGCCAGTTTGTGAGGGAAAGATAAAAAGAGAGAGCTATGATTACAGTAGAATATTTTCATTCATCAGAAGGGAGAGGGAGAAATTAGGAAAAGGAGGAACCAGCATGAAATTGGAGATACTTGAGCTGTGTTTTTAAGGTGGCATGCCAATCTGTCTGGGGGTAAAATGAAGAGGCCAGGGTCAGGGAGCAGCCTGAGCAGAAAGAGGAAGGGGTCAGAGTGCACATGTGCCTGGGGAACCTCATTTGATCTGAGTTATGTGGGCCCATGTTGAAGTTCAACATAATTGGATCAAACCCCAGTGGTCTTGTGAGTCAGGTTAAGGGGTGTGTACACTTTCCTCTTAGTTGTTCACAATTCTGGCTGCATATTACACTTGAGAGGCTTCCAAAATATGCTCAGACCCCATCCTCAGAGATTCACTTGGTTCGGGGAAGGTCCTGAGTGGTGATTTTTATTGCTACCCAGGTACACCTGGGGCTGAGCACCACGTTACAGGGATGGAGCTATGCCAAGAATATTTAAGCAGAGAAATGTCAAGGTCAGTTGTGTGTTTTGGAAAGAGAACTTTAGCAGACGTGTGGATAACTGATAGGAAGAAGTGGAGACAAGGTGGGAGACTAACACAGTCTATTGGAGCAGTGATGTTCAAACTGTGCTTCACCAAACTACTTCTAGGGTTTTACAGAAGTTTTGCAAGGGTTATAAAACACTTGCTTTCAATTTGTTTTTTAAACATTCATTTAATTAATGCTAAAAAGGACTATTGACCAAAAAATCCAATGTGATATAAATTAGATTTTAACACATAGCAATGGTTGATTTTTATGTTTGCAATTTAATTTAATATTCTTTTGAGATCTTTAATTGGCAAATAGTCTGGAATTATATGACAAGGTATTTAAAAGTTTGTGGGGGAGTCACTAAGCTACAGGATTTTTAAAAAATCATGCACAATGTTGAATAGTAAGGATGAATGGCCACCCACAACCCCAGATTTCAAATATTTGTTTTCTTCAAACTCATTCTCATATATTGACTTCCTTTTGTGTGTGTGGCAAAATACATATAAGAGAAAATTTACCATTCAGCCATGTTAAGTATATTCTCATTGTCATGAAACCAGCCTTCAAAACTTTTTCATTTTGGAACTGAAATTCTATTCCCATTCAACAACAACTCCCCATTTTCCCTACCTCCATCCCCTGGAAACCAGCACTCCTTCTGCTTCTGTGAAGTTGAGTCCTCTAGATAACCCATACAAGTGGAATCATACACTCTTTGCTTTCTTGTGATGAGTAGCTTATTTCACTTAACAATGTCTTCAAGACCAGGCAGAGACTGGTGATGTATCAATGAACATATGATATAAATGGTTCAAAAATGTCTTCAAGGTTTGTCCATATTATATCACATATGTATAAGAATTTATTTCCTTTTTAAGGCTGAATAATAATCCAGTACATACAATTTCACGGTATGTGAATCCATTTGTCCACGTTTTGTTAATCCATTTGTCTGTCCATGGACATTGGGTTGCTTCCATTGTTGGCCATTGTGAGTGATGCTGCTCTGAACATGGGCATGCAAGCCTCTCTTCCAGACCCTGCCTTTAATTATTTTGGATATATACCTTGAAGTGGGGTTACTGGATCATATAGTAATTCTAGTTTTAATTTTTTAAAGGAATACATTTATTTTTAATAAGTAAAAGCTACACATTGGAACATAAATATATTCTTATATAAGGCAGCTTTATCTATTTATAAAAAAGAATTCTACATAAGAATTTATTTAGAAAAGTTGGGAGGTAAGAGGAGGAGAGAGAGAAGGAAATGAAGGGGACACTATAGGACAGAACAGAGACAATAGGAATGGAGGGCAGGAGTAGAAGAGATCAGAGACCTTAAAAAGGTGGTTGTGTTAAGGTCTTTGGGATCTCCTGCCCAACCATTCTACTCTTCGATGCCTGTGGCCCTGTGGGGGTGTCCTGGGATGTATGAAAAGAACACAAAACTCCTTGGATACCATAATCTTGGAGTCAACGATTGTCCCTGTCCACAGCTGACTAGAGGGAAAGCTTCTGTAAAGATTATAGAAAAGTGAAAAGCTACCATCATTTTCCCAGCCTCTTCTCGGTAGGGGCTCCCCTTTTAAGTCACGGGTAGAGACAGTATGCAGAAAATACACCGAGAAGCTCCTCGTTCTGTTTTGCCTGGGGCCTTGCTCTGATATTCCAACATTTACAGCACCACAGTGAATTCTGCATTGTGCTTTGAAAAGCACGTTACTTAAATCTTACACATCAGTAGAGAAGGTTCGGATCAGAAGCAGTGGAGAACTAACAGAGGTACTCTCAAGCAATTAGCCCTGGCCAGGAGAGAGCAGAGGAAACAGAAGGGGGTCATGAAGCAAATATAAGACCGGTAGCTGAGGGCCGGTCTGGAGTAGCCTTGGCAAAGAAGGGAGGGGAGTAGCTGACTTGACCGGTTTCTGCCAGGCTGAGTTATTAGGCTTCTCTTTAATTAGTAACAGGCTCCTGCATAATTTTTCCTCAACTGGCTTACTGACTGTCTTGACACGGTTGGGGGAGAGGGTGGAAGAAGAATGGCTGAAGAATTACACCCTGGTCACGGCTCAGATGATTCAGCCGGTATGGCAGAGGCCTGTAGCCCAGGGAGAAGTGCAGGTTCAGGGAGTTTGAAAAATTGCCACTCTGGAGTAGATACAATCTGGGGTAGCTACAGAGCAGCATGGAGCCAGAAATACTTTTTGTGAATCACCTACTATGTTCATGGAATAATCCTGGTTGCTGGGAGAGCTTTGATGAGTAGAACAAACATGGTCCAGGTGCTCAGGGAGTTTCTAAAGGATGCGACAGGCAAGTGTGCAACAATTTCAATAAAGTGGGTAAATGAAAAACAGATGTTGCCACAGAGCACTGTGGGACAAGCTTTTACTAGAGCTCTGGGGGAGGCTCTCCAGGGAATGGGGCATCTAAGTAGAGCCAGAAACATGAAGAGAAGCCACCCAGGTGAGGAGGAGTGGGTTTCAGGCGAAGGCGGCAACACGTACAAAGGCCCTGTGGCAGGAGAGAGGTTGGTGTGGTGGGCCAAGGACAATAGTTCAGTAGGACAAACATGAAGTGAGTCAGATGATGAGGTTGGTAAGGCCGTCAGACGTTAATGAACAGCAAGACACCCAGAAGGCTTGTGAAAGCACAGAGAGCCCCGGTTTATTTCAGCTCTGGAGAATTTGCATTTCAACAAGCTCTCAGGTGATGCTGATGCAGCTGACCTAGGGACCTCATACCAGGAATCACTAGTAAAGAGAATTCAGTGCAGTTGGAGACTGGAGCAGGCTGTGAGCGTGTGCACACATGCACACACACGCACGCACACACACACCTGTAGTGGCTATTATAGCAGCCTGGACCAGAGAGGTAGGCATGGGGATGGAGAGGGAGGGGGCCTGCAGAACCGGCAGTTCTCGGGGACTGAGCGCCTGCTGAGGGCAGTAGGGTGTTCAGAACGTAGTCAGGATTGTGTTACCCCCTGAGGCAGGGACAAAAGGAGGGGCAGGTTTGGGACACAAAATGGCATTGTGTTACCCCCTGAGGCAGGGACAAAAGGAGGGGCAGGTTTGGGGCACAAAATGGCCCTGAGGGCAGTGCTTATGAGTCACATAAACAGTAATAGTCAAATGGATATTATTTCAAATGTACGTATCAAATGTGTGGAAAATAGGTAATCAAATGAATGCTATGTAGGAGCAAAAGAGAATAGAAACATAGGCTGAAGACACGGGCTCGGGTCCTGGGAAGGTATGGCATGTGCATGAAGATAGAGGCGGAGTCTGTAGAAACGGTCAATAGAGGAAAATGTGTAGGAGAGAAAAGAGCAAACCCTAGAACAGAATCTTGAAAGGAAAAAACAAACGAACAAAAAGCACATGAAAATTTGAGGAGTAAGCAAAGAGAAAGCCAAAAAGGAAGACAAAAACGGTCAGAGAGGCAACCAGAAGGGCCCAAGAAATGCAGCAGACAGAAGGGTTTCGAGGAGGGAGCGCTCTGCAAAGGCGGCGAGGACAGACAGGGTGGCCAGCATCTGGAAGGAGGTGCGTGAGCATAGGGGGGGCGCTTTCGCTGAATGAGGGTGCAGCTGGGTGCACTGCCAGGCTGATGGCTCGCTATCTGCGCAGTGGAAATTCTACTGCGGATCCTCTAGTTTAAGCACCTTGATTCTATGTGCAGGGAATGTGAAAATGGGAGGCAAACTCGCCCTGGAAGGGAGAGAGTGGCTCTCCCGGTTCAAAGCCCCGGGGCTCCAGCTCTCACCCCGAGGAGACAGAGCACCCCAGGGCCACTGCGGCCGCCTTGCTCTAGGGGCTCCGCAGGCTAGCCTGCCGGCTGAGGCCCCGCTCACTTCTTTCGTTCGGTACATCTCACTTCTGCTCTTTCTCACCTCGCCTCAGCGTGCCCTCATCCTTGCCCACCCCTCCCCGGCTGTCTGCCTCCCTGGTGAAGGGGGCACTGGGGAGAACACAGAAACGCAGCGGAGAGTCAGGTATGGAGAGGGACCGTGCAATGTTAAATGGGATGCATCTCCTATAAGAAAGACCTTTCGACTAAGTTCTAAAGAATCTGAAATGTATGTAATGGCTGAGAGGAAGTGAATGATTGATTGAGAAATTAAAAGACTGGAAGGACTGTGGATGGGGTATATTATTGCATGCTTAAAACTAATGTTTTTGTGTGTGTGTGTTTTATTTTTGTTCACTGATTTGAGAGGGGGAGAGAGAGAAACATCGATTTATTGTTCCACTTACACATTTATTGGCTGACTCTCCTACATGCCCTGACCAGGGATCAAACCCGCAACCTTGGTGTATCAGGATGGTGCTCTAGCCAACTGAGCTGCCCAGCCGGGGTCCTGATGCTTTTGTGTTTAAAATGCCTTCAAAAGCTCTCCACACCTCTGGTTACAACACCCTGCTGACATCTTAGCCTCAAAGTGCCCAAATTTCAGGACTACAATTAGAGTTGTTCCTCATTCTTGGCAATGGAGGTGTTTTTATTTCAGTTGAGAATTTATCTAAAAGATGGCCATGGCAGAAAATAAAGTAAATGCGATTACCACTTCAGTTGGTGCAGAAAATGTGTGGGCACGTTCCTATCTTTCAGGTCTGCTCCTTGATTTATCAACAAATACTGAAGACAAAGAAATCATCCATAATTTCTGAGGTCAAACTAGTGAACATCTAACAGGCATGATTTCCTTCTGTGCTCTGGCATCTTGTTAACACACTCTTTTAAAAACAGATTTCCCTTGAAAGCTTTAATGAAAAGAGTAAATCAACGGGCATGGGATCCCTGCTGCTACTGAGCTTGCAGGAGAGCATTCCTGTGGTAGTTCTAAGGTTCCCCTTTAAATAAAATTTTACTGTGGATGTGGTAGGAGACCCAGGGAGCACCAAGAGAGTAGGAGAGCTTAAATATATGACTCCATATTATGAATCATTCTAAACAAAGATGAAATATGTGTTGAGGAGAAATAAGATTATAGATAGTCACAAGATATAGAGGCTCAGAGGGAGATAAGAGCAAAATAAACAAGATTAGAAAATTAAATTCACACTCCTTAAGGAAAACAACAAACAGCACAAATGTTTTGAAGGGGAAAAATAGGACTTTCAAGGGATTTTTTTAACCCAAGAGGGTTTTATAATTTCCCCTACAGGCTGCTAAAAATCATTTGATGTGTCAGGACATAAAGGGGAAACACTCAGACTGTCTCTTATTCTCTTGTTAAAACAGCCCTAAAATATATGTAGGGTTGGTTTTATAATCCCCACTTCATAGGTGGAAAAAGTGAAGAAGAGAAAGTAAATTTTCATGGTATACTTATAGATTGATACCAAATCATTTGTAAAAGTGGAAAATGGGACCTAGATATCTTATCTCCCAACCCATTGCTTTCTCCCCAGGCGAGGCTGGAATGAGTGACCACACGAATAATTCTGTTTCCTCTCCTCGAGAAATCTGCGCACTAGCTAGACATCCATCTACCTCACTGGGGAAATGTGGCGTGGGGCAGGGAGGCAGACCTGGGCTATTTTTCATTTTGTTTTGTTTTGTTTGCCTAGATATTGGAACTCCTTAAGGTGGTTTTTATTGTGCATGTTATATTCTAAAAGGAACATGAAAACAAATAAGAATTTTCCAAATTCCTATGATGCAGAATTAACTATGACTAGGATATTGAAATATTTGCTTCTAAGTGTGTTTGTTAATTTGCTTTAAAAATCATTGTGTTATTCTAAAGAAACATTATTACCACTTTTAAAAAATTAAATGCTTTCAAAAAATACAAGGGTGGAAGTTTTTAAATAACCCCCTCATAAAACAACAACAAGAACAAAAACATCATCCAGGAGAAATCATCCTTGACATTAAGAAAACATCATTCCTGATGCATTTCAAATGTGTGTATACTATAGAAAAATAGATAAATCGATTTATAATAAAATTACAATCATTTTATAGATGGTATTTATAATTAAAAATAGTAAATTTAATTTTATTTCCTATAGGTAATAAATAAACAAATATAAGGGAAAAAATGTAACCAATATCAAATAATGTTTCTATAAATTAAAATTCTTACTTTTTCACATTTAAAAAAACAAATCACCCAAACTTGGGTTGTGTACCTTAAATATGTACAGGTTTTCACATGTCGATCATACCTCAATAAGTGTTTTTTTAAAAATCAGCCCAAATAATACAACTCTTTTACTTGTTTTGGTTGGGCTTCCCTTCTAGCCACCACCACCACCGTCATCATCATAAATATTAATATTACTAGGGCTCACCATGTATCAGATACCATGCTAAGGTTTTCTTTACATGAATTATGCTATTTTATCCTCAGAAGCTGTCTGCCAACAGGTGTGCACTGAACCATCCTCCCTAAAGCTTGTCTAACCTCACCGTTTCGAGAGAAAGGCAGAGCAGGTGCATAGCCAAGAGGACAGGCCCAGGAAACCACATTCCTGCATTCAGGACACAAGCATGGGGAGTTTTGACACTTTCTGTCACTCTCTTCATGCCTCCCTCCCACTTATAACTCACAACGGAGAAATCAGGAGGTTAAGGGAATCTGTCTGACTGACAAACAGAAACCTATATTCATAAAATCAAAGTTACTGAAAGAAGCTCAGAAAGAGGTTTGAAAAATCTCAATGTTTCTGACATTTTCTGATCTTCCTTCTGCTTTTCATAGCTTTTCCTTTACCTATTTGTTCTCTTTTTAATTTAGTCTCAGAAAAAGGAGAGGCAAAGAGAATTTTAAAAATGGAATATAAATTGGAATGTCTCCAAAAGAAAGGGTAGATAGCTTTTATTGTATTTGTACCATGTGGCCAGCCCTCTCACACCTATTGTTTCCTCCCCTGTGTTTAGCTTGGAAATTAGGGCCAGGAAAGATAAATGACTTGTCCAGAAACACATAGCCACTGATAGGTAGAGCTGGGATTAAAATTTAGCTGTTTGATCCTAAAGCCTATGTCCTAAAAAGGGTTCTCTAACAGTCAGAGTGAGGAAGGAACAGTTATCATAAATGTCCTCAGCTAATACTACACAGCTGCCATGTGTCAGGCATGGTTTAGGCTCTGAGGACACAGAGGAGAGCACCGCATGGCCCCTGCCTTCAGAGTTTGCAGCCTGGTGGTGGAGGAAGGACAACGAGGTTAGAGGACCTCATACACTACCTTCCATCCCCTGCAGGTATTTCGGATACATTTAAAATATACAACTGCTCATCTCCACTGAGAATAAAAGGTGGAAGTCGTGTGGATATTGAAATGCAGAGGACAGAAGTCTCTTCGAGTGGCCTGCTCAGTTGAGCCGGGGGATAGAAACCTAAAGAAACACCCAAACCACTAAACGCGTCTCTCTTGGTAAAAGGTGTCTGCCAGATGGAATTATCCAAGGTTTATAGACTAACCACCAAGAGGGGTGGGAGTGCTCTCAAGCTTGCAATCAAGTTGGGAGCAAATAGATAAAATAAGACCACCTCTAAGACCTTTTCTTATGAAGGTTTATTAGCGTATGAAAAAACTAGGCCAGAAGGTACTTCGGCTCACAACAAATAAGTTAGAGACGGCGAAAGTCTAAACTATATGCAAAACTAAGGGCCACAGAAAACATAAGTGAATTTAATCGCCAAAATCTCCAAATCATATTTTCATGAAAGCTTCAACTACTACCTTGACCCAACAAATTGCTAAAAATACAAATCTGCATTTCTTGAATAGTTTTTACAGAGTGGAAGAGATGTTTTCTTGTGGGAGAAAGGGATGCCTGTTGTTTCTCATAGGCAGAACCATGATTTCTTTTAGGGGTGCACCCCTGCTCCTGCCTACACTCTCTCTCAGTGGAGAGCAGACAAACCATGGAAAACTTTTCTGGCTAGAGAAAAGGAGTGCTGATCCTCACGTATGGAACGTCCGCCATGTGCTAGGTACTTTGTGAGGGCTTTGAAATGTCTTATCTAATCTTCACAGCAACCCTAGGAGATAGGCGCTCCCCCTCCTCCTCTTCCATCCTGGAAGTGGAACTCTTTATTATTGACTTTTAAAGAACAAAATTTCATAACTTTAGTTTAAAATTTATCAGATTTTTTTTTTCTTTCTGCCTCCTGCTTTATCAAAATGTCATGATCTGTTTTTAAAATATTTTTTTCAATTACAGTTTACATTTAACATTATTTTGTATTTGTTTGGGTGTACTGCTAGTGGTTAGACAATCATATAATTTATAAAGTGTTTCTCCTAATGCTTCCACCTGGCACCTTTTTGCACATAGTTATCACAATATTATTGACTCTATATCCCATGCTGTATTGACATCCCTGTGACTGTTTTGTAACTACTGTACTTCTCAGTCCCTTAACATTTTTCACCCAGTCCCCCACCCAACTCCCCTCCCCTCTGGCAACCATCAACTTGTTCTATTAGTGTGTTTCTGTTTTGTGTGTTCATTTATATTGCTTTTTACATTCCACATATTAAATGAAATCAGATGGTATTTGTCTTTCTCTGAGTGACTTATTTCACTGAGCATAGTACCCTGTAGGTATTGGCAAGCTGTGGCAAATGGTAAGATTTCGTTGTCTTTTTGGCTTCTGGTTTTTATAGCTGAGTGGTATTCCATTGTATGTATGTACCACCAGGTTTTTTTCACTCATCTATTTGATGGCCACTTGGGTTGCTTCCATAGCTTGGCTGTGTAAATAACGTTACAATGAACATAGGGGTGAGTATATTCTTTTGAATTAGTCTTTTGGGTTTCTTTGGATATTCCCAGAAGTGGACTCAATGGGTCATAAGGCAGCTCCATTTTTAATGTTTCAAGGGACCTCCATACTGTTTCCCACGGTAGCTACACCAACCTGCATTCCCACCAGCAGTGCACAAGAGTTCCCTTTTCTCCACACCCTTACCGATGCTTGTTGTTGATTTGTTGATGGCAGCCGTTCTGACAGGTGTGAAGTGATATTTCACTGTGGTTTTACTTTGCATCTCTCTGATGATTAGTGGCATTGAGCCTCTTTTCATATGCCTATTGGCCATCTGTATGTACTCTTTCAGGAAGTGCCTATTCAGGTCCTCTATCCATTTTTTAGTTGGACTGTTTGGTGTTTTGGTGTTGAGTTGTATGAGTTCTTTATAAATTTTGCATATTAACCCCATATCAGATCTACCATTGGTGAACATGTTCTCCCACTCAGTGGATTGTCTTTTCATTTTGTTGATGGTTTCTCTTGCTGTGCAAAACTTTTTAGTTAGATGTAGTCCCCTTTGTTTATTTTTTCTTTTGTTTCCCTTGCCCGAGGAGCTATATCAGAAAAAATATTGCTAAGAAAGATGTCAGAGATTTCTGCCTATGTTTTCTTCTAGGAGTTTTATGATTTTGAGTCTCATTTGAGACTCTTTTTAAGGATAAAGGAACTAAAGCTCTGTAGGGGAGTGGTTATATGCACTATGGTATATACCTACACTGGAATATTATGCAGCCCTCAAAATAATATTTTCAAAGGGTTTTATTGGACACAAGATTATAATTAAGGGCATATAAGAATTAAGTTCTCAACCCCCACACAGATGGAATATGTCATAATGCTAACAATAGCTAGATGTGGTAATAGAATTATGGATTTTTAAAATCTTTCCTATATGCAGTTTTTTAAAAAGTTGATTTAAGGCAAACTGCTGACATGCTGGCAAGCAAGATTTCAAATACTCGCTATGCAATTTTTCTATATGCAGTTTTTAAAGTTTAAAAAACACCTAAATTTTTATTTCCATTATTTTTAGAGGAAAAAAAATTATATCCAAGAAATACAGCCAAAAAGGTATAGTATTTTAAGAACAAAAGACATCCCTTTTGGCTGGCATGACCTTGGACGGCTTCATGAAAGGTATCATTGGATGCAACCCTTGGAAGATAGATAGGACTTACGCAGGTTGATACTGGAAACAGAGAAGGAAAGGGGTGCGTAAGAGGCAGGGAAGAGTGAAGCAAGACTGGTAAGAGCTTGGGGCATGTGAAAGGAAGTTGTGATAGAAAAGACGCAAAACAGGAAGAGGCCAGCTTGGAATTGCCGCTGAGTGCTGGGTTATGGAGTTTGGGGTTTCATAGGCCATGGCAAACGCTTGAAGGTTTATTGGTAGGTCAGGGCAGTGATCGAAGGAATGCCTTAGGATCTTAATCAGCCAGGTATATGCACAGTGAATGGAAGACGCAGGAGAAAACAGAGAAGAAGAAGAATTACAAAGTCATTGACATAATTTAGGACTGAGATAACAGGGATCGAGCTAGCAAGCTGGCGATGGAAATAGAGAGAAAGGAACAAAGAACGTCCCCTCTTCACCTCTGCAGCCTAACTCCCCAGGCCTGCTTCTCATGGTCCAGCCACACTGGCTTCCTCCCTGTCCTGGAAGGAGCTGAAGGCCTTCTTGCCCAGGGTCCTTACACATCCCGCTCCCTCTACCCTTCTCTTTCTAACACCTACATTCTTATTATATCCTTTGGGTCTCAGCTTAAATATTTCTTCCAGGAGTGTTGTCCTGCTCCTTTCAGCCAGTCTAGACTAGAGCTTCCAATTTTAGTCCCAGATAGCACCTTGCATTTTTTTCTTCATCACACTTGTTATAATCAATAGCTATAAGCCAACATTTATTTGGGGTTTGTTATATCAGTTACTGTTTCATTATTTACAAGTATTATTTCATCTTATTCTCAAAATAATCCCGTGAAGTAGGTATTAGTGTTATCCCCTATTTTCCAAGTGAGGGAAACTAAGGATCAGAGAGGTAGTCACCTATGGAATCTGGGAGTGATTGCTCTCACCCACCAGATTTTCTAGATCACATATGGGGGGTAGTTTGATACAGTGATTATTAGCACGAGAATAGAATCTAGAACCAGGCTTAATTGGGTTATTTCTTGGCTCTGCCACTTACCTGCTGTGAGACCCCTAAGTTGTTTAATCTCTCTAGACCTCAATTTCCCCATCTGTAAAATGGGGCAATATTATTGCCTCTCTCACAGAGCTATTAGGAAGATTAAATGAGTTAAAGACTTAGAACAAGGCTGGCACATAGCAAGTATCTGAAAACTATTTATTAATTGTGTCATAATTTGTTTAAAATCTGCCCCTCCATCTATTCTGTAGAGGTAGCTTGTGTTTATTTTATATTTACCACTGTATTGCCAAGTGCCTAGCATAGTGCCTGGTCACGATGGGTGCTTGGTAAATATTTAAATGAATGAATGAACAAATGAAAAGCTGACGTTAGAGACCTTACTGCCTAATACCACCACCAGGCACAAAGCACTTTAAAATTTATGATGCATGTTGCATTATTATTTTGTTTAATTCTAACCCACAAACAAAAAAGACAGAGAAGGAACTGTTACCATCATTTTACCTTTGAGAATGTTGAGTCTCAGACAGTTGTTTTCTCAAGGTCATATGTGGTACAGCCGAAGGAAGAACCTAGCTCTCTGATTGCCTGAGGCCACAGGGTGCCTTAAAGGCCTCAGCGTCCAGCTGCCCGGCCTGGGGACCTCAGGCCCTGCTTCAAACAGCATAGGACCACATTTTTCTCATTTATATTGAATTTCAGTGTCAGAGTTTGTTTGATTAAAAAAAAAAAAAAAAAAGCAGCTAAACAAAAAGTTTGAAACCCTGATTTAGTGGGCACTCTCTCTTCCTGTTCTGCTCCCCCGACTCTACGGTATCTCTGCCCCACACGGAGATAGACGGCAGGGAAGCATCGTTCATTTGAATTTAGTTCCGATAGTAAGCAAGCACTTGGCACCAGGGACTCTAACTGAGTAAGATGCAGGTGACTCATGTGTGATTTAGAAAGTATTTTGATGTTCTAGCCTGGTTCCAGTTCAATGAATCAGTTACAGGTTCAAAATGGCTCGCTAGGGTTTAATTTTTAAAAAACTTAGCTTTAAAAATTCATTTCTCAGATCAGTAGAAAATTAAAATAATAATGTTTGGATTTGATTTAAGGTTCACCAAGCTTATATAATTCACTCCAGCTTTTCATTCATGGTTTCCCTCTGCACCAAGTCCTGTTTTGAAAAAGTGTCCTATAGATATCTCCAAATCAAAACTGGTGGACTGATTCAAGGCTTCCATGTAAAATGATATGACATGACACCCTTGATGTCATGGGTTAACCCCATCTAGCCCTTTCCTTGAGTTCTGGGCAAGTTTCAGGTCTAATCTCATAGGAGAACACCTGCTCAGGAGCTCTCCTGAGAGAAGGTCCTAGATCACAGGACACCCAAAGGACAATAGCACCACAGGGGTGAGAAATTACATCAGACACAGCTGCCCATTTCCAGAGCCTCAAATTTCATGTGGATTAGCACCTACTTGTTATTTCTGTCTGGGCCCAATTCCCAGAGCTGTTAACTCCCCCAAGGCCCCTCATCCGTAGGCTACCAGAACAATGCCAGGGCAAATGTAAACTGCCAGAAACATTCAAGCAAGGGCAGGTCCCTGCTCTCCTTCAATCAAGCCTCAGAGAGTTAAAATACAGAACAGAACAAAACCTGTTTCCAATGTATCTATTTCTTTTTATCTCTTGATTGGTTGATTCCCAACCCATGAACAGCTCATTTTTCTTAATGTTTCTCATTATTGCCTTAGATTTTTGAAAACACACAAATTCATTTTTGCAGCTGCAAAATGTCTATGCTAAAATGCCTGACTAAAAAAAAAAACAAAAAAAAAACCCACTGTGGAAAATGTGTAATGTTGCCTAGAGTCAATTTCTCCATTTTAAACACACTCATTGAGATAGTACATCATTTATCCAGAGTGATTCATTTGACCTGTGTACTAGTAATTTGCATAACACCTTGAATTTGGGGTTCTTAGAAGCATTCAAAGCTTCCCATTGTTGAGCCTATACCAAAAGCTCTGTCAAGAACCTAGAGAATGATGGTTGCCACAAAGGACACTGTGTATTATTACGAGGAATGTGAAATACAAGAGAGAAGGTAGGACCTGAAGTCAGACAGCCTTGTGTTCAAATCCCACCTACTTGGCAGGTGAACTTGGACAAGTCACTTAATTTTTCTGAACCTACTTCCACTTCTGCAAAATAGACTGTCATGAGGACTTAAAAAGATACTGTGCCGACATACCTGGTACACAAGAATATGCTCAATATACATTTGTTCACATTCCTACCCTTCTAGGATAAATCAGGGGCCATCTGTTCATGTCCCTCCAAATATATTAACTATAAAATGTGAAATGATGAAATGACTCACCCTACAAAGTTAGACTTGGGTTTATCCTATGATACCGCTGAGGAAAATGCAAGGTAGTGGAAAATGCTTCTGTGTAAACTTCTATTGCTAGAAAAGTCCACTCAGACAATATAAAAGATCTTGCGAAAAAGCAAAAGGGATCTGCAATCAGAGAGACTTAAATTTCAATACCAGTTATGTCACTGATTAAATGTCAGACCTGAGCAAGTTATTTAACATTTCTCAGCATTTGTCCCTCATCCATGAAGTGAAAATTATAATGAAGTCTTCCCCCATACAGATGTGAGATAAAATTATGTAAATAAAGTACCTGGCTCATGCTAAGTATTCCACAAGTGATCATTATTGCTATAACTATATTACCTTATAGTTGCTATGGTGAAATTATAATAGCAATTTATAAATGCTTATGACTCCTTTGTAAAATAATGAAATACTATTAATGCCATCTTATTGATTGCCTCATTGAAGCTTAAAGGCCAATTTATACTATGTCATTTCATGAATTTTGCCTCTGAAACTACTTTGAAGTCTGACTGTGTAACTCTAAATACCCATTTAGGGAGTTATCATAGAATGTCTTAGGAGGACATTTTTCTGTCCCGTCAGGAGCTTCATCACCAGACTGATGTTGAAACTCAAAACCCTTACTCTTTTTTTAAGGGACTTTCACATTTATTCTCTTAAGTGCATCAGAAAAATATCTCATTTTGACTTATCTCACTTTGATAATAACATTCTCCAGGAAACAACTTTCCCCTGAATATTCAGATACCTCCTCAGCTTTGTGCCTGAAAACCTTTTGGGAACTTCCTCTGATCAAGGTGACGATTTGATTTAAGGTCGGAAGGTGGAAAACCCACCGGCAGCTGCTGATTATGCTCCTCTATCCCCACCCGTATTTTGTGAGCCATTTCAACCTTGATTATGCTAATCTGATAACATTGTATTTGAGGTAGTTGTTGCTTATCTAAGACCCAGAATGATGTTAAGGAGATATCACTCAGTACAGTCAAATACCCTGGTCTTGTATTTCAGTCACTGATTTTTCAAAGAAAATACAAGAATATAAATTTTCATAGAGGAAGAAAAGTGAAACTTGAAATCCAAAAACTGCTGAAGAAGACAGCTGTAACTGTGCGGAAGCAGCCAGTGTGAATTTCCTGACCAGTCTCCATGAGTTCAAACTAACCATTTAACTAGTTTTAATTAAGAAAACAGCTTAGCCCTAAATTAACTATACAAGATCTTGCTCCATATTTTTAACATTTTTCTTTTTAAAAAAATATCTTTATTGATTCCATAAAGAGGAAGGGAGAGGGAGAGAGAGATAGAAACATCAATGATGAGAGAGTCATTGATGGGCCGCCTCCTACATGCCTCCTACGGGTGATTGAGCCCACAACCCGGGCATGTGCCCTGACCGGGAATTGAACCTCCATCTCCTGGATCATAGCTGGGTCACACCAGCTGGGTATATTTTTAACATTTTTAAAATACATTCATACTCATACTCCTAATGTAAGTTTCGAGCTAAATTACCATGTGACTCATGCAGCCACTCTCTTCTCGCCCTGCCCACACCCTTCTGACACCTTCCTCTCTTGGATTCTGCACCAATGCTTAATGCTACAAAGAGGGTGGAACATGAGGAGTCAAGAGCACTTGGCTTTCCTCTGTCAATACCAGACTCTATTCCCACTTGCTTTTGTCAATAAATATTTCTTAAAAAGGAAACCTGTGGAAGGAAAAATAATTCTTCTGGTTTCCGCCGATGAAAATGCATTTAATTTATCATTTAACTTTCTATGAGACAGAACACAAATTGGAGAATGCACATGGTTAAATATTGGCGAAGGTAGGTTAGCCTTGGTTTCTGAGATGAGAGAATGAGGTCTGCTGATTGTGATCTAGCACCACTCTCAGTGACTGATAGTCTGCAACTGTAGAGAAAATAATGAGTTTTTGTAAGTGCCCAGTTCAGGGTATGATTCAAATGAACTGAGGATCCCTTATCAGAAGATGCAACTACAAAAAGACCCCTCTAGGAACACATGTAATAGGCTCCACCATGGGAGACCATCTTCCAGCTTACCTATTAAGAAACACTATATAGTCTTCTAGGATTTGTAGAAAAGAAAATCATGCTAGAGAAAGGGAGATACTCAAATGCCTAAGTCTTTGAAAGAGTTCTAGTTAGGTTGCCCTGGACAGAATATGTCTGATTGTGTATACTTTTTAACCATTACATTTATATCTAAAAAAACATACCCAGTTTTAAATTGCTCATGGCTTATAAGTATGGACTACTTACTTTCACTATAAGATTTCTTTCTACTTAAGTACCTTCTTCTGACATTCTCTCAACAATACAATATTCACTTGTTTACTAAAGTAAATTTAATTAATTGAATTTAATGTATGTAATGAAATATTTTCATTCAGATCACTCCCTTTCTCTGAAATTTTAAATGACTCCTAGTTATCTATATTGTAACTCCAAACTCCTTACTCCACAGCCCAGTTAGCTTTCCAAACGTCTGTTCTGACTCCCTTTCTGCATTTTTTAGTACCAGCCATATTGAATTCCTCATTGTTCTTTATAGATGGTCCTAAATTTTCCTATATTTGTACATTTGTTCATGCCACTTTCTTTCCCTGATTTGTTTCTTTATCATAAATAGGTTCTGTGCTATAGAGCAAGCAAGTATGAACTGAAACAATTCTGTAGGAAAAATTAACAAGGGCAGAAAGGAAAGAGGGTGGTAAAGGGCAAATTATTTGTCAGAAGTCTGAGGGGCTGGGTCAAGTTTAAGGTCAAGACCCTATCTGTAGGGTTTAATTTGTTTGGGGTGAGGATGGGAGGCTTGGGGATCATAAGAGACATTGAAATCATGTTGGGACTGTATATCATGAATCAGAGAGGTCTAGAAAAACATTGACAGGGTCTCACTTTGAGGAGTAGGGCTATTAATATTCTAAGATCACAGTCATCTTTGTATTTGTTATGTAACATTTATTGTTTACCTGCTATGTGAACAGCCTTGTGCCAGCTACTGATAGATACACAGAGATCAAAACAACAAACTCTGACCTCAAAGAAATCATGCAATGAACACAAATAATTCAAGACGTGAATGTAAAGCCAAAGAGGAGAAGTGGTGAGGTTGGGCTTGTGGAAACAGCCAATAGTTCTGACTCTCCAATGCTCAGGGAAGACCTTACCCTATCCCAGTGACCACCATATTGCTTCTTTCCTGCCCTTGCTTCCATGTGTGAGGGACCACAAAGTCCACTTCCTTAAGAGACTCTCTGCTATCACTGAGCCATTTGTATTCATGTGAGGACCATGACAAGCAATGTGGTGTCAAGGGATGACCTGGGTGCACATCAGCTTCCTCCCTTCCCAGTGATTTCCCTCAATACTCTCCTAGAACCCACTGCCAACTAAACTCACAATCTAAGTTAAAATGTGCACTTAAATTCAAAATCAACTCCAAAATAAGTGCCCTAGCATCCACTTCCAACAAGATTGCCACCCCGAATCTCCCTTGTAAAGCTATCAAGATTATGGACTATTGAGATCCATTGATTACAGTCACAGAGAGATTGACTCCTTCTAAACTCTGCTACACTTTGTCACCTGAACCCCAACTAGGCTTAGGTTGGGTCTAGAATACCACCAATTCTTTCTTGAACACAGTTGTGCCAGCTTCTTGTCCTTATACTATGGGCTTCAGATTCCAGTTTACAGTAAATCCAAGGAAATGACAGGGTAATGGACATTATGTAATTCCCTCCATCTTTCTGCCTTCCTTCTTTACTATCTCTATCTTCCCCTTACAAAACAGAAGTTATTATATGTATCAGTGGATGTAATCTGATGTGAGGGAATGGGGCCTGAGCTTCAGATCTGCCAACCACTATGCTCTGCAACATCAGTGGGCTCTGCTCTTTAGGTCAGAGATGTCAAAGTAGGTTTAGAACAATTTCCATGAAAGACTAACCAGCTTTAGTGTTTTCAGAAGCAAATTACAATTATCTGGAAAGGTGAATTTATGTGGAACACCTTCTTTGGTAATGTTCAGTGTGTGAGGCATTATTTACAAGCAAAGAAACAAACCTAAAAATGTAGTAAAACTACACAGAACCCTTAAGACAAAGGAAGCGTTTCCACTGTCTCCTGATAGAATCCTAACTCTCAGATGGATTCAGATAACTGAACTTCAAGAAAGGCTGAGACCCTTTCTTTTCTCCTTAACATGGTTGTTGGAGGTGAAAATTACTTCTCACTGACTACCCAACCCTCCTGGCTGTCTTCCCACTTCAGCTTCATTTCTCCCTATGACTGATAAGCCTGTTAGTGCCTCCTGAGATTCCTGGTAAAGATGTGATTCACAGTGGTGCTTCCTTCCTAAGATGGGTCAAAAACAGGACTGACAAGTCATTAGTGTTGTCAGTCATGGATACCCTAGGAGAATGGTCTAGAGAACTCAAGCTTCTTAGTCAAAGAAGCCTGTATGAATTTTACTCCACAATCCACAATAAGCCAATGGAACTATTCAATGTCTGCCTGTCCATCTGGCATCCCTGATTCTTTTTGCTGCCTATATTTGGGCACAAAGAGCTCCTGGTAGACACTGAGTGGGTGGATGAATGGATGGATGGATGGATGGACGGATAATGGCCCCCTGACTATAGCCAGGGTATTTAAAAAAGAAAAGAAAAGAAAACTCAAACCTCAGGTCTGTTGCAATTCAAATTAAAGGGTTTGGTAGAGGGAAGGTGAGACTAAAAACTACTGACTGAAATTCAATTTATGGATTTCAGCTTCTCTTGCCACTCCTTTGGCTAACTAATTTGGATCTTACTAAGAGTTCACTGTTTTACTATAAGTATCAATCCATACAAGCATACCCAGCATAATGGATCTAGATGTTAACTCTCCTATGGAGAAAACAGCAATTCTAGCCACACCTTTATGGCATGTGTTGTTTCCAGCTTAGCCTAGAATATGTCTTCTGTTAAAATAAAAATATGGCCTAATTAGTTTGCATTCAATGCAACAGGTTGACAGTGCAACAGATTTTGGAGTAGTTTAAGTAGAAGCATGAATTATTCCACATCATCTGGGAGGCAAAACCATATTATTCTGATGCTTTTGTTTCCTTTTGAGCATGATTCCTCAGGAAATGTACACATCTCAAAACAGAGGCTCAAAACACAGGGCCCCATCTGACTGTTAGGTGTGTCCCTCTGCCTTTATCTCCATAAAAAACAAGAACCTTACAGCACAAAGACTATCTATATCCAGGGGGAAAGGCCACTCACTGAGTTGGCTCTTAAATCCCTGGGATCAAACCAAGATCCAGGGTTTGGTTTGGTTCAATGCAGCAAAACCCAATGCTAGACTCCTCAAGAGCCAAAATGAAGAGTTGCCCTCTTCCTGAAATGAGATCTTAGGGAAAAGTCTTTAAGAAGGCAGGAGGGGGTTGGGGGGGAGCAGCTGAGATTAAATTTAAGGAGTGCCTGTGACTCTGAGGGCCTCTATTTATTTGAATTCGTGAACTTGAATGCAAAGGCCTGTGAGGTGGAGGGTCTTGGTCTCACCAGGCCTGGGGTGAAACAGGAGGGATGGAGGCAGTGGAAGATGCAGTGACACAGGTCTGAGTCCAGTGGGGAGGAACCTCCCCATCCCCTGCCCCACATGGAAATATTGAGGCCCCTGGACTGTGGAGATAAACAGAATTGATCTCTGGTGTGGGATTTTTCAGCTTTTGGACATCACAGGAGACAGCACCCTAGACAAGGCAGTGCTCTTCTGAAGGCCAGCAATGTTCTGTAGGTGCTCAAAAACCTGGGAGATGAGTCAAAATACCTGCTGGGAGGGTATTTTACAAGCGTGGTTGAACTAGGGAGAGCTAAGAGCCAGCGAGCACAATTTGGATACAAAATACTGATTTGTTCTCTCCACCTATAGGTTTGTGAGGCCTGCAGACATGCAGGTTACTAAGACAAGTCTCCAACAGACATGCCATTCTGGTCTTCAATCATTATAACATCCCTAACACAGCTACACGTACAAAAAACATATACATGTACAAAAACACACCTTCCTCTCAATGAGCTCAGCTTTTACACCAGGCAGAGGGAAAAGCAAAAGACAGCTTTAGATGTAGATGCAGTGGAGTAGCTCTCAGAGGCTCTATTTCACAGAGTTCTATAAATTAATAGAAGTATCATTAGGCATCCTGCAATATTCTCCACACCAGGTTATCGTTCCGCAGGGCACAGCTCTGCCCGGTCTCCTGTGTGAAATTCCTTCTTCACCCATGCTCCATGGTCAAGTCAAAGAAACTACACCCAGATCTATATTCTGTGTCTCTTTCACAAAACCAGTTATTTACTCCTGGGTCCATATGACATTCAAACCTTTATATTTGAGCATAAAATTATTTTTCACTTTATTATCATTGTCAAGATCACAGTGTGACAAATGATAAATTGTTATAATTATAAAAACCCAATACTTCAACTATTGCTCATTACCTATTAATTCATAGTCATTAGTACCACAAACAATTGTTATTTCTAGAGTTTCATAATTTTGTTGATATCACTGTTGTTGAGATGCAGAAAGGATATTCCACTTGAGTAGCTTATCCAGTGTATGGTTTGCTCATTTTTACCAAACTATAGTAATTTTGGACTTCAGGTTTAAGATTAGATGTAATAAATATTTCATTGTTTGATGTGGTCAGATTCTGAGACTCAGATAGGACAATAAATTACTGTTGTGTTTCTTCCCAATTTTTCAACCCCAATCCAGGAAATTACAGCAAACATTTCTCACACAAAACTTCCCTTTGATTTAGGTGAATAGTTTCTCGGAGGCATCATCTAAAAATGCAAACGGAGGGACCCAGGCCTTTATGTTGCCTTATGAGATCCCTATGTATTGGGGACTTAAAACATACTATATAATCAGGAAAAAAGTGCACTCCCTCCACCTCTTTGGTTCCTCGAAGCTGCCAGTGTTCGTCTTCATGTGCAACAACTTGAACAAGCCCTCTGGGGCCTCTTTCCAAGAATGGGGTCTCTTTTTCCCATTGCTATTTTTTCCCGAGGTCAGGAGTTTCTTCTGACACAGGGGTGGGCAGAAGTATCTTACCACAAAGGGAAGCTTTGGAGAGAGTTATCTCGTAACTAACAGAGGCGTGGTGAGCAGATCTTTTATTAATATCTAGTAACCCTTAAAATCTACCTGATTACATTGATCTTTAGTCTCCTCATCTTTACAGTGAAATTATAAAATGAGAAAATTCCTGAGGTCCCACACCATCTGATTCTAATATTCTCTGGCTTGGTGAATGTGAACAATCAAACATAAATAAAATGAAGGTCACACAGGAAGAGATGGTTTGTGAGGAAACCACTAACAAACTCAAAGAGTAAAGCTGAGGACACTAATCAGTCACAAGGGTGGTAGAAGAAGCAAGGCTCATAAGGAACCCTGCATATGGTGATAATTTTCCATTTTTAATATGCCATTCCCCCTTTCCAACATCTTAATAGACATTCTACTGGGAGATTCTAGAAGATGGTCTTCAAACTTATGATGTCCCACCGTGATGTCAGCATTTCTGTCAATCCTGCTTCTCCTACTGTTTCTGTTTCTGTTGAGAGTTCTAGCACCCTCTTTGCTACACAGCCTTGAAATGTATTAGGCTCCCCTCTGTCCCTGGAAATTCATCCAAACATGGCTCAATCCTGCCAATTCTACTCCACAATTCATGTTGTCTTGTGAGATCATTGCCGATATGTCGCTTTTACCATCAGTGCCTTAGTTCATAGCTCATTGTGGATTTCCACAGTTCCTAATTTACCTCTTCACCTCTTCTCTCTCGAGTAGCCCAGACTCTAAATGGCCACCAGAGTTATTTCCCAAAGGGCAGGGCAAGTCCTATAATTCTTATATACATTCAGTTTACCCCTTAGATGCATAAAATTTTGATTTCCATAACCTGATGTGAGCCAAACATTTTTATCTGTTTCTTTCTAATCTCTTTTACTCCTAACTTACTGAACACCATTGTTCTTCCTTTATATTTCTCCTGTTTTTACTCCCCTCTAGATAGCCATCACCATCATCTCCACACACCTAAATCTACTCTTGTGCCAAGGCACCAATCAAATGCCACCTCTTCTCTAAATCTTCTCCACTTCCTCTTCCCAGGAGCAATCTTTCCTACCTCCAAATACATGTAGTGTTTAATCTACACCTCTCTATGGCACTTGTCACTTTTTATGTTAAAATATTTTTAAACACTTTTGACAAGAATGTAAACTCTTGGAGTAACTAATGTAGTGCCTTGTATACATTATGGCCCTGATTTGTGTGTAGATTTAAGTTATTGGATGTCTTACTAGAGGAGACAGGTATGAAAAAGTTACATTTCAGCTCGGCCAGGCATGGCTTAGTGGTTAAGCATGGACCTATGACCCAGGAGATTGTGGTTCGATTCCTGGTCAGGGCACATGCCCAGGTTGCGGGCTCAATCCCCAGCTGGGGGCATGCAGGAGCCAGCCGATCAATGACTCTCTCTCATCATTGATGTTTCTATCTCTCCCTCCCTCTCCCTTCCTCTCTCTGAAATCAATAAAAATATAAAAATTAAAAAATTAAAATTAAATTAAATTAAATAATTACATTTCAGCCAGGAAGTATATTGGAAAGAACATATGAATTAGAGGAGCAGTTTAGATAGGCTGTTCTGGTATAGGCTAACAAATTTTGAAACACCTTCCACACAAGCCTTCTAAAATAGGATCAGTCAGTCATTTATTTATGGTCCTTCCAAAGTTCAGATTGCTGGTCAGATGTGTTTGGTGTGGGTTTTTTTATGCCCATGAATTCAGACAACATCTTAAAATATTCTTTGTTACTTAAGACAGAAGCAAGGTCATGTTAGAATAATTCCAGCAGATACGTATTAATCCTTTATTAAGTACCATGCAATAGATTAAAAGCTTATCCTTAATTATTTCATCCTCACAGAAATCTGATGAGGTTATATGATTTTCACCATTTTTCAGATGGGAATATTGAGGCACAGATATGTTGAATAAATTGTCCAGGGATAAACAACTAATAAAAGGAAATCCCACACAGTGAGCCAACGTAACTTGGCAGTAGAGTCTACCCACTTAACTATTATACACACTGCCCCTGGTGAAGAAGAAAGGGTATTGGCCTTGGAGAGAAACAAGGGTTCAGTTCTGCCTCTATTTATGATCAGTTCTATAATCTTGACCAGATTGCTTATCCTGTCTGAGACTCAGTTGATTACCTATAAAATGATTAAAATAATACCTACCTGCTGGAGTTCTTAATAGAAATAAATAAAATAATATCTCTGTAACCCAACCCCAGGCTCTTTACCCTCGAGAGTAACTTTCCCCTTTCAGAAAAAGAAGCACTTCTCAACCTGGCTTCATGCTGTGCATTTTCCTGCTGTGTGTTCCTTCCTATACTCCCACTCTCCGTGAGTCATCACTAACATCTAAGGCCTCCTGGAACATTAATAAAACGGGACACCCCTCCCTATAGCACAACCACACATATCTTCACAACTTAGTTCTATAAAACATCAGAAGGACCTTTGAAAAGAAAGGTTTTCTCTATTTTTTTGGTCAAATTCTTGCTTTATGTGTCCTGCAGAATATAGTCTTTCATTATTTCTGTATGGAATGAGAAATGAAATCAGTGAGCAATATGAGGCTGTATTAACCTCATGGCTAAGAGTGGGAGAGGAAAATATTTCCACTTGCAATTTTGTATTTAAATATTTAGTGCAACACCTGACACAGAACAGATGTTCAATAAACATTGGTTGTCTTTCCTTGCATCAGAAGGAAAATAGCACCATGTAACTGAAATATTAAAAAGGGGAGTGGGGGAACTCACACTCTTGTAGACTTTATGTATCAACTTACTGCAATCCAATGAAATGAGCACCAGATGCGATCTCGATTGCTAAGTTTCAAAGTTTTCCCCCTTTTTCTTGTCTGTATATTTGAAAACTCATTTGGATTAAAATTTTAATATCACATCCAAAAATTAGTTCCCAACTCACAGAGCTAAAGTTCTCATTTGTTAAAAATTGTAGTTAACATACAGTATTATATTAGTTTTGGGTGTACAACATAGCAATTCTACATTTATATATCTTATGATGTGATCACCACAGTATGTCTAGAAACCATCTGTCACTGTAAAAAGTTATTATGACATTATCGACTATATTCCCTGTGCTGTACATTACATTCCTGTGAGTTATTTATTTTATAACTGGAAATTTGTACCTTTTGTTCCTTTCATCTTTTTAACTCCCACCTCCTGGCAACCACCAGTTTAATTCTCTGTATCTATGATCCTGTTGCTGTTTTGTTTTGCTTTGTTTATTTGTTTTGTTTGGATCCCAAATATAAGTGAAATCATATGGTATTTGTTTAACTCTGACTTATTTTACTTAGCATAATATCCTCTAAGTCCATTTATGTCTCAAATGACAAGATTTTGTTCTTTTTTATTACTGAATGATATTTTTTAATAAAGGCCAACATAACACTTTTTCTTTCATAGAGTTTGCTTTGGGTTGTACCTAAAAACAATACCAAACTCAAGGTCAGCTTGTGAAAGTCAGAAAATCTGTGTGTATATTGTTTGTTTGCATCTGGGTGTGCAATTGGCCCAGCACCATTTGTTGAAAAGACTACCTCTTCTCCATGAATTGTCTTTGTTCCTTTGTCAAGCTGACTACATTTGTTTGGTCTATTTCTGGGCCCTCAATTCTGTTCTGCTGATCTATGTTATTATTTTACCAGTATCACACTATCTTGATTGCTTTAACTCTGTAGTCTTGAAATCAGATAGTATGGGTCCTGCTTTTCTTCAGTATTGTGTTAATGATTCTAGGTGTTGACCTTTCCATATAAACTTTAGAATCAGTTTGTCAATATCTATAAAATAGCTTCATGGAATTTTGACTGAGATTATATTAAATCTATAGATCAAATTGGGAAGAACTGCCATTTTAATATTGAGTCTTCTAATCCATAAACATAGAGTATCTCTCTATTTATTTTGATTTTTTTAAATTTCTACCATCAGAGTTTTATAGTTTTCTACATATAGATCCTGTACATATATTGTTAGATTTATACCTAAGTATTTCTCTTTTTTGGCGCCAATATTAAATACACTATTTTTCTTTAATTTCAAGTTCCATTTATTTATTGCTGATATATAGGAAAGCAATTGACTTTGTTATATTAACCTTATGCCTTGAGACTTTGCTATAATCACTTCTCAGTTTCAGAAGATTTTTTTGGTCAGTTCTTTGTGATTTTCTGCATAGACAATCATATCCTCTCCAAACTAAGACAGTTTCATTTCTTCTTTCCCAAATAGTATACCTTTTATTTCTTTTTCAGGTCTTTTGGCAGTAATTGGGACTTTCAGTACAGTGTTGAATTGGAAGGGTGAGAGAAAAGCCATCTCATTTCTCACCACTAAGTGTGATATTAACTGCAGGTTTTCTGTGTATGTTCTTTATCAAGTTGAAGAAGTTCCCCTCTATTCCTAGTTTGTTGAGAGTTATGATCATAAATAATACAATCTCATTGTTAAAGACTCAAACTTTCCTTTTAATCTCCATTTTTAATCTCTGTCTGCTTCGAAATTGTGCTTATTTATCCATTTGATTTTTATACCCTTGGTTCCTAAGATGGTATAAATAAACCGTCTGGAGATTTCCATAAGACTTACTAAATAGCTTGGATTTTGCCCCCAGGTAAAGTAAATTACCACAATTATGTGTAATGACATACAGTAGTTTATTCTAAGTATCTCTAAGATTTGTTTGGGGAAAAACAATCAAGATAGAGCTTCTGTTTTTTACAAACATGACTTTCAGCAAGTGAGTGTTGTAGAAATGCATACATGAGATACTTTGACATTGAGATTGTGAAAGTCAAATGATGAAAATAGTCTCCAACTAAAAATGCAAAGATTTCTCCTGTTCTAAATATGGTTTATTTATCCATGAGAAATAGTAGTCTAATAGGGTAAACGAGGGATGAAGATCAGAGTTGTAGCCAGGTTCATTCAGTAAGCAGTTGTACAATCCTGGATAAATCACCTGACATCTCTCTAGCTCTGTAACAATAACACTCACCACCACCACTGTGCTCCCACCTACCTCACAATATTAATTCAGAACTAAACAAAATGATGGATGTGAAACTGTGTTTTTAAAATTTTGAAGCAAAATAGAAATGGAAAGCATTATTATTATTATAAGTGTAAGTTAGAAAGACATTCTAGCATTCATCAGAATTTTACACTTAAACTTCATCATTAAAGCAATTGCATTTTCTAAGTTTTTAGTTGAATTTCATTGCTATGGTAAAATTCATTTGGGGCCATCAAGACACTAAAGGCAAACATTTTCAAGTGTATCACTGATTTCGAGTGTGGCCTGATCCCACTAGGATGCAAACACAGTCATTGTGTCAGTTCATCTTGTTTAATCTACTTCTTCACCAGTCAAATGAGGTGATTGGTCATTTATTGGGGCTCATGATGGTGGGTTTGAATCAGAGGGCCAGAATATTTGGCTGTCCTAAATGGTGTGGAAATAACCATCTTTAGCCTTCCCCACTCATGAAAGACATTTGATATAGCAAGTTATTGGCAGAGTCAGTTATCCCTTCACGTAGCTAACACTGAGCTCCAACCACCTGTGAGATACCAAGGAGGAAATAGGCCCCTGTGAGACATACATACTATGGAATAGAACTCAGCAATAAAAAGAGAAGAAAATGCTGCAGGCAACAATCTGAATGAACCTCAAGCAAATTATGCTAAGTGGGGGGGAAAAATCTCAAAATGGTATCTACTACATGATTTCATAAAAGAACATTCATGAAACAACATTCATAAAATAACATAATTATAGAGATGGAGAATGGATTAGTTGTTGCCATTGGTTAGGAATGAGGTAAAAGTTCTGGAAGTGACTATAAAGGGGTCCCAGAGAGAGTCTTGTGATGCTGGTACAGTTAAATGCCTTGATTGGGGTGGTGGTTACACAAGGCTAGATGTATGATAAAGTTGTACAGCGCTATATAAACACACACACACACACACACACGAGTGCATGTATAACTGATAGAAACTAAATAAGTTCTAGAGATTGTAGCAAAATGCTACCATTAGGACACTGGGGGAAGGGTGCACAGTACTTCCCTGCACATTTCTTTGCAACTTCCCGCAAAACTACAGTTATTTCAAAGTATAAAGTTCAAAAAAGACAAGGTACCTATAGAATGTACACCAAGAGTGGACCAATGCAAATAAACTATGGACTCTGGGTAATTATGATGGGTCACACTAGGTTCGTCCATTGTAACAAATGTACCACTCTCGTGAGCGATGTTGATGATGGGGGAGGCTATACATGCGTGGGGTAGCCATGTATGTGAAATCTCTGTACCTTCACCTCAGTTTTGGTGTGACTCTAAAACTCCTCTTGAAAAATGTCTTAATTTTAAACAATTTAAAAAGAATATGTCGTGATATGTGAAAATTAAATGAAACTTAAGTGACTGTGTCCATAATAAAGTTGTACGGGAACACACGCAAATGCAAGGTCCCTGCTCTCCAGTAGCTAATTCAGTCCCTCCAGCCTGGCCCTCTCAGGGTCCTACCCTGTTGTGCCTGGGAGCCTTCAGGGTTCCTCCTATGAGCTTACTGCTCCTTCCTTAGCCTCCATGCTTACCCGTCACCAGTGGCTGCTTCTTAGAGCTGCCTGTGAACACGCGGAGTCTTTGTTGACTACCATCATCTTTGAAAAGCGCAGACCCTGTCCATGGAGCTACTGGAGGAAAAGGCAACTACTCCCCACCCCTCTTCACACCCACACCTTTAGGCTCCTAAACAGTAGCCTTCACACAGACCATGTCCCCCAGTATAAACCAGCCCATGAAATATATGCCCAAGGGCCCACCAGTTCAACCACTTCACCAACGGTGTCTGGTTGTCAGGAGTCGTTTAGGGTCTGATAAGAATGATAATGCCCCAGACAAAAACAAAGTACTTAACCAGGGTACCCTCTCAGGGAAGGCTTCCAAAAAGGTCATGTTTGACTGAGACTTGAAGGTAAAGGAGAAACTCTCCAGGGAAAAGGGAGGCAAGAGAGAGTTCTAGGCAAAGAGAACCTATGTGCAAAGACCTGGGAAAGCACACTGTGGTCAAGAAAGAGAAGTGGCTCATTATTAGAGTACTGATGTGAAGGGTGGTGGGCAGGCAGCTGGCAAAGATGAGACCTGAAATCCAGCCCTGATGATCTCTGAGGCCTGTGTCCCCCATGGCACCATGTGACTGAGGAGTGTGTTCAGACACAACTACATGAGAACCACTGTGCTATGTCACCCGAGGCTTAGATCCACCCTGAGACACCTAGAACTCAACCTGTCCAACTTGGCTGGCTGTCCTTACACTGGAGTGACAGTGAGATGATTGAGGCCAAAGGGGGGGCTGCTTTCGCCCCAGTGTGCACACAGGCTGTCCTAAGCTAAATGTGCGTGTATGCCCACCTCACCAGCTCCTCCTCTTGGCTTTCTGTCAGGTTCTGCTGTAGACCCACTGTTCCTCTGTACCCCATCCCAAACTGTGGGGCAGAGCCACGGGAAACACAGGATTGTAGAAGCCCTGGGCTTGGAACCAGAAGATCTCAGTATGAAACAAACTCCTCCATCCCTTCCAAGCTAAGCCTCCACTTAGCAAGTTCATGTTTACTGAGCTTCAGTTTACTCACTTATAAAATGGGGACAAGAATCTACCACACGGGACTCTTGTTAAATTAACTAGAGAAATATGCATGAAAATGCCTTTCATGGCCTTTGCCCCTAAGAGATATGTTCTTGCTTTTTACAATTTTTGCTTTCTTTTCCTAATGGTAGTTTCTCCTTCCTTGTCCGAGATGGAAAATTCTCCTGTGTTCTCTGGCTGCCATTTATAGTTGGAGTTCTCCAAAGCAAAGTCCTGAGACAGTGATTGTAGGGCCAGTCATTTCTTTGGGAGAAGAAACACCTGTAGGGTGACAAAAATTAAGACCAGAAAGGAAAAGCAGCCAGTGAAGGGGCGACATCAAACCTGCTGCCTCTTCGGGTCAGTGACGAATTCCACCAGGACAGCCCTCGGAGCCCATGGAGAAGGAGACCTCGGGAAGCAGGGATTGTATATCCAGTCCCTGGTCAGGGGTGCTCCTACTGGAGCACGGTGTCCCTTCTTAACAGAATGTCTGTCCTACTAAGCAGGCTTGAGAAAACCTACAGTCAAGATACATAGTTCCTCACAGCTGGCACCTGGAAGCTGCGCCCTGAGATGGTGAGGGAGGGGTAAGGTGATGCACCAAGAATGAAAGGGTCTGAGGAACACACGTGTGCCCAGGTAATCAGTAAGTCTTAGTGTGCACATTTACCTTTTAACAGAAGGAAAAGTATTGGATATTTAACAACACTGATAGCAGAATTTCTGGCACCATTGGAGTGGGGACCAGGTGTTCTATGGGGTCCCCCTGGAACTACATAATGAGGACACAGATTTTTCCCAGATAGGCGTAAGGCAGGCGGACCCATCTCTGGCATCCATCTGCATGCATTAACCTGCATGCAAAGTTTCCATCACTTTCAAGAGAGCTTTTGATAGGAACACAGGAAAGTGTAGTTTGTATCACAAAAACATGACAGTACCCAGAGAGGTGGGTCTGAGGACATTTGTTTCCTGAGGGCATCTGTCTCCCCGCCCGGATGATAGTCCTGGAGAGACAGTTTCAAGATTACAGGGAAATCAAACAGCTGTAGGGCAGAGCCCAAGGCACATTACCACCTGGCTGGGCTGTAGACTATTAAAGGCTCTGGAAACAGGCAAGGGCCTGGCAATGGCTCAATATCCATGACACAGATTTTAAGGAATAATCAAGTTCGTTCATTTGTTTCCTCCAAATTATAAAGCTCGGTGTAACTCCTGGCTTCCTCTTGGCTCAGTCCTAGCATAATCTAGCTGCGTAGGAGAGGAGAGAGTAGGCTGAATTTCCGAGGGGCGAATGGCATCTGTTCTAAAGGCCTTAAAGGAATGTAGAAAAGAAGCAGCTATGAGGTGGTGGGTGTGGATGCTGTCGCCCAGGGAAAACATGCATAAAGGAGTTAGGATCTGCTACTGTGAAGGCTGCGGAAGCCTCTCCCTCGGGCCAGCAGACCTGAGAAACAGTCAGCTAGGACTGGGGAGGTGAGAGTGGGGAAGCGCTTGCTGGCATCAATCTCCCAAGTCACAACTCTGCATAGTAAGTTAATAGTGTGCTGAGCAATTAATGAATTTGGTCTGGCCACGGTGACAGGGTTCATTAGAGAACCATTAAGTCTCCACTCAAGAAGGAGGAAAATGACTTTAATAAAAATTATGCCAGCTCCACAGATATACTATCTTTCTTAAAAAAGCATTTTCCGTAGTGAAATTCATCACATATTCACAGCATTAATCTGGATCCACCTCTCCACATATATTATTGTTGGACAAATGCGAGTAAGCTTTAAGGAACACAAATATGATGGTACAGCTATACCGTAATTAAAAATAGATGCAATAAAGAAGGCAACTAGAAAGCATGTTTGTATTTCGGTTCTGCTGGATCCATTTGTAACCTATCCAGTTCAGAGCTGAGGCCTGGCCTGCCTTCTGATGAACCCTTCTGGGTGCATGTATGTTGACGCAGGTGGAAGGATAGCTAAAGGGAGAAGATTCCTCTCAGACAGCTAACGTGTGTTCCCTGTGTGCTTTCTTCTTCTCTCCTGTTTTATATTCTAGAAATACGCTCGAGGAAAACTTGGAGGCCAAAATGAATGAGAAAAAGAGTGTAACTGCTTTATTAATATCTGACAGTGTCTTGCAGTTAAAAGACCTCTGGAATCAAAACAACCTAAGTTAAAATCCTGCTGCCACCACTTGTAAGCACAGAAAGTTATTTAAACTCTTTGAACCCAAGTTCCATCATTTGCAAAACACAAAGGAGACAGCCTACCTCATAGTGTTTTGTGGATTAATTGAGAATATATGTTACTACCTATAACATAGGAAATGCTTAAAAGTGGTTAAGTAGCCTTCACTTTGTGTTGTTTTGGATAACTGTCAGCTTTACTTATTTATTTAATAGAGCTCTGTTGAATATCTATCATAGACCAGCCATAAAGTTTTAGGTCCTGGGGATGTGGAAATGAACAATACAGTCATGATCCCGACTGCCTTAAAATAGGGAAGATAGTCATTGAACAAATATTTACTAACAATTCATGAAAATAAGGGTATTATTTTAAACCAAATGATTAAAGACATAGTGATTTATTATTATTTTCAAACAGGAGTATCAGTAATGCTCCAGTATAATAATATATAAAAAATTAATTTCATTTATACCATTTATATTGTTGTTTTTTCTTTTCTTTGTTTTCCTTTTGTGCACTCAGGTACACAAAATTGAATTAGTCCTATTTTTCAGTTCACGATACACTCTCATCATAAGGACATGCAAGGCTTTATTTTTTCTCTTGTCTTCTATAAATACTCCTATTTTCCTCTCCACCATAAGCACTCACTCTAAAGTATTTGATATATCTCCATTCACTTCACTTCTACACATTCATTTAGAGATATATGTATTATTTTTTTTAAATATATCTTTATTGATTTCAAAGAGAGGAAAGGAGAGAGTCGTCACTGATCGGCTGCCTCCTGCACGCCCCTGACTGGGGATCCAGCCCGCCACCCGGGCATGTGCCCTGACCGGGAATGGAACAGAGATCTCCTGGGTCCTAGATCGCCTGCTGAGCCAAGCCTGGCGTGGCTATATTCTTAAAATATACATAGTGGTGCTGTTCAGATGTGATATACATAAAAGGTATTATGTTATAAATAAGTTGTTTCTTTGTCCTCTTAACACTGGTCTTGAGTGAGGTATTGTTGTTTTCATAAAACCTAACTTACTTCCAAGTGCTACTTAGTATTCCATGGTATGGGCAGATCACATTTTATCTAACTGTTCCCCTAGCGATGGACACCTAAGTTGCTTCACCTCCTTGCTGCTATAAGCAATGTGGCAAATAAACATCATCACACACATATCCCTATGAACATGTCAAAGAGGTTTCTTTGGAATATATACAAATCTAGGCATTGGGTTTGGTAAACTTAATGTCACGGATAGATTTTTGTATTATTTTCCAATTTTCCATTCCTTGCCAAAGCAAGGCATTGTTTGATGTGCTAATATTTGTCATCTGATGGATATAAAATGGTATTTTATTATTTTTTAAATTTGCATTTCTCTTAATATGATATCATTCATATCTTAATATGATTATTAGGTTAATTATACCCCTTGGTTGTGACACATAGATAGCCAGCCCACCCTCTAAATAATACTGTCCATTTTTCTATTCAGTTTCCTGCCATTTCTTACTGATTTCTAATTACCTATATTGTTTAGATCTTAGCATTCCTTGTCTGTTTTGCACTTTGCAAAATAACTTCTCTATTTTCTCAAGACACTTCCATAAGATAGAAGCTACCTATTTCTTGTAAATTTGGGCCTCATCTGTGAAATGAGCTAACCCTGGAGGCTTTAGGTTATAGATCCAGCCAATTCTCTCTCTTTTTAAGCTAACTTCACTATTTTATACAGTTCCAGAAATGTATCCATTTTATTTCAGTCAAGTTTATTGGCATGCAATGATTCACTATATTCTTTTGTTATATTTTTAATTTATTTTTACTGTGTCTATTTTCCTTATTTCATTCTGGATTTCAAGTATTTTCATCTTTTTTTTTAAATAGTCTTCCTATGGGTTGTTTTTTCTTGTTTGTCTTTTCAAAAAAGGAGCTTTTGGGTTTATTTATGCTCACTTACAATAAACTTTAAAGTGAAGGGCAGTGAAAAGCATTTCATGTCAACACATGAGGAACACAGTTAAAACAGTATTTGTAGGAAAATTTATAGTTTTGAATATATTTATCACAAAGCAAGGACCAAAAATTTAAACTGAACATTCAACTCAAAAAAGCAATAGAACTAACCCAAAAGAAATGAAAGGGGGAAAAATTAAGGCAAACATCAACGAGATAAAGAAAAATGACAACAAAAAAATCATCAAAATTGACAATTTTTACTTCTTTAAATTCTTTACATATATGACATTTCTTGGGGCATGACTTTAAACTTTGGACTGGAGGGATAAAAGATGGGATTTTTGTTGTTTGCTCTAGTTGCTTTATTTTTAAAATGTTGGGAGTTTAGGTAAGGAAAATCACAGAGGCACAGATATTTCAATCAGCAGAAGTTAAAGTGGAGCTTTAATTCTGCCCTTATTGAAAGATGGTATAGCATAGTTGTTTCAAGGGTGAGCTTTATATTCAGCTGGAATAGGTTCAATGTTCATCTCTTCCACTTCTTTGCTGTATAACCTCAGGCTCTCTAAGCCTCAGCTTCCTCATTTGTAACATGGAGAGCATAATAGTTCTACCTCAGAGAGCAGTAATAAGAATTAAGTGAGATAAAATAAAGTTTATAATGTACTTAGCATGATGTTCAGTAAATGTTAACTTTTTCTGTGTGTAGGTCTCAGTAAACTATATTAAATATTTTAATATCCCCTTCCATGGAAAAGAAAATGTTAGACACACTAAGAATGCATGCTTGAGTATTAATTTTAATTTTCCCATAAATGTGATAACACTGTGTATAGAAGAATATACCCAAATCCAGACTCAAAGTGGCGTGAAGCAGCTTCAAACCACGGGTGAGAAATTCAATGACAAAGAGCTGATGCAGGATGATCTCTGGGTTTCATCCACAAGAAGTAGAAAGAGCAGTGGAAAGTGACACATCGCAGCTCTAGCCCAGATGGAAATTGAAAGAGACTGCTTTTTAGAGTCACTGGGAAAGAACCGCATGCCTACCGAGGCAGTAAAGACCCTTGTTGATTTCCCCCTGGAGCTTTTTCAATATTTTCCACAGAGTATTCTCAGGAAAAGACAGAACAAGAGGGAGAGAAGATGTAAGAAGTGAGACAGCCCCACAAAAGTGGTAGCAGTGCTGTTGTTTACTTGTCTGAGGGGTGGGGTTTCCAGAGAGGACAGGAAGGTCCAGGCCCTGGCTCCAGCTAAGAATGCCCTCATCCCAGGACCACACTTCCAAAGCAAAGGCTCAGTCGTCTGAGGCTCAGACCCATGCTGCAAAGTTATTTTTATAAAGTGCGAGAGCTTCCCATACTTCCTCCATTTCACAACCTGCCATCACAACAGAATTCACTTTTCTCCCAGGAAAAACAGAGGCCTGCATCACAGCAGCCATCAGCCCTAACAAAACATGGAAACAGTAATGTAACCGATGGAACTGGTACATTCTCTACAAGGGAGACTCACAAAAGGCATATTGTTAACTTTCTGAAAATGGCAACAATTGTCTCATATCCAGAGATGCAAATATATTGTAAACATGACAAAAGCAGGCTTACATGTAAACATGACCTAGAAAGTGCCAACTGAGATCTCAAATATATTACATCAATATAAATGAGGATCTGTGTTTAGTTCCTTCTGAGATGCCTTCACAGAACACTAAATGCAAATGGCCTGTTTCTGACACCTAAACTCCAGCAGGAATGAAAGCTAGGAGCTTCCAAAAATGATTCTCCAGGAACTGGCAAGATTTTTTCTGTAGCATGTTAATAAGGACTAAAACTAATGAATGCTGAATTGAAATGATATTCCTATAAAGAGGAAATTATCACCTGAAAATTCATTCGAATAACGGCATTATAGCGTATGTCAAGAACGTGCTAATCGGTCGAATGAAAAGGTGACTAGCTGTCCTCGCAACCATCTCGAGGAATGCTGTACTTGTCTCAGCCCACATTCTAAATCTCATGTGTGATATCTAAATAGCATATATTAAAATTATTAAAATGTGCCACCCTTGGAGTAAAGGAGACAAGAAGCAGGCTCAGCTGAAGAAAAAGGTACTCAGTGGAACCCAAATGCAGAGTGGGCCTTTCAGAGTTTCATTGGTTGAGCACCTACTCTGTACTGCTTGTCCACTAGCTGCTCTCTCAGTCCCTTGGGTCCCTTAGTTGTCACTACATCCCTGCAAAATGCAAAAAATAAGGCTCACACAGGTGAAACAACTTGCCCTGAGCCAACAGCCAGGAAGTGCTCTGGTTAACTGCAGAGCCCATATACCTTTTCTTCTGCTCTGCTGCCCTGTAGAGGGCTCACACCACACAGGACAGGTCTCTGAATTCAGTTGTCTAGGCTCCAGATGTTCATACCTAGTTGCTCTGCATCCTTTGCAAGGCAAATGGTTTGTCTCCAGTTGCTGGTTCTCAGGTGCTCCAGCTTGGATTCAAGGTCTCTTGCTCTCAGCCTGAGGCTCAGTCTTGAAGAAGACAGACTGACCTGGGAACAAGCCCCACCTCTGCCCTTATCTGACATTGCTCAAGCTATGCCATCTCTCCAAGCCTTGGGTTTGCACCTGTGAAATGGGGATGGTTACATCTACTTCACAGGAGCCCATTTTAAAATGAGATAACTTCTCACATACCAAGCTTCCCATCAATGAATGGAGGCTGCGGCATGGCTGGCCTGTCATCAGCTGTGTTTTTGCTCCTTAATTAACATTTTATTCCATACTCTCCCAAGTTTCTGACCTTGGCCTGGCCCTGTTTTACTACTATTTTCATCTTTGAACTGGCCTTTTAGAAGCCCTGCTTAAATGCATGGGGAGAGTCCAGGAAAGAGTCCAGGAAAGGGAGAGAGGAACAAAAATGAGAGGATGGGAGGAAAGACAGCCAAAACCTAAGATCTTGTCAAAAAGACGTCACTTTGCCCCAGCTCATTTCTCAAACTCCCAAAGTGTGCACTTGAAGAAACAGGTTCTTCTCCTGATATCAAATGATTGGTCCAGGAAGCTGCTAGCCTTTCCCTTACTGAGGAGTTCAAGTCAAGGCCATCAGGTCATGAGGAAAACATGGACCTTCATTACTGAACCAGGGTAATGCTACCCCTTGCTTATGGTCTCCCCCCTTTCCTCTGGCACCAACTGGAAAACCTACCTTGCAAATTACTCCAAGAAGCCTTTTCTAGCTCCTGTGATGATCTCTTTTTTCCACTGTTTTCCCTTTCCTGTGAACATCTGGGTCACATTCTACAGCAATGGTTTCAAAGCTGAATTTCTTCCCAGATTAATTGACATATGGTTGGTCGCCTCCCAATCTAGATGGAATGCTTGCCAGCCAATGGAAAGAAAGCCCAAAGGGCCATGCCTTCTGCTTCCATTACTTCACTGCAAGCCTCTTGATGAAGTTAGTGCCATGCAGTCCACATAGAATATTACTCAGTAAGTGATGCCCAAAATAATAAACTTAAAGGACTGCTCAGACAACTATAGGAAAGGTTTTCAATATGCCCAGAATGTTATCTTCCTAAATTAGGATGGCCTCACTAAGTCTAGCACGCACAGTAATGAGTGGACAGGAATCACATGCTTGCCAGACACCTCTCATCTATCCGACCATGGTAAACACCAAGTTACTTCTTCAGACAGGTGTCTGAGCGTGGACCTCAACAGAAATCCAATAGTGAAGTGAAGGGACACTCACAAGACACACATTTCTCTCTGGCCCCTTCTTCTGCTAAGGGAGCTTTGCAAAGCAATAGGCTAAGGATGTTTTTAGTATTTCAAATAGCAAAGTCGACTCATCCGTGAAGCAGTCTCTCTGGAACTCTCTGCATGTTTCCAGAACGGAGGCCAGATCAGATGTGATAACTGCCAGGTGAAGAGCACAGAAGCATAGCATTATACAATTTGATTTCAAGACAGAATGTTCAAAATCCTCAAGTTGCCAACCAGACGTCACATCTGTGAAGAACAAACCCACATTTAGACATGGAGGCCCCTTACTTTTAAATATTTGGATGAAAGTTCTGAGTCTCAAAGTTAAAGCTTTCAACGTATTTCTAAAAATCATAATTCTTAAAAGTTTTCATTGCTCCCAGTAACAATATTAGTCAAGTTATGATGTAACTTTCATAAAATCTTAAAATGTTAGAGCTAGGATATCTATAACCTATTGTTTGGTGAAACTCCCTTTGTTTACAGTAAAGAAATTGAAACTTAGAGGGGTACATGACTTGTCCACGCTCACCTAGTTAGTTAATATCAGAGCCAAGATGTGGCCCCAGAGGTGGTCAATCCCTATGCCTCATTGCTGAGCTTACCTGCATGTTCAGATCCATAATGAAACCACATGGGCTTTGTGAGCAAGCAACATCTATTTCTTAGGGAAGTTATGATAATTACATAAGATAGTATATATAGTACCTGGCCTACCATAGAACTTTATAAATGGTAGCTATTGTTATAATCATTGTCATTACTATGAGGATTATTACCCAACCTGCAGTCTAAGCCTCACACAATTTCCCATCCACTCATAAGTAAGCCTGGCTGATTTTAGGGGACCCCTTTCGGGCAGTGAATGAAGCCTAGAATTGATGTTCCCACAATTAGCAAGGATTCCAACAATTTTAGGGTTGAGCCCCTGACACTAGTCTCTATACCAAGCTTCAACCTTGCCCTCTAGCTGACAGCAAGAGAGCTCAGGGCCAAGTAGAAAGAGCATAGGTTATGAATCAGACAGTTCTTTTACTTATTACATGGTTTACTTTGATTACTTAATTTTAACTGAGCTTCAGTTTCCTCCTTTCTTAAGTAAAGAGAAGAGTACCCACATTGCAGAGTTTGTGGAGAAAATTAAATAAATTAATGCATACAGTATGCTTGGAAGAGCAGCTGACAATGATGGCAGGCACTCAATTAAATCATCATGATATTTATTATTATGAACTTTTCCTATACCTGCAATAAGACTTCTGTCTTGGGTTCTGAACCATTACGATCAGGACTGGAGCTCTGACGTGAAGCCCAGTCCACTTGGCTGGGACCAAACTCTCACCAGGGCCCTTTCCCAAGAAGGACTGTGTGGAATCGAAACAGGCTACCCACTGGGCTCGGGGCATCACAAAAGCTCAGAAATTCTAGCAGTCATGTCTCTCGTAGCTGACAAGACTCTCTCTTCTTGGCCAATGTGGCGGTAACAGTTTGTCTTAGTCTATTTTGCCTGCTATGACAAAATACTACAGACTGGGTCACTTATGAGCAACAGAAAGTTATGTCTCAGTTCTAGAAGCTGGAAGTCTGAGATCAGGGTGCCACCAGGGCCAGTAAGGGCCATCTTCTGGGTTGCAGACTTTTTATTGTGTCTTCACAAGGCTGAAGGAGCTAAGGGGCTTTCTGGAGCCTCTTGTATAAAGGTATTAATCACCTCTCAAAGGCCCCACCCACTAATATCATCACTTTAGGGGTCCAGTTTCAATATGTAGATTTTGAGGAGACACATAGACCATAGCACAATTATTATCTACTCTGTAGCACAATTACTATCTACTCCATAGCAGGTTAAATGTTACATATCTTTCATATGTAATCACTAATTCTCTAATAGAATCCATGAGCTGGTTTGATGAATCCCATTTAATAGATGAGCAAACTGAGGCTCAGAGAGGTTTAAATGACTTGCTCAGGATCACGGAGGTGACCAAGTCAGAGGCAAGGCGAAAACTCAAAAGCCTGCTCACTTGTCATCAGGCCCTATTGCATTTCACATACAGTGCCTGATAATCACAATTGAAGTCCCACCCATTCCTAGCATCTTACACTCCCTATACTGAGGTCCCTGTAAAATCTGTTATAATAACCTAATTGTTCAGACAGATCCTTCCATCTCCCTCTAACAGCATTACATTGCCCCCTCAAGGTGTCGTGAACTTACAGTGCTGTATATCAGGGGTTGACAATTTCTTTTTTAAAGTCAAATGCTAAATATTTTAGGCTTTGTGGGCTAGACAGCCTCTGTTGCCACCATCTGCTCTGTGACTATAGTATACAAGCAGACACAGACAGTATGTAGACCAATGAGCAGAGCTGTGTTCCAGTAAAACTTCATTGACAAGAACAGGCAGAGGGATGGATTTGGCCCATGGGCCATAATCTGCTGATCCCTGCTCTCTATAGTTGCTACTCAAAGTATGGTCTGTGGACTATAATCACCAGCATCTTCTGGGATGATGGAAATTATTGGAAATGCAAAATCTTGGATCTCACCCCAAATCTACTGTATCATAATCTGGCTTTTCAGAAGACCCCCCCCCCCAAGCGATTAATGTGTACATTAAAGCTTGAGAAGCTCTGCTCTATATGTCTTCAACTCATCAGACACCTCCTAGAGTCCAAGCAGTGTTCCAAGTACTATACATATTGATCTGTAATCCACACTACATGGCAAGGTGGCTGCTATTATCCCATTTCACAGATGAGGAAACAAAAGCTCAAGGAAATTAAATAAATTAAGAAGATAACTGATGGCATTGAGATATGGCTAGAAATTAAATAATCTGTTATTGATAGTCATCTCAGAAATGATATGACCAAAGCCATGCAGAATATTTCAGAGGCACCAACTCAGAATTTGAATAAATATTGTTTTCATAATTATAAGCACAAGTATGTTTATTCTAAAGGACTGAAAGTATTATATAGTCACAGAAATAAATTTCCACTCTCATAGATAATCTTAAAAAAAGAATACCCTTTGCCAAACCATGCATTTCACGTCCTGCCCTTTATTCAACTAGATCTAATATCATAAACTCTTCAAAGGGCTATGTCATTACGTAGGTAGTATTTTATGTATTCTTATATTTATTCTTTTTTCTAATACCTCTTCAAAAATTTTAATGGGATTTGAGGTAACTTAAAGACATTCATAAAATACAAGATAGAAGATGAAGTAATAATGCAGATTATTGAGGGCTATAAAATGTGCCCAAGGGTGAGCTCCATATACAAAATGCACACCATAAAGTCCTGTAGCTTTTCTGTAGTATTTTACTAAAAATGTGTGACCAGAGCTTTATCATCTGTTACATAATGCAAACAGGCTAAACTTGGAAACTACTTGTTTGTTAAGTGTATCATTTAATTTCTATTTGTTCACATATAAAAAGTACATAATATCTCAGAGAAAGTTTATCAAATAAAAAATATGAAAACATTGTATTATTTTACTCCAAATTTTATTAGCCTTTTAATCATTATAATAGTTACTAATATAAAATATAATATTGCCATAATAACTAATTTGTTGATTACTTATGCTAAAATTTCTGAATAAATTATCTCATTTAATCTTCACAACAACCCTAAATTACTAAAATGAGCTCCAGTTAGAAATGATAAAATGAGTCTAAAAGAAGTCGAGTAACTTGGTTTTCCAGTGGATCAGGCAGCTGTTGCTGTGTATACCACCACCCTAAAACACAGTGGTTTAAAGAGCAATAATCGCTTATTTGTTCCCAATTTTGGGGGTCAGCAATTTGGGCTGGGCTCAGCTGGGACAGTGTATGTCTGCTCCCTGTGCTGTTTGCTGGGCTCACTTATATATCTAGCAGGGCTGGGACAGCAGGGCCTCTCTCTCCAGGCAGCGTCTCATCTTCAAAGAGGCTAGCTCACATTTTTAACTTGGTGGCAAAAAGGTTCCCAGTGAGCAGCTAAGGGAAAGCCTCCATGAATAAGCACTCTTCAACCCTCTGTTTTACATTGCTAATACTCCAAGCCTAGAATCCACTTGGGAGAGAATTCAACAAGGGTATGCATGCAAGAGGAATGATTCCTGTATTTATTTATTTATTTATTTATTTATTTATTTATTTATTTAGAGAGAGAGAGAGAGAGAGAGAGAGAGGAAGGGAGAGAGAGAAACATGGATTTGTTGTTCCACTTATTTATGCATTCATTGGTTGATTCTTGTATGTGCCCTGACCGGGGACTGAACCCGAAACCTTGGCATATCAGGATGACCCTCTAACCTACTGAGCCCCTCAGCCAGGGTGAGACATGATTCCTTGAGAGTCATTATTGCATTAGGCTATCTTACCCAGCACATAAATGAGTGTTCCATGTGTGAACCTAAGACATTGTGAATTCGGGTCTCATGCTCTTAACCATCTCACCACACTCGCCTTCAAGAAAATTCCCCCTAGTGTTATCTAGTTGATGCCTGTTTCTGTTTTCATTCTTAAGCTGCTACCTCCTGAAACACTGAAGGCATTGCTAATCCCATCTCCGTATGATTTATTTCTAACTGAGAGCTACCATGGACCTCATTGTAAGTTTTACACTGGACAAATTAAAGACAGATTATTTTTCATTCCTTAAGTCATTCATGTTATTAGAAAGATTGACTTTACATAATTGCTCTCTAGGGACCTAGCTGATACCAAAAGGGGCATCAGTGCATTAGACGATAGCACTATTACATCATTTTGCATAGCGCTGTCAATATAGGACTTTCAGAGTGAAAGCGCATTTGGGCTTTTCCTATAGACATGTGGGAAAACAGATGGGGAGGAGGGTCAGGTTGAGAAGCCACTCTGGGGACATGGTATGGAATGTGTTATATGCCATACTAAGGAGTTGGGGGGCTCTAACAGGGGTAGAGAACACATGACTTGGTCAGACTGGCATTTTAGGAGGATCTCTCAGGCAACATAGGGTAAGGTGGATTAGGGTGAGTAGAGAGAAATTGAGAGACTGATCAAGAGGCTTTTATAGGAGCCTGGGCAAAAGGCTATAAAAAAACAAGTCCAAGTGACAAAGGACATGATTCTAAAACCAAACTATGTGGATATACACCTATTTGCTACAGGATGTGTTTTTCCCTTTCATTAAGAATGGCGGGATATGCCCTAACCTGTTTGGCTCAGTGGTTAGAGCGCCGGTCCTCAGACTGAAGGGTCCGGGGTTCGATTCTTCAGTTGCAGGCTCAATCCCCTGCCCTGTCTGGAAGGGAGTGGGAGGCAACCAATCTATGTGTCTCACATTGATGTTTCTCTCTCTCTCTGTCTGCGTGTCTCTCTCTCTCTCTCTCCCCCACTTCCTCTCTCTCTGAAAAGCAATGGAAAAATATCCTCATTTTGGATCATAGAATTGTGATAGTGAGGGAGGAGAGGTGGGCTATGAAGATTGGTTGTTTGCTCTGTAACTATCAGGGATTCTTTGTACACAGAGGATTGGGAAAGGCTTTCTTCTACTCCCCTTAATATAAACTTCTCACAGTTAAATAGAAAAAATAATGAAACAAAGAAAGAGAGAAATTGCATTGTTGTATAAACAATAGTAGCATCTTTCTTGCAGAAAGTAATGGAAGAAATTAATGTAGCATTAGATTAAGCTCTATTAATATAATTATACAATGGATTTCCTAAAGAGACATGTCATGCAGAGTCTTTATTGTTACAGAGAACAGTCTATACAAAAGAACAAAGGACATAATTTTCATAAAACATTTTGCCTTGAGCAAGAAATGTGCTCTGTGTATCATATATGAAAAAGGATTGCTGTTTGATATCAAATGAAACTGTGACCTTGCTATAGAGTGTTTATTACTTAATGCCACTGAAAGTAAAACTAATAGACTCCCCAAAGGTGTAAAATTCATTTTGCTTTGTGGTATTTGTTCTCGGACAGAGGAGTTTAAGAGGAATCTTTTCATGTGATTATTTAAACAAAGAGCTTCAAGGAATTCTCAAGGACCTTTCAGGTTTCACCAAAGGTCATTTCTCTTAGAAAGGATTCACCTGAGAGGGAAGTCACACCTTTGAAAGAGTTTATTAAACAAAGGAAGAGGGACTCAGGCACCACCAGCAAATTCAACCATTTGTGCTATCAAATATAGCTATAGCTAATTTATTTTAGATTTCTCTAATCAAATTCAATATTAGTAAAAAAAAAAAAAAAATAGTTGTGACTTAGCAACCCAGCAAATAAATTGATTCCTTTAAAGGCTTGATTTGTACCCCATCAAGTCTGATTCCTTATGTGACATTAAAGTTCTTTTTATTTAGTGTCTCCTTATCTTGCAAAACCAGATACCTTTATAGCTGTTTAACTTACATTTACAAGCCACTTATAGTTTATAAATTACCTTTACATCTCATTAGATGTTCTCAATAACCTTAAGGTTAGGCAGAACAAAAATTGGTATTATCATCTGACATGTGAGCAATTTAGCCTCAAGGTATCAAAGTGACTTGCTTAGTATCAGGAACTTAGCCCACTGCTAGCAATAGAGCAGCAAACAAAACAGGCTAAGTTCTTGCCCTCAGGGAGTTTGTCTTCTGGGTGAGAGTACACATAAATACATGAACAAGTAAATATGTAATATAATGTCAGGAGAATAACAAATAGCAAGGCTGAGACCGTACCTGTCATCTGTCTCAGATCTGAGCTTTTCTTAGCATCGTTCCATCAGCACAAATACCATAGAGTGGCTGTCCTAGGACAGGTTTCTCCATTAATCATACTGGCCCTTGGAGCAGCTGTGTAGACCTCTACCACTTGTCTACTCAATGTAGACGTTCATGTGTTATTGGGGAGCTACAGACCAGAGAGGTAGGTGTCAATGTTCCAGAAAGTTTACTTAAAGACGTAGTCTATGGACACTGAGAATGGCAATTACTAGAGACCAGTGTAGTTCACCAAGAACAAGTCAGACAAGCCAAATCAACAGGACCTGCATTTGCAACAGGTCATGAAAGAAATAAGAGAAGACGATGCTAGAGACATACTTTGTCTACATTTTAAGAGCCTCCTCAAGTCCTTCTTTAGGAGTCAGGTTCACGATAAACATATAAACACAAATTTCATGAAGATCCTTGCTGAAATAAACATGTAACAAAACATCTTTGTGGAGAAATGTGGCCTTCATTGCAATATAGTTAGGCCAATTTAAAATTAGTTCAATAAACCTACCTAAAAATCACAGCCCATTGCTCAACTCCCAGGAGGGCTGCATAAGGGAAGACTTGAATCCTTGACTGTGGGCAGTATTTCCAACTATTATTTAAATAAAAATATCAACAAAATGCTGATAAAATCACATATGAAAAAAAGGCCAAGAGGGAAATGTTATGTATATGTGTTGAAAGGACATCATTGGAATCTTACTTCACTTCTAAGTAGAGGCTGTCACTTACTTGGTTCTAAATCAGTATTAAAAGCTCACCATGAACAAGGCACTGTGAAGAATGCTGAGGCTATGCATAATCTCTGCCCTCCAGAGGCCCCTGTGAGCAGCCACTACTATCACACTGTCCCCATTACCACTCTGTCATGGGCTGAGTTGTGTCCTACCCAAAATTTATATGCTAGAGTTCTAACCCCCAGTACCCAGAATGTGACTGTATTTGAAGACAGGCTTTTTAAAGAGAAAAATTAAGCTAAATGAGGTCATTAGGGTGGGCCCTAATCCAATCTGACTGTTGTCTTTTTAATAAGAGGAAATTAGGACAGACACACACAAAGGGAAGACCATGTGAAAACACAGAGAGGAGATGGCCATCTACAAGCCAAGGGGAGAGACCTTAGAGGAAACCTCCTTGCCAACACCTTGATTTTGGACTTCTAGCTTCCGGAATTGTGAGAATATAAATTGCTTAAGCCCCTCAGTCTGTGGTATTTTTATGGCAGCCCTAGCAAACTAACACAAACTTCCGTAAGAACCTTGACCATCCTGGGCCCCTGCCCTGCAGTCATCCTGGGTTCAATGGACTTACAACATAACCCTTATAAGACAGGGATCTTCTGAATTTTCAAACCCAGCTGTCTATTCCTTCACTGAGAATTTACATACTTGCTCTGCAGCAAGCCCTCTGCTAGTCTTTTCACATTTATCACTTCAGGGAAGGAAGTGTGGGGACATGTCAACAGAATCTGGGAGCATGGGAATAAGCAGAACATTCTGGGAAATGGGAAGTTGTTCAAAAGGTCAAAGGCATGGAAGGGTCCACAGCATCTTCAGGGAAGAGAAAGAAGTTTGCTGTGCTGGAGTACACTGTGTGCTGAATACAGAAGCAGGAGTTCAAGAGATATATTCGGATGGAATACGGACAGCCTTTTCTGCAGCACTGAGGAGTTTTGGACCCCATGCTGTACATAATGGGGAATCTACATGTGTTTTTAACAAACAAGATGTATGATTACCTTTAACATTATAACATGGAAGAAGTAAGGTTTGATGGGGATCGGAAAGAAGAACTGCCAGGAGGCTGAGTTCAGAAGTTCTTTAAAGACCTGAAATAATGAACTCATTACTCATGAGGTTCAGAAGTTATGGATCTGCTCATTCATCTACTAGTATTGCTCCAACATGTGGGTCTGAATCAATATATATTATATATATAAATATATATACATACACACACGTGTGGACACTGCCTACTTGTGACCTGACCAAAATTAAATTTTAATTCATCAACACTACAAACAAAGCTATTATTACTTTTAGTAAATTTACTGCAATCTTCCATGTGTCCAAATGTACAGACTTTATAAAATGCACATTTCCATTATCAAATCACAGGGGCAGAAGGTTCATTTTTCCTTCAGTAAGGAAGCTCTCATCTCGAGAGATCCAGTTCATAAAAAGACATTTACATAGCTTAGTGGGGTTGTGTGTGCTTTTTTATCTCCCTCTTCCGCTCTTTATGAGAAGGAGGAATAGGGAAGGAATCCAAATCAAATAGAAAATTAAAGACAAGGCAAAAACAAAAGGAAAATCCTCAATGATTGGTGTGATGAATAGGGTGGGCAGTGTGAGAGGGGAAAAAGAAACCTCACAGGCTCTTAGGAAATCCCTCTTTGGAACATAAGTAAAGTTGGGAGGGCACGTGATCCACAGGGGAACTCAGACTGCTTCTTATTCTATAAATAGCAGCTGCCACCTTTTGTTGCATTCCTAAAATAGCCTACACGTTAACAGAAGAGACAAGTGAAGTGTATTGCGACAGATTTTGTCAATGAAAATAACCTTCAACAAGAGAGGAGGGAGAGCAGGAGGGGGAGGAGTGCAGAGGATGTGAAGGTGATGACAGGGACATTAAAACAGGAATCCTGGTGCAGGCGGAGGGACATCTTGTGCGACTGCAGTGACCATTCAGGGGTGGAGTTTAGTCATGGGGACAATATCGTAATTCAACAAATGTCGGTGGAGCCCTCACTGTGTGCAACGCGCTGTGCTACAGCCTTCACGGGAGGCAGAGGTGCATGAGAGGCAGCGCCCGCCTTCGAGGGCCTTAGGAAGAGTGGCTATGCAGGAATGCCAGCACCTGTGACACAGGGCAGCATGTAGGGTGTGTCACGAGAAGTAAAGTCGCAGCGCCCCGGGGGTCAGGAGTAAAAAGGAAACACTAGGAGCATTTGGAAAAGCATCATGGAAGGAGTCATGTTTGAGGCCTGTCCTACTTAGAGGATGAGTGAGGTGTTAATAGGTGCAGAAGAGGAAGGGGATGAGGGGTAAAGGAAGGCAATGCCCCAAGCAAAGGGTGGAGTGCGAGGAGTCAGCAGACTACAGAGGGGGGGAGCCCCTGTGGATCCAGCCGAGCAAGTTTTATTGGTAGGTGGCCAGAGTAGGTTTCTGTTTCTTCTTCTCAACTAGAAAAACAATTACTAATTGGAAGGAGAGGAACTCAAGTTGAGCTTTCCACCGGAAAGGTAAAGACATAAAGTGGGAATTACCACCCACCCCACGCAGAAGCATCAGCACCGCCAGCATAAATCTGTCTCCAGGGGACTCTCAAAGCAGCCTTTAACGTCCACCACCTCCTCGTAGAAATCCGCAAGGGCAGGGACATTCTTTGTTGATGAGGAGAAGGGCTGTCCTGTGCAATGTAAGATGTCTAGCAGCACCCCTGGACTGTACCAACCAGAGGTATCAATACCAGTCATGACACTCAAAGAACTTCTAGAAGGAGGAGAAGACTAAAGAATTAAGGGATATTAAATAAAGTAGACTAATATTTTTTTAACTGGAAGACTCCTGAGAGATATAATAATAACTAATATTTTTAGTGCTACCTAAGGTCTTTATTATATTAGGTTGATTTAAAATTAGCTGAAGAAACCTACCTAAAGATCATGGCCCATTGTTTAACTCATGGGAGGGCTGAACAACAGAAGGCCTCAATCTGTACAATTAGTATCCCCATTTTATAGGTAATAAAATTGAGGAACAAAGTTATGCAGTTCTTAAGTTTTGAACCAGGTCTCTGACTCCTAGCCAAAAGGCTTAACTACCCTGCTGTTCTGCTTCCATTGAAAAGCATCTCATTTGTGAATTCTGTTAAATAGGAAGCTGAAGCTTGGGGAGGTAATGGGATTTGCCCAAGGCCATCCACCTGTTGGTAACTGCTCTATGGCTAAAATCTAGGTCTCCTGACTCACTCTGCAGGTGTTTTTCTACCTAGAGTACTCTAGGGATATGCACAAAGGAGATTCCGCCCTCCTCTCAGAGTCCTGGGTGTAGGAGAGGTTGGAGCATGTAACGGGTGACAGTGGAATCGTTTCTGAAATAGAAAGCAAGTTCAGATTCAATCTGATGCCTGCATTCAAAGAACTGACTGTTAAAGACACCTCCCCCACACACACCATACACACACTTACATACACAGGCTACCAGGAAATGGAGTACTTGGTTAATGTTGCTTTGAAACTGTAGAGATCTAGAGAGAGTCAAAATGCTCACATTGCTTCCCCAAAACTTCTAGGCACATTAAAAGAAAACTTTCTTATAATTAAAGTGTCCAATTCAGGGCAATTCCATAAAATTTCAACCTAAAATTCAAGAAGAGGCACTTTTCAGTTGTTTTGAGGGTTGATGTATGATGTTTTGTTTGACTCTCTCTTAATTGTGCAACCTTGTGGCATTTAGAACAAGAAAGAGGTTTCAAATACACCACCACTGCCCAGCCTCTAGGGGGGCCGTCTGCCCACACATGACAGGTGCTTTCATCAGCCAGGCAGAGAAAACGAACAGTCTAGACTCATTAGCTCAGCCCCCAGTGTCTCAGAGCAGCAAGCTCTGAGCTAAGGAAGAAAACACAGAAGATAGACAGAAGGTGAAATTAATGATCTACAGCATCGTTTTCTGATCAATCAAAAAGACGGGGGCCTTTGCACTTGCTGCCGTCCTTGCCTAGAGTGCCCTTCTCCCAGAATCCCATGGGGCTCACCCTCAGGGAGACTTTCTCTGGCCTCCGTAATTATAACGGCAACCCTTGCTCTTCCTACCTCCTTTCCTACCTAATGTTTCCCTAGAACACTCATCTTCCAATATAGCACAAAACTGATGCATTGCCTTTGCTAATTGTTACAGTAGAAGGGAAGCTCAGTGCAGGCAGAGATTTTTATTGTTTTTGAGTCCTCAGCAGCATGAATCTGGGGCATGGTAGGTATTGAGCAAATATTTGTTAAGTGATGAATGAAGGTTAATATAATTTTAAATATGATTTTGATTCACTTTTAATTCACTCATCAGCATATCCTATTATAAAAGCGATTAGAATTCAAAAGCCTAATGAGCCTTTTAATAAGTGTTGGTGAAAAGCCTGATGTATTTAAATTACTGTGTAGTAAACATCAGCCAAGAACATCTAGAACCTGATAAGGTTTAAAATAATGGGGGTTAAATCAAGCCAGCTAGGTACCAGCTACCACATTCCTGAGGGCACTCCAAGGAGACCAAAGTAAAATTTAGGGTGAACTGCCAGTTCCCCACAGAGGTCAATTTCTGTAGATGTTAGAACTTTTAACAAATCTGCTTGGGTGGAATCAGGACAAAACCTGAGCAAGGGTAAGTGTGGGTATGCAAGATTGCAAGTTAGCATCTGAGCACTTTTTCCTTAGGCATTTTTTAAGAAGTGTTTGCTTTGATAAATAGGCAGAATCTTTAATCAGTGTTTACACAGTTCCTTGGAAGCGCATCTAAAAGTGGAACTACCTGTCCTGCTCTAAACCCCTTCTAGGAACAAGAGAAGAGACTCTTAGGCATACCATGACTATTAGAGACCAGAGTATAGAGAGTCCACAGCAAGATTACAAAAACAAGGACTGATATCTGAGTTTCCAGATCCAATGGGTGGAGAAATCCCTGGCCTCCTGCCAGGCAGGTTAGATCATGGTGGTTCTCAGGAGCCTCTCCATGTGGAATAACCATAATCATCATAATATTGACCATTTATTAACCACATCATGTGTCGGGTCTATTAGGTATTTTACATGCATTAGCTCATAAATGCTCAAAACACTATATATTATGCCCATTCTAAAGATGAGGCTCAGAAAGGTTTATCAGCTGCCTAAAGTTGCACAGCTAGTATGAGAGGGGGTCAGTATTCAAACTCAAGTGCCTTTGACCCCAGGGCCATGTCAATGCTCCTATACCAGGTTGAAGCAGGATTTAGAGAAAGCACTTAGGCTTGGGGATGGAGCAGGTTAGGGTAAGCAGGCTGGCATCACAGCAGGGCTCAGGTGCCAATAAGGAATCGGAAGCTACCCAGGGCACAAGTCCAGCCTGAGAACCTGGACACACTCAATGGTATGAGTGTCAAGACTAACTTGGTGGGCACAAGTGGGGGTTTTGGCATGTTGGATTTGATTGCACCACCTCCCTCCTCCTGAGACCTCTCAACCTCCCCTGATCTCATCCAATATCCCACTCTAAGCTCCACATTTTTAATTGGCACCCAAGTGATAGGAACCCATAAAGAGCTGGAACATAACCCATGTGGAGGTAACCTAACCCACTTGGTAGTAAAGTAACTTCTCCCAGCAAATGTCCTTAAGGCCTGACACACAGATCCTAGGTCAGAGTCAACATGCTGATACTCTAAGCAATTTCTCATGTTTGGCCTGAAATTCACTTATTCCTGACCTTTCCATGCCAGGGAAAGATAACACCTCCGATTTGTTTAGCATTTTACAGGTTACAGAACTCTTTCAGCTGCATTAACTCACTGAGACCTCCCAAGAGTGTTGGAGGAACAACTACCCCTCCCCCATCAGGTGAAGAAACAGATTCAGCCGAGGCGAGTGGCCTGCCCTGGGCCTCAGAGCTGGTCAGTCTCAGGCAGTGGGCAGTGCCCACCGCCAACTGCCCCCTTCACCGCAGCCGAGAGAATGACTCAACGTGTCAGAGGAAAGAAGGCTTCTTGAGCCAAATTTTTATTTCCTCGTGACATAACCTTTGCTCCTGTTAATCTAAGAAAACCCCAATTAAACAGAAACAGTTGGCAGAACTTTAAGAGTGGAAGGTGGAACTCTCCCATGCTGGCTTCAATTCACAGATGCCTCTTGGCTCGGGGGGTTCTCGTCACCCTCCTTTTATTTGTAGTTTTATAAACAATATTGCTCTTCCTGTGAAAAACACTGGAAGTCATAATAATATTTACATGAAGGATAACTTTAGACTTTGTACAACAGAAGAAGTCAGAGAAATGAGGACAGTGGGTAGGAAAGAGACAAGCAGGCACGGGAAGGGGCTCCCACTCAGAGAGCCTGCTCCTGCAAGAAGCTGGGCCACCCCTTGGCCTTCTCTCCTCTTGGGCAGCCCTCTGTGTTGGCCCAGATGAAGCACACAGTCCCCCTCCCTCCTTCCTTGCCCTTGGCCCACCAGCAGCTCCGTGCTTCATTTCCCAGCCTCCCCCTCACACCTCTGGCTTATAGTCTGTACACCAGGTAGAGGAACCCAATTTATAAGAAATTAGAGAAAAAGGCTTAGAAAGAAGAGGAAGGGAGGAAAATCTGGCAATACTATTTAAGAAAAACAGAAAAGAACTTCTTTTTGTTTATCTTCATGGCAGCCTGGTGGGAATAGCTGATCAAAATGGGGTTGCCTGAGGAAAAGTTGTATGCAGGCTGATCACCTCATTTCTGACATATTCCAGTACCCACAACACAGAGTCACCAGTACATGAAGACTCAGAAGACCTCCGCCACTGGGAATTCATGTGACTGCCTGCATCAGAAAGAGAAAGGCAGAAAGGTCAACAAATACTTTTGTTGTAGTCTATCTGACTGGGAGAGAGGAGACTGACATGTCCTGGAATAAACTGGGGACACGTAGCATCCTGTTGCTGACAGGCATTCCCCAGTCACTGGCAAGATTGTGACTTTCTTATCATCGGATCGGGCTCCATTTAAATGAGACTCTCCACCTTTCCTGACCCCTTTTCTAAAAGAGATCCCTCCACTATTCTCTATCCCAGCACCCTGTATATAGGCTTCCTAACACTTAGTAAGCTGTCATTGTTTTGTTCACTTATCAATTTGTTTGTTGACTGGCTCCCCCAAAAGACATGAGCTACCTTAGCATGTCTACTGTTATTACTAATTCCAGGTATTCTTAAGTGAGGGCTCAATTTATATTAGGGGAATGAATGGATGAGTATTAAAATCTCTGGCACAGGATGTGATTTTCAGTAGCTATTTCATAAACCCAAGTTTTCCTCTCTGAGCCTCAGTCTTTTGGGGTGTGCGGACACATGGAAATGTAATTCTACACAAGGCTGACTGAGTGCATGCTGATCAAAGCCAGAAAAAGAGCTGGTGGTCAAGATTATGTTGAAGGGGGGTGTCAGGGACTGGCAGGAGAGGCCATGTGAGCACTTCAGGATCTCTGGAAACAGAGGGAAGTTAAACCCAAGTTCGTGCCCCCCTGCTCCACCCCCTGTGACCTCGGGGGTTGTCAGTTAAAATAAAGACTAAAAATCAAAACAAATGGATTGACAAGGACCTATAGAGACATAAGATTTGAGAACTTTCTAGAGCAGTAAAGCCCAAGTTTTTCCCTCACCATTCCAGGGCCCCCATCATCTTATTTTGGTGTATATTTCCCTCATTTCTTTCCAGCCAGGATTTGAAGCAGGGTGGTTTAAAATGCCCCTCTTTGTGCCCAGCTGGTGTGGCTCAGTGGTTGAGCGTTGACCTATGAACGAGGAGGTTGAGGTTCCGTTCCGGTCAGGGCACATGCCCAGGTTACTCGCGGGCTTGAACCCCAGGTTGTGGGCTAGATCCCCAATAGGGGTCGTGCAAAAAACATATTTAAATAAATAAAATGCCTCCATTCACATGCAGGATTCACATGTAGGAGGTGACCGATCACATCGATGCTTTTCTCTCTCCCTCCTTCCCTTCCACTCTCTCTATAAAGCAATGGAAGAAAGTATCCTCGGGTAAGAATTAACAAAAATAAATAAATACATTTTTTCAAAAGTACCCCCATTCACAACGTGCTCTGTCCTTAGAAATGTCACCTAAAGATATGTTTCAGGCCCGTTCCCCCACCTGATGGGGGGGGGGGTAGAGCCTGACCTTGGCACGTGGCCGGGAGGGTGGATAAGATCCGCCCGGCCTGCAGAGCCTCCCGGGAGCCCTGAAGCATGCCCCCTGCGCACGGCTGAGCAGCGACTTCTTCTGCCTCCCACTCCCTCTGTGGAATAAGACCGCACATCTTCCCTAATTCCAATAAAGCCGAGACAAGGCCTGTGGGAGAGAGATAAGATTAAAGGGAGCTGGATGGCGGAAGGGCTGCACCTGTTCTTCTAATGGGACTCTCCCAGCGCCTGCCAGGCGAGGCCCAGAGGTGTCCTTAAGGCCTGCCCGGCTCGGAGCGCACTTTCCCCGACTGCCCGTGTGCCCGGCTTGCGCACCGCCTCGCCGGGCGCTCTGCAGGCTGGCTGGCCCTCCCCGGGCTGCTGGTGATCCAAAACTTTCTTCCTCTTCTTTATATTTAAAGAGTTTTGCTTTTGTTTTGGGGGGGTGTTTTTTTTTTTAATCATTTGGGGAATTGAAAAGTGAAGAAAATAGAAACACAATTTAGCTACTTTATATTTTACTGAGGAAAGAAATATCAGAACCCAATTCTAATAAGGGGAATTTCTCCGTTTTCTCTTTGTCTCTTGGAGCTACCGTGGCCGCTCCTCTGGAGTGTGCAGCAGGGCTCGGGGAGCTCGCACACCGGGTGTCCAGTCGAGGCGCCCGGTAGGGCCACACGCTCCCCTGGTGCTGCTCACTCTGCATTTAATCACCTGGCCACTGGCTCCTTCTCCAACTCTGGCCTCTGTTCTCTCAGCAAACGGTGTCCCGCGAAAGAAAGAAATAATAGACTTGGGGTCTGAAGACTAAGCTAGACTTAGGAAGGGGCTTCAAATGCCTTCAACAGATGCCCCTGAGGAGCGAGCACCTGAAGTGTCTGGGGGCTGTCGGGGGACATTGGTAGGCTACCTGCGTGCTCCTGCCGTGTAGCAGGGAGCCGAGCCATAGACGCTCCAGGATGCCTTGGGACAGCTCTAAGAGTCAGAGCTCCCAGCTGCCTCACAAGACAACATGTGTTGCTAAAGATGCGCAAGAGCTTGCTGGAGCAGTGGGGTCCTGAACCTAGACGCCTATTGTAATCTCTAGGAAGTTTTTGAGAATATACAGATACCGGGGCCCTACCTTAGACCCACAGATTCAGACTCTGGGAGTTGAAAGCAAGAGCACAGCACCTAGTGTGCGGGAACATAGGTTAAAGGCCATGCTCTCACACTTGCTAATAGAGCTACTAAAACTCAGACCTTCAGTTTCTCATTAGAAAAATGAGCCTAATAACACCAACATTACAGAGTTGCTGTAAGAACTAATAATTAGTTATATGTGCTCAATAAATGTTACTTTTTTAAATGGATAACTCAGTCAATGGAAATCACATTCAGGTGCATCTTAGAATGAGTCAGAAACCTGACAATATCTGCAGATTTAACAAGGTTTCCAAGAAACAATGATCCTATATCTGTCAAACCCAATAAGAGCCAATGGATGGATCTTCAAGTTAGGTGTACAGTTCATAAGGCATGCTCATATACATTGCTTCATTTGGATTTTGATCCTCACAACAGCCATATAAGGTGGAAAAGATAATTTTATGTAAACTTTGCAGATAAGAAAATTAAACATTAGTAGGGTTAAGTAAGCTGTACAAGGTTGTACTAATTATCTAACGATTTACGGTGAGAAATAATTTACACCTCTTAACTCCTTGTCAAGTGCCATTGTTTTTACTATCCAAGCTCTGTTTCCAGTCAGGGGTTTCGGAGGCTGTTTTTTGCCTTCCCAAGTAGATGACAGACTAGAGACTTTATGTTGTGGTTCTTTTTGCCTCCTATCCTGCTAGCCAGTGTTTTGCATACAGTGAGAGTGCAATTAAAGTACATTATTGGAATTCATTCATGGGAGGGGTTTTTAGAATAGTGCTTTTTAATGAGCATAACCCCCAACTTGGGAATTGGGACTTTATCTCACCTCACCTCTATATCTCAAGGGCTTTTGATTTTAAGGTTTGTTTAAATCTCTTTTTCTTAGCCATTTATACTGGTCTCTTCTCCAGACCTACCAAATGTTTTTGTTGCAGCGTTTGCTAGGTGTCCCATCTCCACAGTCAGGTCTCAGGCAGCCCTTGCTGTTCTCCATTTTCCAGGCCAAGTGGAAGGACATGGAGCAGATCTGAGTTTGAATCCCCAATCTTCTCACACTAGGTTGGGTAATTTGGGAAAAATTACTTAGCCCTTCTAAACCTCAATATTCTTATCTCTGAACAATGAAAATAATACCTACATCCCAAGGTTATTGTGAGGATTAAGAAAAATAACGGACCAGTGTCCTGTCCCCGAAAATTTTTCTAAGCTGCCAAAGCCACAAGAACACAATCCTCAAGTATAATTTTCATTGTATCACTTACCTATTCCTTCAGCACCTCCTAAACCATATCCCCCTCAAGTTCAAACTCTAGATCTACACTGTCCAATAGAAATATAGTGCAGGCCACAAATGTGAGCCATAAATGCAATTTTAAATTTCTCTAATAGCCACATTAATGCAAAATAAAAAGAAACAACTGAGATTAATTTTGATAATTTATTTCATTTAACCTAATATATCTAAAATGTTATCATGTTAACATGTAACCATAAAAAGATTATTAATGAAATATTTTACATTCCTTTTTATACTAAGTAGTGAAATTCAGGTGTGTATTTTACACTTACAGCACATCTCAGTTTAGACTAGCTACACTTCACGTCCTCAATAGCCATATGTGCCTCGTGGCTATCATAGTGGGCAGAGCAGCCCAAATCTCAGTTTAACCTTCACCCACCAACTTCTCCTCTTTACTTCTCACCTTGATCTCCAGACTTATCAAACACTTATCACAAACACTCATCTGCCACATTATCCCTTTCTTACCTAAAAAACAAACAAACACATAAATCTTTCACCCATCTAGAAGGCTTTCCCTTTTTCTTCTCAAACCCTTCTCCTTCTGAACCTTGAACAGCTCCTCCAAGGACGCTGTCTCTGCCTAATTCCACCTGGGTCTGAGGTCACCAACGGAGAAGACAAGTCTATCAGTTACAAGGTAGAGTGGCCTTGGTGCAGAGTAAGGGCTGTGAAGTGAGTCAAGCCTGGGTTTACATGGATGTTGAGGCTCTGCCACTAACTGACCTTGATAGAAAGGAATGGGGGTGGGCCTAGGACCAGTAATTGTCAGTATTTTAAAAGCTCATGGAACACAATTAGCCATAATGATAGCCTAGTTTAGCCCAAGAAATCCACACTTGAGGATGTTTCTTTCCGTGGTTCTTTCATAGACTCCGTGGGGTGACTGTTGGCTCATGACATGGAGGCATAGGGTTAGCACTTCCAATAATAGCCTGTGAGTGTCAGTACCGTCGAAAGGCAGCCAAAGATCAAGGCAGCGATTGCTCATCCTTGCCAGACCCGCCAGCCACATCAGCGCTGGCTCCATTTTTAAATTAAGACATTAATATTTAATACTTTAGTCACTTGTTTTTGTGAAACACCATCGCATTGCCTTGCAGGGCTATTGACGGCAGGTGGAAAGGTTTTTGTCGGAAAGCTATTACCTGCAAACCGGGGCTATTTTTATTGCTTCACTATGAAGTTTATCGATGATGTCCCCATAATCTATCAAGTTCTGCCTCTTTGAAACAGTATCAGTCTGAAAAAATAGGCAATAGTAGGTAGAAACTGGGAGAAGAAAACGTAGGTAAGCATTTAATAATCCAGTCAATATTTTCTAAGTAAATTATTCTTTACCTTTTAAATTAGAGATAAGTGACAATGAACTTGCAATTCTGGGTAATTTAAGTGTAAATTCCCCCAGGCTTCATAAAAACAAAACAAAACAACACTATCACAGCCCCATGTTCTTGTGAAATTATCATTGATATATTGTTTAAAAACATATCTTAAAACACCCATAACTAGTGTTCTTCCATAAGGCATCCCCAACAATTTCTTTATGTTAAAGAGGATGAGACCCTGATGTCCTCACACTTTTGTACATAGAAAACTGTCACTTTTTAATAATATCCTTTTATATGTGTGTCCCTAGGTTCATATCTGTATATTGTGTACAACTTTTAGTTTGTTCATCTTTACTTGAAAAACTTCCCCAAATACAAATCACCAAAGAGGAAAAGCTAGTTACCAAGGAGACTTCCTAATAAATCAGAGAGTAATATCTGAATCTGCTTAGTTCAGGAAGCCTTATATATATTTAAAAGTGAAACAAATCATATTTCAACCAACTGTGGATCATGAATTTCTGCTGGCAAGAAGTGCAGACAGCCTTTATTTATTTTTTTAACCACGGGAGCAAATTAGCAAGTGATCCTTGTAAGGAATCTGTGAACAGATCTAGACAGATGGGAATATCTCTTGAGCATGCTTGATTTAGGAAAACAAATACCATCCAAGGACAAAGTGGCCCTTGTGGAGATGACTAAGGATAGCACTGAAGAGCTCTGCATGTCCATCCAGGAATCTGCACGAGGATGCTTTTGGAAATGGGAACTAAGGAAACCTCTACATCTTTGGCTGCAGTCAGGATATTTTCCAAAACGAAGGCAGTGCCACTAAAAAAGGGTCGACTCCCGATTTACCTCGGCATTAAAAGGGTGAACTGCATGAATAATTCGGGAATTCAAATCAGATTTTTTGGTTCACCACCTCATTACACAAAGATTTATGTTCCCATCCAAAAGTTTCTTCATCGATTCTTATCATATTTTTGTGATAAGCCTCAGTTTGTTTTTGAGTCTGGAGCTTCTACCTAGCCATGCAATAGGAATCCAGTAGCTATTACTAAAAGGAGACTTTTGCAAAGATAACATGAAAGGCAAGGCACATATCCAGAGAAATGCTGCCGTCTCCTGCTGTTTGTGGGAATTAGAATAACGCCCTGGAATCCTGTGAGTAAAACAATTACAGGAGGCTTAAAGAGCTCTGCAGGGCAGAGAGGTTTCAAACTGTACAAGTAACCAGGGGTTCATAAAATAAAGTTTGATGCAGAACCCCAATTTTTATTATTTAATGTTTTATTTATTTTTTACTGCTATGACTGCTGTTTTTGTTCCTCAGCAACTAACAGAGTATAGTAGGAAAATACTATAGTTTTGAAAATTTCAGTACTCGCCTTAAATTATTTTTGTCTTGTCTGAAAATACTCTTTAAATGTGAAGAAAAAAGGAAAATCCAAAAATCCTTGGATACAGAAGATTTCTATAAATGACTTATTTTTAAATAAGCTTTCTTCCTAAAAGAGAAACTACAGATGAATATAACTGGAAGGAAAAAATACCTTTGTCTGAGCCAATTGAATCTTCTTACTGGGAACTTCAGGTCCACTGTTGCTAAGGTAACTCAATCAATTAAAGCTGGAGTAATATTCCAGAACTTATTAATGAAATATGAGGGGAGAAAAGAGATTAGGTTTAGGGTGAGGAAATTGAGAATTAAGTGAGCTACAACTCTCTCCTTTGCTTTTATGTTTCAGATAATTCTCGGAGCTTAGCAGTTTCGTAATGATAAAGAAACTAATAAGATTCTCAGGGCTCAGGTAAAGGATATTTTATAGGACAATAATTTGAGGTGTAGTCTTATGACATAAATTTCGCTATTTCATCTCTAGAATAAATAAAGCCAGTGGCAGCAATTGTAGCCTGAATTGTTAAAATTCAATTATATAATCCTATTTTTCTGACAACTTTATGAAATTTGTCATCAAGTCTTATTGATCTGTTTTACCAGCAAATGTTTCAGTAAGTTTTTTACATGTCAAAGAAAATACTCTGTAAGAATTAAAAATACAAGAAACAGAAAAGGCTTCACATTAAGTGAGAATATAGTAAGTATTATTTAGTGAAAAAACAAAGATGATGAATTTATAGTGGGAAGGACACATAGAAATAGAACTTGTGCAGCATAAAAACTAATAAATGTGCTAACACTGAGGCTGAAAACCAACAATGCTTTTTCATTCATAACTTGTTCTATTAAATCTCGGGACTACATATCTCAGAGGTCTCTACTGGTATTGTCCTATCTATAAGACCAAAGACAATAAAAGAAGCATAAAAAAAAAGTTAGCTAAAGATGGAATTTAGAGCATTTAATTTTTTCTTGCTCAAATGTTATGTCTTTGTAAACTGATTTATTCACATCTGAATATTCTTTGATTGTTGTGAACAGACAAAAGAAAGTTGTTCAATATGAGAAAAATAAAGACTTAAGTAAATATGGTGAACTCCCTTCATATTCCTACTAGAAATATGAATATCGACGTATACCAGCTTTGCTATCAGTGTGTATTCTTGTTTGAACAGCAGTTTCAGTAAGTTTTTTACATGTCAAAGAAAATATTCTGTAAGAATTAAAAATATAAGAAACAGAAAAGTAACCTTCTTAAACTCATCATCAGTTTTGGCTTAAGTCAAACAAAAGTCTTCAGAGCACTTTATGTATTATAAAATTTTAAATGAAGTGCATTCAAAAGAACCTAAGAGAATAAAGAAAATACTAAGGGCCTAATATTACAGTATAAATTTATATTGTCATAGTGAATTTGTGACATTCTACCCTCCAAATAGCAGCAAAAAATATAGACCAACTTGGTGAGCAACTTGGTAATCACAGATTTCTAAGATCGTGGCTTTTCTCTCTCTGTGCTCTAACAGTGTTCAAAGATCTGTTTTACCAGTGATAGCATCTTGTATTTATGTAATACTTTGGAAGTTAGAGAATGCAGTCATCTAAATTATCTCATTTGACATGCAAACACTCTGGGAAGAAATAAGGGAGAAGAAGGAATTAAGACGAAGTGAGGGAGGACATGACGTGATGATTGTAGATTTCTGTCCTCAGACAAATTTCAGTGCTCTCCCTCTTTATACCTATCAATTTAGGAAAATTCGCCTAGGATTATTCAAGTTTTGTATCATACAAAGTCTTTAAGAACATACCACTCATAAAATATGATTTCCCTTTATAAAATAAAGTACTCAGATTTAGCATGATGCATAGTTTACCCACAGGAAGATTTGATCCTCATGTGACAGACTCAAGGTTGAAATGATGCTTGAAGATCATATGCCCCAATCACCCTATGACAGTATATGGAATCTTCTCTAAAACATACCCCAAAAGTCACCAAAGTGATCTAGATCTATAGGTCTATTAAAAGCCTTTGAGTTTGCAAAGTACTTTCATGTGCATAATCTCATTTAATCTTCACAATAATTCTGTGCAGACATAAATACATTAATTTTGCAATGAAAAAACTAAATCTCAAATTGTTCATATTGATTGCTTATGCATACAAAATTAGCTTGACAAAGACCAGGTTTACTGATACCCAATTCAGTACTTATCTTCTATCAACTAAATAATTCCATTTCACTGTCCAAAATATTTATCAAGTGTCTTTAAAATTCCACCCTATGCCTAAACCTTAAGTAGTAGAGAAATATTTTGGAAAGTGCATGGACAAGCTCTCTTCCACCTTCTATCCCCTAACTAGGATGTTAATTAAGTCACCTGACCCTTGGAACTTAGATTCATTGAAAGGACTTTTCAGGCCATACAGTGCTAGTTTAATGCCTTCCTTTCTCAAAACAGAAATGTAGTTCCAAAGAGAACTACAAAGGGAAAAACTTTCTTTGTGTTATCACATGGACATTTCCTTATAAAACACAAGAGTTCTAAGCTTTCTTCCATATCTAAAGGGATAGATTTAGGCAGAAATCTGAGAAGGTATTTCCACCTAATGGCTCACCAGATACAGAAACAAGAGCGCACTGCTTTTACCAACTCATCCTCAACTACAACATCCTCTTGATGAGTAATGTTTTTTTAAAAAGGAAAGAAAGAAACCCAATAAATTTTTCTTGTTTTTAAAATTTTCTTAAAATAGTGCCTTAAATCCATAGAGAGTTTGTCTGGTTGAGTGTGAAACTGAGCCCCACTGATCCGTATTATAAGAGCCAAAAGTCATCCCCTATAGGATTTTACCGCGAAGCCAATCTAAGCTCACTTAATTAGTGCTGCTTAAATTCTAGGTGGATTTTTTCCAACACAAAAATAGACTCAGTCTGATGATTTTTTTTTAATTCTAATAGCACTCATTTCTATGTAAGTACCAGTGCTGAAAGATGTTAATCAGGGCATTGAACCTAGTCTGAGCCCATCACTGTCAGATGCCTGCTCATGGAAGCAGATGGAGTTAGGGTCCACACACCACACATTCCTTCCTTACTAAAAGTATCTAGTCCCAGCACCTGACATAAAGTGGGTGCTTGATAATGTTTTTTTTATTCGTGCTTACATTGCTTTGTCCTAGTGAGTTGTTTCAGCTTTATCATCTTTTCAAAACATAGAAGATATAGACTAGTTGGTGGGGATGACGGTGTATTTGCAGACAAGGAAGAGCAGGCAGACAAAGGAGAAAGGGGTGAAGGTCACTTATTTAGTTCATTATACACACAGCCTTACTACATCAATATCTTACGATTGCCAAGAGGAGTATGAAAAGGATGGTTGAAATTAACAGAAAAGACAGAAGGGAGGAAATAAAAGGAAAACGGAAAGAGGATCAGAAAATAAAGAATCACAATGAGACCTGACCAGGAATATTAAAGCCACTCACTGAGGGGCTCCTGTTTGCTAGGTATCGGATACTTTACCTTCTTATCTCTGCCAGGTTATTTCTGTTCTCATTTTGTAGAAGAGAAAATTGGAGTTGAGCACAAAGCCACGGAGCTGGAAAGTTTTTAGAGTTGGAATTTGTCTACATGGTTTCCACCCTTCCTCTATTCGCAAAGCTTTTAGGAAAGCAAAGAGGGATTATCTGGGGAGAAAGGGGGAAATAAAAGAGAAATAACAGGGGGATGTTCAGTTCTCCAGTTGTGCCCCTTCAGCTTCTGGCTGTCATTTCATTCAGGTAGTTAATGTAGAGCTCCCAGTAAGGCCCCCTTAGATGCCCAGAAAGGAGCAGGAGCCATTCAAATCCATTATTCACGTTCAAATGTACAAATACAAGGGTAAAATACAAATCTCATGGGGGAAATCTTTTATTATTTAACTAATGGTAGTCAGTTAATGTTGGGTTAAATTGCCAGAAAATATACATAAGTGAGTCATAAAAGCTTTGAGTCACATGACTATAAACATTCTCCATAGGCCTTGCTCACGTAAGCATGTCATCTGCTCACATGAGTACGTATATCTTGTCCCTTCCATGTAGACCACTGCTGGCTGTAGACTCAAGCTCTTTCTAAATACTGAGTAATCCAGAAGAAATTAATCCATGACTAATTTTAAGCATTTATTCTTATAAGATGTTAAAGTAGGAATAAGGTGGTTTGAATGATGGTAAAAATCAACACAATTCCAAGAGTTTTAAGCCCAGAGATTATTCAGGAGGAAGTACTAAGGTGTATTTTTTTAAGCATTAAAGGAAAGGTTTCCTTTATAGGCCAATAAACATCATGCCCTGGAGAAGAGCATTCTCTCAATTTATAATGCTAGGATTTGAGAAACATAGCTTTAGTAGTTGATGACATGCTTTTATGTTTAGATAATTTTATTTAAAGTTTAACATCCTTCATGGAAAACAATTAAGTTTCAAGTGCCATGATAAAAAAAAAAAAAAAAGTGGCATGCCCTATGTTTAATTTGCTGTGTGAGCTACTCTCTTAAACATTTTCTGATGGTTGGTGGCAGTCCCAAGAAGAGAGGTCACCTAACAAGGTAGTCTCTTCCCTGTTTTATGCCATTTGTAAAATATTTTGAGCATTACCCCTTATACACATTCCAAACTGAGAATCATACTCATGTTTCAAGATACCTAGAGAAGAGCTGTCCAGTATGATAGTCCTTAGCCACACCAGGCTAAATTAATCAAATTTAAAGTTCTATAGCCTACTCTCACTAGCCATATTCCAGGTGCTCAATTTGAGACATATGTAGCTCATGGCTACTATACTGGTCAGTTGGGGGTTATAGAACATTTCTATCATTGCAGAAAAATGCTCTTGGACAGTGTAGCCAAGTGTGAGAACCACAGTTCCAGTGGCTCCCTTAGAAAAGTAATGCCCTTCTTGGGGCTTCTACAGTCTCTGTTTATACCTCTGCTATCATACTTGCCTCCTTCTAGGTAATTATATTTAAGTGTGCTCCAGCAGATGCCTATAACCCCATGAGACCGCTCAAGACCAGGGACCATGATTCATTCATCTTTGTAACTCCAGCGGCAATGATATATAGTGATAATAATGGTGATAGTACCCAACTCTCATGAATCACAATCGTTTTGTGCCCAGTGTGGCTCAGTTGGTTGGAGCATGTCCCATACACTGAAATGTGGCAGGTTCAATTCCCGGTCAGGGCACATACTCAGCTTGTGGGTTTGATTACTTGTTGGGGCACTTGCAGGAGTCAAGCAATCGATGTTTCCTTCTCACACTGATGTCTCTCTCTCTCCCTCCCTCCCTCCCTCTCTCTTTCTGTAAAATCAATTTTAAAAAAAAAAAAAAACTAAAGGCAGGTCCTATTATTATTTCCTTTTATAAAGAGGAAATTAAAGTTTAATAAGAGGTTAAATGACTTCAAATAAGGTCATGCAGAGTGAGGTAGGGATTTGAACTCAAGTGTGTCTGATTTCTGGCTCTTCATTATTAAACAATACTGCATTTATTTATTAATTCACCAATGGATGAATGAAAGAGCAAGTGAATGAATGAATGACCTACTAAAGTCTTTTTCTATCCTTGCCTTCTTTATCAACATTCTCAGCACGGATCCCTGCTATATAAGAAGCTTAACTCCTCGTACAGTTTAAAGAAGAAAAAATAGCTGTGTGCTAGTTCTTTTGGGGGGAGGAGGAAGGGGAAATCAGCATGAAGGAAATGAGTCTTTGCAAATTCCCAGAGATTTGGGGCTGAAGCCAATTTGTTAGTCTCTGCTTTTCACTACTCTCTTTCATGCTTTTAAAATCTAAACAGTAGGCTTAACATCTGCTACGTGCCTTGGAAAATCGGAACTGTGAACACCAAACAGAAGATGTCCTGGATATTCTCACATGTTTCCGGTTGCTGGGCAACACACTGGGCTTTCCAGGCACCTCAGCTAAGTCACCTGGGCTTCAGCTCTGAGGAAATCTTGAATTAAACTTCCAGCCATAGGCTGAGACATACAAAGTATTGAAACAGAACCACAGAAGAGAGCGTTTGATTTTATACAGGTTTTCTGAGACTCGTCACCAGCTGCTGCTACTGTCAGTGCTGGATCAATAGCAAGAGACAGGCTAACACAACGTGGTTTTCCTAGAAACTCAGTTCTTTTATACAGGAAGACTCCCTAACTCAATTAAAAATCAGAAAGGGCACTTTTGATGTAGTAAAAAGTATAAATTATAGAATATTTTTAAAGAAGAGAATTTTGTTCATTCAATTAAGTTCAGTAATTTTAAGTGAACTAATAGAACAGTCAAACAGAAATCCTTATTTTAGTGGAACTTGACAGTTTTTTTTAAATTAACATTCCAGTTTAAGCAATCTCAGTACTTGTTTATTAATGTCCCCAGGATTTTATTTGAACTGTGCATTTAAGTAGGTCGATGTAGATACTGTTCCACCTCCACTATAATTTTGGGAGAAAAATATTTCCACTATTTTTAGAGATAAAATAACTGAGATTATATGGATAAGACCCCTGTCTGGAATTCATAATTAGCTTCAAAGATTTTCAGAGAAGCCCAGGATAAAAAGCAATTTCTGCATGTCCTTAAATCCCAGCCTGTGCCCTGGAAATGCACACTTATCTTTTTTGGAAGCCTGCCCGGGCCACATTGCCCAAACCAGCCACCCTGGACCTTGCCTGTGCCTTTCCATTTAGATCGCCAGCCCTAGCAGGTGGCCCCCAGTACCCTGAAGTAATATAGTTAAACCAAAAATGTCACCGGCATGTACTGTATGAACTAAATGGCACCTGCAAGCCACAGAAGCCAAGCAGGGCCCGAACTCTGGCTCATTCCCACAACAAGGCTCTCACAGAGCCCTGAACTACAAATTTAAATCACTGTGAAGTTCTCATTTATTTCTTTCCCCATCACAATCCCTGAACCACTCACATCCAAATTGGGGGAGGGGGTGCAGCACAGTTGGGGATTTTGGAGACAATGTTAGGGAAGATGCAATTCTCAGGTGCCCATTCCAAACCTCAACAACCCTGAACTCCAGATTCTCATGCCGGCTGGAGGAAAGCAGGCTCGTGTTTGTCCCTTGCTTGTAAAGGGCTATAATTGGGCTTAAGGCCTATGGGGGAGGTTTTTTCCTTGGGGTTTCTAACTCGATTAGAGGTATGTGGGTGTGGGGGGTATACATGCATGTGTGCACACATGCACACTGAGTCAGCAAAAAAAGAAAAGCCATTTTGGTGGATGAAAGCCATTTAAAACATTCTAATTCTTCCTCATACTGAGTGGAGTAGGGAGCAAAGTTTGACAGTTTTTCAGTCTTCCATAAGAATCTTGTTAATTTAATTTTAATATTAGATCTCACAGGCTCGATGTTAACATTTTAGGTCTCTCAGGAGAACCTGATTTCCAGTGCTTCCTCTGTCACATCCATTATGCACTCACTCATTTATTTGGCCCACATTTGATATTTGTGGAATGCCCACTCTTCTCAAGGAGCTGGGATGTAGTGATGAACTGAACAGACGTGGGCCCTGGCCTCTCAGAGATAGCTGTCCAGTGGACATTCATTAAGCTCTTAGTATATTCCAAGAACCATGCTAATTCCTTTACAACATTAGCTGATTCCATTTTCATTGCATTTAATCTTCACAACAACTACTTGAAGTAGGTATTATAATTAATCCTTTTTAGAGGAAACTGAGAGGGGAGGAAATGGCCCTTGCCAATAGTGAGTTAAAATTCAAACCCAAGTCTTCCAGAGTGCAAACACTTCGCCACCATGCCATATTGACTCTATTTTAATTGTGTATATTTGCATATATTTTCATTATGAAGATTAAATGCCATAATGCAAGTGAAACTTTTAATATCCTGCCTGGCATTTAGTCTACAGCAGTTATTTTCATTCTCATTCTGCACAGAGAAAACCTAGCCAATCCTGAGCTCCCAGCTTCTATCACAGTTGTCTCCCTTTGTAAGTCCCAGACAATCTTCCTCTCAACCTAGCCTTGCCTCTCCCGTCGAAACAGATCCCAACTAGCCTCTAAGAACCAAGAGACCAGACTTTTGTCATTCCTGGTACATGGGCCCTGGAAGACTTTGTCCTGTTCAGAAAAGCTCAGAAGACACAGCAGCCTCTCCCAGTGGAGAGTATGCAAAGCCCATCCCTGTGGTCCACCAGCTACAGTGTCCCCCAAAGTCCTAACATTTGTTCACAAAACTTTAATATGCATCAGAATCCCCTGGAGGTTTTAAATGCAGGCCCCCATGCCTAACCCCTAAAGATTCTGTCTTGGTGAGCTGGGGTGGGGATGGGTGGCGGAACATAAGCTTTCCATCAGGCATCTCAGGGGCCTCTCATGCAAGCTGTTGGAGGACCACAGAATAAGAACCAGCTTTGGGATTAGCTTCACTTGGGGCTGCAAGGAATCTCTCAGCCAGTAAAGCCCCTTCTTCCAGGGCTCCCACCCCACAGAGCCAGGGATGACTGAGTCCTCAGAAAAGCCCAAAGGTCTGCTTAAAATTAAGAAAAGGCCAAGCGTCACTCCCGTTATCACCTCTAGCCAATCAGAAGAAAAAGAGTTAAAATATTTTCTTTAATACTAGCCATTTACTGAGAGTTTTCTACTTGCCAGGCTTGGTTTAATGGAGACAGCACTGGTTTTGAAATAAGATGAGCTCTTTTGAAACCATGCTATGTTTTCTTGGGCAGATTATGTAATTTCCCTAAACCTCTGACTACACATAGGTAAAGTGGAAAGGGGAAAATGCAGTGTTGTTCTTGGAATTAACTAAGATCAAGTATCTGGTTTATGGGAACTTGCAACAAATGTTGGTTCCCTCAGTTCCACCCCCTCCCCATCAGACAAGGTGCTTGCTGATTTCACTGAGACTAGAAAATATTCAGATAGCCTGTTTTCTACCTCACTGTTGTATTGGTAATCCTTCTATTGTGCCACCTAAGTTTAGAAGGCCCCTACCTAGCACCCTTATTCAAACCTGGACATGAATGGTGCATCTGCTAGTTCCCTGTCATTTCTCCCCAATAGAAAATAATGAAATTAACACTTTTATTAGGGAGTCTAATCACCTGGATTCTGTAATCTGTAGATATTATGTATAATGGATGAATCTAGGACTGCTTAAAATTTCACCTGTTATTTCGGAAGCCTCTCCCAAGAGACTCTCTTAATATTGCTCTATTAATATTATATGCAGTCTAATAGGAGGCCACAGTGACGTGAATGTGTATGTGTGTGTGTTATATAGACTCACAAATATTTGTTAAATGTTTGCCAGAGCCAGCCACTGTTCCAAGTGCTGCAGACACCATGTTGAACAAGCAGACTGCTCTCATGGCCCTTTAACCTAGTGAGAAAATAGAACTAATGACAGCTGACATTTATTACAGGCAACTGACATGTGAGGCATTGCAATATGAATTGTTGTACATGCATGTTATTTCCTTAAGAATTTCATAAGCATTAGCTGCTTTTATTATCTCCATTTTACAGATGGGGAATCGAAAGCACAGAGAGGTTAAGTAACTTGCCCAAGGTCACACACATGATCAGTGTCAGAGCCAGGATTCAGATGGACCCCACTGATGTCTGCTTCCACCACTGTGCAAGCTGCCTTTTATATAATCTGAAGTTTTAAGTGTTATTTTATATTATTCAAAGAGATTTTATATTTTATTCTATGAGCATCACAACACATCTGTGAATTGAAAATAGCAAATGGTAACAATTACCATTTTTGAAACAAAAGCCAAACAGAAAGGTAAACAGCTGTAGACTGGAAGGGAGTAGGCACAAGAGCTCACATTTTTGAGACTTTGTGTCTTTAGTATTCCTTTTACTAAATGTACATATTCTGTTGGGGAAAGGGGGATAAGGCTGTTAGAATATGACTGGAGCTGAGCGATCTGAGACAATGCTCATTCTCTCTATTGTAAAATCAGGGTAAAATTGTAGCCTTGGGATGGTTACTGTAAGGACCACATTAGATAAAGCATATACAATGATTGACATGTAATGATTACTATGTAAATGTTAGAACCTCTGTATCTTGTAGTTATAGGTTTACATTTTTCTTCTTTCACACTGGATATGAGCAAATACTCAGAGAAACTGCATTTCATTCATGGACAATTTCTGTAGTCAATTCATTGTTAATTACAATACCGAACCAACTCTATAAAGCTGGTCCACATGAATTTTTGATTAGCATACAAATAAGAAAAATAATATTGCAGCTGAAAATTAAGAAAACGACTTACCTTTTCCTGAAGTTACTTGCTCTTAGAGAAAAAATAGTTCTTGGAAATCACTTTAGAAATCTGGCCCAACAAATTTAGAAACCAAAACACAGACAGGAATTACCTTGTCCTAAGTTCCATATCCAGTTGGTGGCAGCATATTTGAAACTAGACTCCTGCTGTACCAGCCTCCCTCCCCTCACCTGCCAGTCTCCACCCCACCCTCATCCACATCCACACAATTTCTGCCACACTGACTTCCACTAATGCTCTCAGCAGCGCCCTCTAATGCCACCTGAGGCACCGTGTTCTGAGACCTCCTTCACACAAAGATGTCTTTAGGTGGGATTCCTGGGTACAATTTAATGGAAGAAGCCCCTTTGATGTGTGTTTGTTCCCAAACGCCCCCATACACAGGGGGCAAGGAGAGACAAAAGAAAGAGGCAAGCCACTTGAGATTGGCAGGTTGCAGGTTTAAGAAGCAAAGGAACTTACGAGACCCGCCTTGGGCGCTGCAAGATGACTAGATCTCCACACTGCTTGCCAGAACCTTAAAAGTTTATATAGCGGTCTTAATGGGTCCATGTGGTCTCAGCCACACCTTACTCTCTCAAAGCTTGAAACTGGGCCAGCTCTGGAAACCATGGGCAGAACTTACATACATTCCCAAGACAGTGGAGCAGGTAAGGAGCTTCCAGTTGTTCAGGTCCAGCTCGAGAGTCAACCAGCAGTTACGTTCTCTTGATGACCTCCTCCAACAATGCGGTCTGAAAATGATCACCATTGTAAAAAGTTCAGTCTGGTGGTGTAAACCTATGTGGAAGTTACCAATAATAGATCCCCCAGAATGCACAAAGCTCTGATCATTAACCTTGTGGAAGAAGTATTTGTGTGTATTGTCTCATTGAAGTGTGCTTATATTTTTTAAGGAAAATATAAATTCCCCTTACATATAAAAATCTTGTAATTATTTTGCTAAACTCTCACAAATTTTTTATTATCCATGAGAAATGGAAGGAACCCTTCAGAAAAATAACTACTAGCCAAAAAATCTTGGTATTAATTTTCCAAGAAAAAAATCTCGATTATGATTAAATTCTATGTTCCTTCCTTCAGTAACACACACACACACACACACACACACACACACACAGTCGAAAATACCAGACACGACCTTTTTCTTCACTACTTCTAGACTATTCATTCAGCAAATGCTGCTTCCAGCCTGCTTAGTATTTGGTTTTATGTTGGATATAGGCTACAGTTCTTGTCTGAAGGGGTTCACTGGGGAGAGCCTTCAAACAGGTGTATTACAAGTGCTGCCCTAGACTCTTGAGGACGAGTGCTATAGTGCAGGCAGTGAGGGGAGCAGCGAGCTTTTCCTGAAAAAAAAACAGGGAAGGCTGCACAGAAGAAGTGACTTGAACTTGGTCTTGGAGGACCAGTGGGAATTTGCCAAGTGAAGACTGGGACAGGCAGTGGGGACAGGGAAGAGCATGTGTAGGGTGTAGACTCGGGAGAAAGCATGATGTAGTTAGTGAATGATGGGAGGAACGGTAGGCAAGAGTGGGTGAGCCAAATTTGGAAAAGTAAGTTCCTCAATCATATTGAGAAGGATCTTTTGGGTCAAGTGAAAGAGTTCTCACTTGTTGACCTGCAGGTGGGCAGTTGTGCCCCAGTGACAGCTTTTAAGCAACAGTGACCAGACAAGGTCCACTTTAGTAAAGTCTAATGTTTACCAGCATTTGATGAAGCTTTGCACTTAAGGCAAGGCCCCTCTCTCTTTGAGAGTTTGAGGAGAGATTGGCCATGAAAATCACAGCTGAACCACAATCTCTGTCTAGAAATAATACATCTGCAGCTTTCTGAAGCTTTCCCTCTGATTCTGATATTCTGTATGTCTGCCCTGGCATTTCTATAGTACTGAAGAGAAAAAAAAATATTTGACCATTTGTTCACTTTGGAGGTCAAATACAGAGAGATTTTGAAGGGTTCCAGCCTACTTTTTTCAGTTTGAGTATTTTAAAAAGAGAGAGTTTAAGGCTGATTTGAATAACGGCTTGTGTTCCCAAGAGCGTTGTGCTTTGGTAAGCAATGTTGGCTGATTATTGCCTCATGCTTCTCTGAAACAGCTGCTTGTCTCCTTTTAGAGCTCTATTCTAGGGGGATTGCAAGAGCCACAGAAGAGAATTTAACTCATGAATACTCAGTTATTTGGGTAGAAGAGATATGAAAGAGCGGTGGTTCTCTTTTGTTTGTTTCGGAAAGTTGCTGGTTGTTCGAGGCAAGTAGGGACAGGTTCTTTCTGTGGACTCGAAGGCAAGTTGTGTGTGCGCCATTCCTCTGAAGCCACCTCCTTGACATTTTGATGTCTGTCTGTGTCTTTGAGTGGCTTGGTTTTCAGCTAGGATACAGTATTTGATTTAAGGAGGGACAAGTTAAGGCTCACATCACTGGTCTGTCTTTCTGTTTTCTGAGCCCAGCTATAAATCTAGTTTATTTGGAAACCACACCATGCTATGGTGGTTGGATTTCTTGCCATTCTCAATAAGAAATTAATTGTCTTTTACTCATTTAGAGATTATTTATTCAACACTGTGTAACTTGGCATTTTTTAGATGCTATGTGTATTTTATCGATGGAGTTTGGTTTCCTACCACATGATTTAACAAAGGGCCCTTGGCTTAGTGAGCTTCCCTTTTATGGTAGGATGACTAACAGAACTGACTAGGACCCTGGGTGAATGGGAATTGGTTTTTCAGGAAGCAAGTCGGGGTCTGCAGTGGTCCCATGGCCCTGCTGAAGTTCGGAGAGAGATGTTGGAATCCTCTGCCCCTCTCCCTTGCTGTATAAACCATTCCCTGTCAGTGCCTCCTTCCTGTGAGGTGTCCATATTTATTATCAGTTGTTCCCACACCCCTCTTAACCAAATTTACAATTCAACCAACTCCCAATGGTTCTTTTGAATTAATCGTGGACTTCTCATTCCCAAGGAACAGAGCAGAGCATCTGCAGTGTTGGCTCATATATTTCAGCAGGGATCTTGGCTTCTCTACATTTGATATTTCTGACATTTCTGAATGCTTAGATCATGTACAGAATAACATTAATAATGGACATCCTAGACATTCACATGCTACCTCATTTCTCTCCCTCACAACAATCTGAGAGCTAAAAACTATTATTCTCCCCATTTTATTGGTGAGAAAACTTTGTCTTAGAAAGTAACTCACTGGTGATCACAGAACAGGTAAGAGGCAAAACCAGAATTAGAATTTGCATTTCTTAATACCACAGCCCTTGGGAGCATCTCAAGAGCTTTTAAAGACATTTGCATGTTAGTTACTACAGGGGGCCCAGAGCTGTCTGGGCCAGGTGGGATTTGACCCCATGTCTGAGACTGAAGGTCTCCCAGGCACACCCCTTTTCCCTCCAGGATTCGCTCACTTTAAGAGAGCTCATACTCACAGATAATAGTAAAGTTGATCTTTCTCTTTAGGCATAAAACACTATTTCTTTGGAATAAGTTAAATGATTAGCTTGTCAGGGTTATGTTGGTATTTCAAATTTGGCCAAATTTCAGTTACTTAAAAAAGAAACAAGATGAGCTGTTCAAGTTCCAACATGTCTAACCTAAAATATATATGTCAACATCAAGATGTGTCCAGATGGAAAGCTGAAGGAAAGCAAATTACTGTGTTTTTTCTCCTTGTATCTAATTTGACCTGAGTGTTTAAACGGGACACCTGCTCCTAAGACATGGGCCTCCATCACCCCTGTGTTCAGGAGCCATTTACCTGCATCCTAGCTTGTACCTGTTTCTACCTGTTTCTAACCTCCTCAGATCTTTTCCAGCCTTCTCATTTATATCTTCCATATTTTGTCTGATCATGTTTATCTCAAGCTGACATTGGTTTCCTTCCTCAGATATGCTTTGCTAGAGGTTTCCTCCAGGGCCCTTCAGATAATCATGGAGTCTAGTATAACCTCAGTACAAGGAACCTACCCAAGTGCCTGCCCTCAGGGTCCACGCTCCCCTGGGTTTGCTTCAATTAACTCCCCCAGAGAGAATTGGACAGTTGAAGTTAAAAGTCCCCTCTGCTCATATCAAGTATGATAACTGACTTCTATGCCTGAGAAATAAGAGCTTCAGGGAGGCATCTCTGCAACAAACACAGCAATCCCTCATACATATGTGGTCCCTTATAGTTTCTTTACCACCCATAATGTACAGAATAACATTAATAATGTTATTAGATATTATTAGACATAATAGGCATGTCATATCCCCTTTGTAAATAAAATTTACCTTATACCCTTTTCCTTCAGCATAATCTTCAATGTTTCTAATTTTCTGACCTATCAGCAACCTCTGGTCCAAGCCCCTCCATAAAAGCCGCTCTCTCTCTCTCTTTTCTCTGGAAGTGCTAGATCAGAACTACCGCTGGCAGTTACAGCTCATGTGCTTGGGATATAGTATTGTCTTGTTACCGTGCCTGAGGAGGGACATTTTCTTATAATTTTCTCTCTGATAGATGTTGTTCTAATGCACTGTCTTATGTTGGGGTAAAAGAAAAATAACCTTACCAAGTACCTGCGATTTTGTCTCTCTGTCACTCTCTCTCTCTCTCTCTCTCTCTATCTGCCTATTATCTATCTAATTGTCCCATCAAGAAGGCAAACTCTCCCCTCAGAAGTTACACAGGACTCTCAGATCAGGAATATTTCCTTATCTGTTCCTTAACCCTGAGATCAGAAAATGAGCATTAAAGCATTTGGGCACTAAATGACTGTGCTACCTGAGGCAAGTCATTTCATCTTTCCCAGCCTTAATTTCTGGATATGAGACCAGACAGGACATGGGTTTAGGTGAGTTCTATGTTTGAACTGTGCTAAGTCCCAGCCTCTTTCCCCTGCCACACACCACCTGAGAAAGCTCATCAGGAAGCCTGTCAGCCTACTTTAGGTGGATTTTTTTCTCTGTATTATTTAGGTATTATGCTGACCTAATCTAATATAGGGTCCTACAGACGTCATAGGGACACAGCTCTCCTTCTGTCTCATTCTAAACTCACAGTCCTGGATTTGAGGTCCTGAGTCTTATGAGACCTTTTGCTTCAGGGTGGCAGCCAAGCCTCCAGGTGGCGGTGAGATAGGGTTCAACTTGAGCTGTGGACCTCCAGAGGCAAGGGTAGGTCCCTGAGCCGAGCCACCGTCACAGCCTCCAGCCTGGCCCTGTGACTTTTTCATAAGCATCACTCCACCAGGCTGGACCTAATCAGTTCTCTCCGGATTAGGACGGTTTACCAAGCACAGTGGGTTATGGTTTAGTCCAGTTTCCTGCATTTTCAACACATGCTTTATTCTTTTCATGATGATTATTGGGTGTCAACACTCTTTCTCCCTCCAACACACCAAATTCCGCATGGGGGAGGGTAGGACTGTTCTGAGCAGGCTGAAGTCATGGGCTTTCTCTCACTACAGTCTTTTAACCACAGGGAGTTGCAGGATGGCTCTTCCCTTCAGGCTGTGGCGATGCCACATTTGACCTTGATCCCCAGGAAGCAGGCAGGGAGGGCCTTGCTTTAGAACTCCTAGGTGGCAGCCTGCTGGACTCCGCTCTGGGCCTCGGAGCCACTTCGGAAGCGATGAACCCTGCTCTCAGAGGGCAGTGAGCAGCTTTGGGCTTCACGGTCTTCCTTCTCCAGGTTTGATTTCTTTTTATTTTTGACTTTTTTTTTTTTCTTCCAAACCTGTTTTCCTCCAGAGGCTTGAGGATGTGTATGATTTTCAATTGGAACAAGTTTACAATGTTTATGTTTCCCCCTGTGCAACATCAGAAACACCATTGTAAACGAAACATACAGCAGATCTGTCAGCTTCTACAATCTTTATGTCCAAGCATTTATTGTTTTCCTCATGTTTTAAAATCATTATACAGTGAATTTGACTCTTTTCTTGAAGGGGAGGTGTTTGGCTCTATGACTTTTAACACATGTATAGGTCCATGTAACCACCACCACAATCCTCAGAGTTCCCTGAACCTGTTCCCTCAAACCTTCCTCCACGTTTAGCCCCTGGCATCCACTGTGCTGCAGTTTCGTCTTTCCCAGAAGGATATATAAATGGAATCCTATAGTATGTAATCTTTTGAGTCTAACTTATTTCAATTAGCACAACGCATTTAAGATCCATTCATGGAAGTACATATAGTTTATTCCTCTTAATTGCTAAGTAGTATTCCATTGCATGGATGTACAATAGTTGTTTATCCACTCATCCTTTGAAGGATATTTGGGTAATTTCCAGTTTATCGCAGTTATAAATAATCTGCTATATACAGCTGTGTATAGATTTTTATGTGAACATAAGTAATTATTTCGGGGGATAAATCCCCAGAACATAATTAGTAGGTATACAGTAAGTGTATGTTCTACTTTGTAAGAAACTACCATACTGTGGAAAAGAATGGTTGCACCATTTTGCATTCCCACCAACAATGTATAAGAATTCCAGTTTTTCCACATCTTTGCAAGCACTTAATATTGTCAGTATATTCTAATTTTACCCATTTAAATAGACATGTAGTGCCGTCTCATCTTGGTTTAATTCACATTTTCCAAATGGCTAATAATGTTGAATATCTTCCCATGTACTAATTTTCCATCTTTATATCTACTTTGGCCATGCATCTTGTTCAAGCCTTTGCCCATTTTAAAAATTCAGTTGATTTTTTCTTACTGTTGAACTTTGAAAGTTCTTTATATATTTTAGATACAAGTTCTTTTTCAGATATGTGATTTGCAAATATTTTTCCCAGTCTGTAGCTTGTATTTTCATATGAGTCCTTTGCAAAGTAAAAATACTGAATTTTGATGAAGTGCAATTTATTGATTTTAGTGTCATATCTAAGAACTCTGCTTAATTCTAGGTAACAAAGATTTTCCTCCTGTGCTTTTTCTAAAAGTTTGTAGCTTAATGCTGTGAGTTTATACCTATCATTCATTTAAAGCTAATTTTTGTATAAAGTGGTATGTGGTTTAAATTGAGGTTTCTTTTTTGCATCTCTAATTGTTTCAACACCTTTGTTGAAAGGTGGTGAAGGCCTGGGCAGGGAGTGGATGTGGGGTGGATGGGGTCAGTGGGAAAAAAAGAGGCCATCTGTAATATTTTGAAAAAAAGAAAAAGAAAAAAAAGATAAATAAATAAAATAAAATAATTAGAATTTTAAAAAGAAAGAAAGAAAAGACTGTCCTTTCTTCATTAAATTCTTTGCACTTTTGTAAAAACATTTGTTGACTGTATCTGTGTCGATCAATTTCTGGACTCTCTATTCAGTTATATTTATCAGTGTGTTTATCTTTTCACTATTACACTATCTTATTGCCATAGCTTTATAGTAAGTCTTAAAATAAGTAGTATAATTCCTGTAATTTTGTCTTTCACTTTCATAAATGTTATCAGTATTCTAATTCCTTTGCCTTTTCATATAACATTTGGAATCAGATTGTCAATATCTTTAAGATATTCTGCCAGAATCTTGATTGGAATTGCACTAAATCTATGAACCAATTTGGGGATAATTGACATCTTTACTATATTGTCTTCTAATTCATAAACACAGCATGTCTCTTCATTTATTTGTGTCTTCTTTGACTTCTTTCATCAATGTTTTGTGGTTTTCAGCATGCAGAATAGGTATGTGCTATTTAGAAGAGTGTTTTTAATTCCCAAGTGTTTGGAAGTTTTCCTAGTATCTTTCTGGTATTGATTTCTAGTTCAATTTTATTATGATCAGGAAACATACTTTGAATTATTTCAAAGAAACCTTCTTAAGGTTTCTTTTGGACCTGAATATGGTCTGTCTTGGTGAATTTCTCATGTACACTTAAAAAGGAACATTTTATGTGCAATAATTGGGTAGAATAGTCTATAAATGTCAATTGGATCAAGTGGGTTGGTAATGTTGTTTAGGTCTTTTATGTTCTTACTGACTTAATGATAACTATTTCCATTGATTATGGAGAGAGAAATTTTGAAAACTCTAACTATAACTCTGGATTTGTCAATTTCTCCTTTCAGTTATGTCAGTTTTGCTTCATGTAATTTGAACCTGTGATTAAGTACATAACACTTAGAGCTGTTACTTCTTAGTGAGTTGATCCTTTTACCATGATGCAATGCACTACTCTATCCCTGCTGGTTTATTTTGCTCAGAGGCCTACATTGTCAGACATTAATATAGCCACCCCAGTTTTCTTTTGGTTGTTTCTTTTGGTGTTTGGATGGTATATCACTTCCCAATCTTACTGTTCTTTTGTTTGAGGTGAGTTTCTTGTAGACACCATATAGTTGGTTCATTTTTTTAAAATTCATCCTGAAAATCTTTATCTTTTAGTCAGTGTACAGTCATGTGCTGCTTAACAGGGATAGGTTCTACAAAGTGGGTCATTCGGCGATCTTGTTGTAGGACCGTTATAGAGTGCACTTGCACAGACCTATATGCTGTAGCCTACTATCCACCTAGGCGACATGGTAGAGCCTACTGCTCCTAGGCTACAAGCCTATACAGCATGTGTGCAAAACAATACGAGATTAAATCAAGCACAAGAGAAAAATCAAGCGATCAAGAGACATAAACACAAGAAGTCTGAGGTTGCTGTCAGTGCAACACAGCATATTGTTTTACAGCAAAATTTTTTCTAAGTAGAAAGACTAAACTCTAAAATAACAATAAAAGTATAGTATAGTAAATACATAACCCCCCAGCATAGTCGTTTATTATCATGATCAAGTATTACGTATGTAAATAATTGTGCGTGCTCTACTTCTACATGACTGGTAGGGCAGTGGGTGTGTTTACAGCAGCATCACCACAAACACGTGAGTAACGTGTTGCACTCTTACGTTACGACAGCTATGATGTCACTAGGCAGTAGGAATTTTTCAACTCTATAATCTTACGGGACCACTGTTGTAGATATATGGTTTGCCATTGACCAAAGTATCACTATGTAGCACATGACTATTTTCACCATATTTGCACTTAACATAGTCATGGTGAATTTATGCGTACCGTTTAATTATTTGGTTTTGGTTTGTTTCCTCTGTTTCTCTTGCCTTTGTTTTCTCTTTCCTGACTTCTTTTGAGTTACCTAAACCTTTAACTTATCTAATGTGTTTTTATACTATTCCTCGGTAATTTTTTTAAGTGGCTATTCTAAGGATCACAATATATATATACCTAATTTTTTATAGTCTATATAGAATCAATATTTTACCACTTAAGGTGGGATGTAAAAGCCTCACCACCATGTAGGTCTCTTTATCTTTCCCCTTTATGTTATAATTGTTTACATATTAAATTTACACTCACTGAATACCTCGCATAGCAATATTCTAATTTTTGCTTTCAAGCACCAACCACACTTAAAGAACAGTCGACCAAAGTTACCATTTCTGTCACTTTTCCCTTATTCCTGATATTTCAAGTTTCCTTCTGGCGTCATTTATCTTCTGTCTGAGGAATTTCCCTTTCTGACTCTTTTAGAGCAGTTCTTCTGGCAACAAGTTCTTTTGGTTTTCCTTCCCCTGAGAATGTTTCTGTTCACCTTCACTGGTTATAGAATTCTGGATTCACAGGCTTTTCCTTCAACTATTTCTTTAATATACACTGAATCTGAAGAACACTGAGATTGCTTTTATGGCCCAGAGTCTGTTTCTGTTCTATTTTGTCTTCTTATGATAAAAAGATAGATGCTAAAATAGATATTCAAATATATTATTTAATTGTACTTCTACATTTGCCCTCGAGATTTCAAATTGGAAAAGCTGCTATAACAAACATAAATGTTCACTTATGATAATATGAGATGTTGAGCCAACACAGCTCAAGATCACAGCCTGTCACTATTTTCATTAATTGGTTTTTAGCCCATAATTAACTGAAAAGACATATTGTCTCTCTTATTACAGTTCTAGCTCTTCTTTCACTTGATTTTTTATATTGTTGTGATCACACCTTCATCATTGTCCTGGCTGGAGACCACTAGTTTGCAAATTAAAACCAAGCAATCTCCATTAGTAATATCTACTGTCTGTTTCCTCTATCAGGCTGCTAATTAAACAAGAATTAATAAGCTAATGATCACAAAACTCTTGGCTGATTAGATATTAATTGAAGTAACAGGAAATAGTCATATACCTTTTTGAAAGATCAAGGAAATATCAATTCTAGCTTTCATTATATCTTGAATCTATGTACTGGTCTCAGTACATATTCCCCCATCTAAATTGAGGGTCCCATCTAGCCTTGAATCCCTTCCCCACATCTCTTCCCTTCTCCTATTCACCTTAAGATTTTTAGTTGTATCTTTAGTACTCAAAGCAAATGTCACTGTTTAGTACTCAAAGCAAATGTCCCTTCATGTCCTCTTTCCCCACTGTGGTAGGAAGAATAGTAACCCCCAAAGATGTCCATGCTTTAATCCCTGGAACCTGAAAATATTGTACCTTATATAGCTAAAGGCACTTTGCAATATAATTAAGTTAATGACCTTGAGATGGGGAGATTATCCTGGATTCTTCAGGTTGGCCCAATCTACTCACAGGAGTCCTTAAAAATGGAGAACCTTTCCTGGCTGTGGTCAGAGGAAGGCGTGACTAAGAAAAGAGTCACAAGCCAACAAATGTGGGCAACCTCTACAAGCTGGAAAAGACCAGGAAACAGTTCTCCCTAGAACTGCCAGAAAGGAATGCAGCCCTACTGACATCTTGAATTTGGCTCAGTAACACCTGTCAGACTTTCAACCTACAGAACTATAATAAATTTGGGTTCTTTTAAACCACTAAGTTTGTGGTCATTTGTTACAGCAGCACTAGAAAACTAATACGACCCCTCCAGGTTGGGATGAATGCCCCTTCTATAAGTTTTTTGTTACACTCCACACATACTGCTAACAATAGGTACATAGCACTTATCAGTATTAATATCACCTGCTTACTTGTCCGCTCCTTGCAATAGACTGTGAGTGCTTGAAAGTGGGTATAGCTCTCATGTGGAAATGTGGTTATCCATGAATTCATTCATTTATCATACAAAACATCACTTCGTACTTGGCCCTGGGACAGGCTTTGATAATGAAAATGCATATTAACATTACTCTTTCATATCAATCAGTTTTCTGCCTGTGATTTTTCATTGAAAAAAAATGGAACAGGATCAGGCATAATAAAGATGGGTGACTTCACCCAGGTGTGGACCCTAACAGCCTTCATATCTTTAGATCTGGCAGTCAAAGGACATTAAAGACATATTTGTAACCACAAAATCTTTCCAGTGAATCAGTGAGGTTATTTTGGGAAATATGATGGGCCAAGGAGAAGAAACTGCAGAAAGGAAATGCAATTGCTTATTTTTCATACAAAGAGTGTCAGGCAGAAAGCATCAAGCAGTGTTACCCATGACACCATCAGACAGATGACTGTTTCTAAGCCAGGTTATGAATCATCTTCGCACTAAGAGATGAAATCGACTTTGGGATGAATTTGTGTGCTTTTCAGCTCTTTGCAAGAGGCACCTACGGGTCATGCCCGTCAGCACCAGGTGTGGGGAGTTCAGTCCGCTCTCATCCACTTTACCCCTCTACACCTGCTGTACTTACACAGCAGGAGGATGACTGCCTCCGCCCCCAGTTGCAAGTATGCTCCTGGAAGTGACATTTTCTATAAGGACACACTCTACCTTAAGAAAAAAGTATATATACTTTAGACTTGATATCTCACCCTTTATTAAACTGAGAGCTTCTCCACTCCTGTAGAGCTCCCTGGGAATGAAATTCCTGCTTCATCATTTGCACCTATCGCCCTCCTGCAAGCTTACCTAATCTCCAGTTCTCGGCATTGAGAATAAAGAGATGAAGTGTTGGTCTATAAGTGCACATGCAGACCCGGTTAAATCTCTAGAAGAGAGGTCTGCGTGTGATTCTGGCCTATCACACAATTTTCCAGAAATGAAATGTAGGACAAAGCAAACAAATGGACAAACAAGCAGAGCTACCTATTTGGTGCCAAACATTGCAAAGGGAAGCAAATTCTAGTCAGGTGTGTTAACCAAGGGGCCACTGGGAGATTAGAGAAGAAAAGCATTCCTCAGTACTGTATTTTTATTGAAAATGACTGAAATGTGGCACAGAAGAAGTGAGTCGGGCCAAATATATCATGGTGTCTAGGTCTCATCAACTTCTCCTCGGCTGTGTTTCATGCACTGTACAATCAATTTGGTGCCAGCTCACAGTGTTAATTAGGAATATGGCTGAAATGATTGTATCTTCCAGTCAGGTTGAGTAGCTGCAGGCAGACCAAAATCCAGTGGAGTGCTTCGCTAATTCTCTAGCTGCTGCTGCTTTCTGTTTGGTGGTGTTTGCTTAATCTCCAACATCGCCCATAATCTTGAAATCCCACATCTGTTTGATCTGCTCCTCTGTCCTGACTTTTATTTTGCATGTGGTAAGATTTTCAATTAGCTCAGTTCTGGGCCGAAGTCAGCAGGTCAAAGATTTCTTCAGAAAAAAAAGTTTCTCCTAATAAGTATACTGATAAAATGACCATTCTTGGTAGAATATCACTTTTTCAATCCCGTTCCAGGCATATTTTACACTTTTCTTCATCCAGGCTTGGTAAAGTATTATTTCAGTAGGCTGTGCAGATCATCTTTGAACGCTGGCCATTCCCAAACACTTCCTGGAAGACGGTTTGCTTTTTCTGTCTTTAAGATGTTGCCTTTTGTGTCATGTGTCAATCACAGTGGGCTAGGTTATGCTGCAATTTAAAAAATACCAGTGGCTTAAAACAACAGGGGTTTACTTTTCACTCATGCTACATGCCTATTGCTGGTTGACAGGAGAATCTCATTGTCATCACAGGGAGGGGGCACCCAGGCTGACAAAGTAGCCACCATTTGCCATCTCAGTGGAAAAGCAGAGCCAATAGGATGTTCTAACCAACTGAGTGTGAGATATGAGCGAAAGACAGGATCAAGCTTTTAGACCTCAGCACCTATGAGGAAGGAGTTTTTAATAACTCATATGGAGAAGATAAAATTTGCAAAACACTGGTGTGTCCCCTCATGAGAGATGATTCAATTATGTCCAGCAAAATGTTTATACAAGCACAAATAAAATCTGCCATTTTGGGGGGTCTGCTTCACAGTTGACATATTTCAAACACCGTTTTTTAATACTCACAACATACTGAGGCTCAGAGGGACCAAAGGCTTATCCTGGGGTACAAGACAAGTGAATGACAGCTCAGCTGCAAACCCAACATTTCTCTGGACCCCAAACAAATGCCTTTTCCAGAATAGCACATTTACTTGAAAATTAAGTATGGAAAAGAAGATAACCTTTAATTCATAAAAACAATTGAATAGAAATATACGTTTCATGCCACAGAAGAGGAGTCAATGATGTTACTTAAAAGATAGTTTATCTAAAAGGGTTAAATGCCACAGGGCCTCTGTGACTGCTGGCTTTGGATCTTAACAAGGCCTGCTTCTAAATCCTGCACTTGTTTTGCTAGACTGAGGCTCCCTCGTCCGCACCCACTCAGACCTTCTTGTCTTTCATCAAAGAAGAGCCTGTATTCTCCTTTCCGGACCTAGCAATTCTGCAGCTAAAGACAAATGTCTAGGACCAAGCCCACGAGCTACAGAAGCACCTGACACAACACCAGGGGCTCATTCACCTCTGCCCACACAGTAGCGGGTTTGATGGATGGATGTGGATGGCATTCATAATGGGAGCCAGCTCTCAGAAAAGAACTTCTAAAGGAGTCTCGACACAGACTGCAAGTTCCCAGTGGACCGACATCAGTTGTCAAGAATAAGTTGGAAAGTCAAGGAGAGGAATAATACTAAGAAAGTATTTTTAAAAACAAACTAACCAAGAATGTTTAATATTTTATATTAATTTGAAGTACTGGTGCCAAACTATGCTCTATGATGCATGAATGTCCCTGCCCAGGTAATTATAGAAGAAGTCTATAGACTGATCACAAAAAGAACGTTGAAGCTGAAGTAAGACCAGGTCCCAGTTTATTCCCCTCCCAGAATCTAACCAAGCATTGTTATAGTAGCATTACAACCAACTTTAACTCCATCTCTTCCCCCAAATCAGGAAGCTAATGGTTCTAATTACGCATTTCAGAATGCAAGCATCTAAAACAACTTTTCTTTACACTTTAATGAACTATAGCTTGAAAGAGTTGTTTAGGTCTCAAACATCCTCCTCACCTACTTGCTAGGAAATGTCCCTGCAGTCCATGGTAAGGTCACATGTTTTTAGAAAAATACACAATTTTGAGTGATCAGTTAGAAAAATACACAATTTTGAGTGATAAAGCTAGGAAAAAGTCATAAGATGGATGGTGTGTGTGTGAGGGAACCTTAAGATTGGAGAAATATCCTTAGATAACAGAAAACATTGTGCACATGCATGCATGTTTGGGGGAAGTAGAGGATTCAGAACTAAGGGCCAGGCCCACTTATATAACCTATGGGCTGTATGACTTTAGGTTATGTCCCTTAACTGCTCATCAGCTTCCTCATCTATAAAACTAGAAATAAAATACTTTCCTGCCCACCTCAAGTGACATGTTGGAGAGACTTCTATGTGAAACTAAAGAGCTCTACACAAGTAACAGGCTGCTATTGTATAGCCTTGAAAATAATATCCACTGTTTAAATTTGTAAAGGATTTGCCTCTGGGGATGGCCTGATTCTGACCAGATTTTCCAGTGAATTACCAAGGTTTGTAGAAGCTCTCTGCAGGGCAGGTGTCACTCACTGCACAAGACATTACCCTTTCTTTGCATTTGAGAGTGATTGGCGAATATAGTTTTTGAAGGTGGAGAAGCTAAATATCTCTCACCTCCAAGCTGATGCATCTGAGGAAAGTAGTGTGCTATTGAAACAAAGTCCAAGGGAAGAAGATACCCTTAAAAAGAGATCACAAATTCAAATGCTTATGAGGGTAGGCAGATAATATAAAGGTGAGAGGTAGTGAGGGGACAAAGACACTATAGCACTCTAAAGATAAGGGGAACACATAAAATTTCTCCAAACCAAAGAGAAAGGGTATTCTATCATTAATTATGCTAAAGAAGAAAACAAGCTTAAATCGGGCTGTCCCAGGCAAACCAGGACATCTGGTCACCAGGACTATGCAGCGTGACTGCTTGGCTCCAGTTCATGTGGGAACACCAGCCTACTATTGACAGGTCTTCCCATTTTTCAAGAGAATCCAGAAATTTTTATATAAAATTTTATATAAATGTTGGCAACTAATTTTTTTAAAATACTGAGTGTACCAGACAAAACACATATTTAGGTGGCTGGCTTGTGACCTCTGCCTTTAAGGATTTTCTTCATCGCTATTCACCATCATCACCATCAGCTGGACCACTATTCTCCAAAGAGACATGTGCCTGTACCACCTCCCACTGCAGAAAGAATCTTTGCTGAACACATTAATGAACTCCTGCCATCTACCCAACAGATGCTCTCACATGTGTCATCTCATTTAAACTGCCCACCATCATGGGGTAAAGATTCTTACTATCTTCCTCCTTAGGGGACACAACCCAGAGGCTCAATGTAACACAAGGATTTAATTTCCTGAACAGCATACCTGGGATTCAAAGTCATCAATTCTTCACAAGTAACAATTGTAGAGCAACTTAAAAGGGTAAGAAATAGAAGGCAAGGAGAGAGAGTAGAGTTAAAGCCAAAAAGAAAGGAGTGAGAAACTGTCTGCCCTAATAGGGTCTCAATATTTGTTGAGTGAATGAATGAACATGTTTGCAAATTTGTGGTTGTGGCGTTGGCACCTGTTGTGTGAAAGATAGCTTATTTGGAGTTAGACACACCTGTATTTGAATGTCACCTTCACCATGTACTGCAGTTTGAATTTTGGTAAATATTTAACCTTGCAGACCTCAGTCCCTCACCTACAAAATGGACATAGCATTCACTTAGAGGGCTGTTTTAAGAAATAATTGCAACAATACACGTGAAACAACTAGCGTGTTAAAACCTATGGTGTATAGTCAAAACTCAATGGATTTATTGTCTCCCGTCTACAGAAGAAGGGGGGGCGTCCTTGGCCTTCTTTTCATTAGTTCTCTATACGGGCCTCTTACCCCCATCAAACGTATCCCTATCCCACTTTCCTTCTTTACTGTCCTCCCCTTAACTGACTCTGGTTTGCCCCGAACAACAGGGCTTCTCTCCCTGGTTTTCCCGTGAAAACTCTCCTCCCTACAATCCTTTGCCTCGGGCTGGGGGCGGAAGGGGAGGATGTTATTCTCTGGGCTTCCCGTTGCCAATTTCAGACAAAGGGTCCACATCCTTCAGGAGCCAGCGTGTACCCTCTTCATGTTAGTTAAACCCCCAACCTAACACGGGGTCTGGGAGACAGGAGACCATCAGCACACACCTGCTGAGTAAATGAACTCACCTTACAAACAATTTAAATCCCTCTCTTGTAAACCCCAACTCCGCATCTAACCAAGGCTAGATTTAGAGTTGTCCAGTGATTGTAGAGAAGCTCAACAATGTGGCATAATTAATAAGCACCTCTCCAGTGCTTAAGATTATTATGTGAAAGAACAGATAAAACTTTAACAGATTCCTCTTTCTTAATGATTGTAGATGCACTGATTTATGGATGTAATGGGCAGGTAAAGAGAGTCTAACCAACTGTTAATATCCATCATAAAATACATTCCACTATCAGGAATCATAGCACTGAAAGTCATAGAATACCTTATAAAGGCAATTTCACTGTCAGTAGGTATTTCATGGAGTACATCCATTAAAGCTACTCTGTGGTAAATGATTAATTAAATCAGGTACATTCATTTAGAAAAATTCAAATGTCACTTACATTCATAAAACATCTGATGGAATAGCATACTCTTCCAACAAGGCAGGAGCCTTTGTCAGACAGGTTCTGTACCTGCACACATAGGTCTCAGCTACAGTAAAATCTTTCTGATCCGATGGTCATTCCATACCTGTAGAGTCAGAACTGTGACATAGCAAACAACTCTACAACCTTGGATGCTCCTCAAAATGTATTGTCATTTGGCCCATAACAGATCATTATCCAATGCATAGAAATAATTATCATTTTTTGGGTCAAGGTGAAAATGAAAGCAAAATTTTAAATGTCTGCTTTATTTCTATTTTCTGAGATTGAAGTAAAGATGCCAATAAAGCCCATTAAGGTAGGTCTGTCACCAGCATAATTAACATCTTCTCAGTAAAAACCTGAGGCTCTCTTCTTTGCCTCCCTGCACAGCATTGAGGCAGTCATTAGAGAGCCTTGTTGACAGAGCAAATAGGGGTGTAATAGGGACTGTCAAAAAATGCTAAAGTGATACAGGAAGTCAACCATATCTGCAGTTCCAAGCATATGGCTGGGGATGGGAGAATCCCTGAAAGGGTTTTAAGTTGATGTCCTCACACACCTCAAAATATTATTTCAGTATGGCTGTGGGGCACCGTTTCCCATTGCTGTGCTCTGGGGCATGCTGTCCGGGAAGTATCCAAGCCCCTGACCTGACAGAGGGCACTGGGCAGTTGGGAGGAAGGTGCCAGGTCTTGTCCAGGCACATCCCTCAGGCCTGTGGGGAGTTCAGGGCAGTGTAAACTGCATGAGTTTTGGAGTCTGGGGTGATTATAAGAAACTATCTTGAGGGAATACTAGGACTAAGCCTGGTCTGCAGAATGAGTGGGATTCCTAGAGAAAAGTAAAGAGAAAAAAAGACTTAAGGTGTGACCACATGTGCTCCACAGTCGTGTGGTAGAGCATGCAGACAGGGGCCCGGGGGCCTGTGGTCACAGCAGGCACAATGTTCCCCCTGCTCAGCACATATCCTCGCCCCAAAGTTTCAGCCCCTACTTAGAAGTTGTGTGTCTAAATATGTTAGGGTAATAAATCAACTCTAGAAATTATAAACATAAATTTATATTTCTAAGTTTTTATTAAAAAAAAAAAAAAACTGTGATGGTAACCTGTCACAGCCACATCAGATATCAGGTTATACCCTTCCCACCTCCACCCCAACACCCCTCCCTGTCTCCTCTTTATAGCTCTGTCCTCCAAGGTTACAGAGGCTCAGGAATTCTCTGAATAGCCGAGCCTTTTCGTCTTCTGAATTTTCCCCAAGAAAAAAGCAAACATAGACTCTCAAGTACTACTACAAGTGATGCGAATCCCCAGGCTCCTTCTGTGTTGACAAAATTCTGCAGGCACAAAAACCTGCTCAGGGCCACAGCCTGAAGTATTGGCTTTTCATTTACTTCCATCTCTGGAGCTCGTGGCGCTATAAGCTCCAGCATTCAATTTTAAGCATTTAATGCAGGAGGGTCAAGGAGAAGCTGGAAGTGTTTAGATTCATCGACCTGCTAGTCTTGCTATGAATTTTCAACCAGAAAAACAGGGGCATTGCTTGAAGAGAAGACAACACTGGTCAGAATGTAAAATATCTATTTCTGGAGATTGGTAAAATAATATCATTAACAGTTTAGTTTAGAGTCTATAGATGTGTGACCCTCAAGAAAGTCAATATGCACTAGGATGTGATTTGCTGCACTAATAGATGTTAAATCTTATTTAAACTACCAGCAGAGGTGGAAAGAGACTGGGATCTCTTTGAAATTACTACGGTTGGGATAAAAGACACTTAATATAGAAAGTTAATAACACAGTATTTCACGTTATATGAAGCCGTAATGGGCCTCTTATAGCTAGACATGTCTAAAAAACTGTTGACATGATAAATATAGAATAATAACCTGAAATGTCTTTTTGCTCTCTTAGACCTTCAAGTATAAGAAATCTGAACCACTTAGTTTTATGACTATAACAGAAATTCTTGGTTTTCTAGCAGAAGGGCTTTTTCTACATCTATATGGACTGGTACATGAGTAATTTGTCTTTAAAAGAAAAAGAAAAGCAAGATCAATTATTAGGAGAAAGTAATAATGCCATATATTTGTTTAATGCTTCAGTTTTTCACTCATTCATTCAATGGTTATTTCGGGAGCCCCTACTATGTGCTATGCTAAATGTTAGGTGGAAGGTGGTGACCAAAACAAACCAACCCTGGTTTCCATGAAACAAAAATCTTTCATACATCCTAGAGAACAAGGCAGAGCAAGGTTGGTACCCATTGGCTCAGCCTCATCACTTTCTTTTTGGTTGCTGTTATGCTTGGATCAGAGGCTCACTGATACAGTTGTCAGCCCTCTTTAGGACTGAGCCACCCTCTACTTCTCTGCTCTGTTCTCCTGTTGTTGGAGAGGCAGTAGAAAGCAGTGGTCAACAAGCAGACTCTGGAGCCCAGAAGCCCGTGTTTAAATGCCGGCTCTACTACCTACTAGCTGTGTGATCATGAAGATGTTAATAACCTCTCTGTACCTTAGTTTCCTTATTTTTTATTATTATTTTTTTAAATATCTCTTTATTGATTTCAGAGAGAGGAAAGGAGAGGGAGAGAGAGAGACTGAAACATCAATGATGAGAGAGTCATTGATCGGCTGCCTAGCCCGCAACCCGGGCATGTGCCCTGACCGGGAATCGAACCCCGATCGCCTGGATCCTAGGTCGACGCTCAACCCCTGAGCCTCGCCCGGCCAGGGCTCCTTATTCTTAAAAAGGAGATATTAACAGAACCTACCTTATAAATTGTTGAAAAATTCACTGACAAAAATATAAAGCACTTGGTATGGTGTTCTTCAGGCAGGAGAAGTTATGACAACAAGCGCTATCATAGGATGCAGCAAAGTTCCAAGAACTGTTCTAAGAGTCTCCATGTATCAATTCTGTAATCCTCACAAGCACCCTATGATGAAAGTACTATTATTATCTTCATTTTACTGGCAAAAAACTAGAGCCCTAGAGATGTTAAATGAATTGCTGGAGACCATACAGAAGATCATACAGATAGGAATCCATACATTTCAAAACCTGTGGTCTTAATGACTGTTAACATAATAACTGCCTTAACCTTGCCTTGAATCCATAAATCTTTTCTCAATCTCGGTGTTGCTTGATTGGAGTGCTCCTAACTTCCTCTCCCTGTGACCTTTCCTAGCCCTGATTCTATTTTATCGCTCTACTCTAAGTTTCCTATTTTAAATCCCAACTCATCTTTTCATGACAAATCCCCTCAAAGTTTGCTGGCCTATTTTATGTCAGCATCCACCCAGGGCCAGTTTGCAGTGGCTCTAGGCAGTAAGGTTACTTATTTCAAAACAGGGCCAGATAGAAGGGGCTGTGGGCATGACAGGCAATATGATTGACACTTCTAATGTACCCATTCTATAAACACAGCAATCAAGGTTTTAAAAAGTCTGGTGATTAACCAAGCTTATACCATTAATGGTTGCCAGAGGGAGGACTCCAATCCATGAGTTCTGACTTTGTGAGCAGTGACCCTTCTATAATTCCTCTGGCATATTTCTTTCTGTGTATGCTGAGGCCAAATTCACTTGTTGAGCCACTACTTTACTCAAAAGCAACTGCAGCAAAAATTCTATTCAACAATAGCAAGTGAAAAGTAAAGAATCGAGGACTTTTCCAGCTATGTCCACACCCTGGAGCATAGTCTACTGGAAAATTTGCTCACCTAGTACAACAATAGATTCTCTCTAGTAGACATCTGCTCTTTTTCCCTCTTGATTCCTTTACCACGATCTCCTGCTTACACGCTAAGGAGAGAAAAACCTTTCATAGTTGTATCAACATATAGTTCTCACTAGCTCGAACATTGCCAGATGCCATTCTGGGAAGAGGAAAGCAGCTTGGGGGATACTAAGGCTCCCAGAATATCTGAAAAAAATTAAAGTTTCAAAAAGGAAAATGATGACTTGTCAGTGGGAGCAGAGAATTGGGCAGCATGGGATACAATCCCTTTTTCCGCTGTTCGGTAAAAAGTGTGTATATACTATTTGATTCTTTATAAAGACATGAGGCTTTAGTCTGTGTCCTTTCCCCAGGCCTGCAAGAAATTCTGAACTTTATGTTTTTAATGGGTTTGGATTAATGTTCACAAACAGAAGCTAGCTATTGAAAATTGAGAATGGAACATCACAATTGAAGTTACCTTAAAATACAAAACTATTCCTTAGTTATCCTCAGGCCTTGTGTCTTGGTGACTCCATGCCCATTATGTTGAAATATTGATTGAGGCTGTTAGGAGAGGAGAGACAGGTGCTTGTACTTAAGAAACTCAAGAAACCCCTTACTGACAAGTAATAGTGATTACAACGAACCAAGATTATCAGGTTAACAAACAAGTGCTTCCCTATGATTTCAGGGGGAGCAACAGGAATTTCATTAATGGCTCTCCTAATGGTTGACCCCTGTTTATCAAATTACCCACAGAGACAGTATGGTCCAATGGAAAAAGCATGGCCCCAAGAGTCTGAAAAACCTGAGTTCAAATCCTCGCACTGTCATTAACTTAGTTTCTCTTTCTGAGTTTTACTTTTTTCCCCTATAACAATGAGGACATTAATACTTATCACACAGTTGTCATAAAGTATGCATAGAATATACTAGAATGCTTGCTGAGAAAAAGAATATATAAAGGCTACTTCCTTCCCTTATGAAAAATCCTTATAAAACAAACTTCCAGAGGACAATTTGGCATCGTGATCATTACATCTGATCTCAGATTGTAACACCCAGCACAGAGCTATAAGCAACTAGTCCTAAGAGTATTTATACAAAAACAATTCTAATCCAGCTTACACAAAAGCTGGTGACAACTTTCCTTTGGACCTTTCTGCTTTTGAATAAAGTCAGTGAGGGTGTTTCTAAGCAACTCTTTGTTAGTGGAGAGTAAAAATCCCATCTCAGTGCTATTTTGTGCCATCTGGTCAGCCGCGCACCCACCTCTCGCTCCTCAGAACAGTTCTGTGCAGGGTAAAGTCTTTGAAGATCTGATGCTGGCACTCACTAAGAATTTTCATAATTTGCATTAGGAAATGCTTAAAGCCATAGACTTGGGTAATTAACTAACGTGGCATTGCTCAAAGTTCTGAGTGCAGAGACTTCATTAAAGGCAACGTTTCAAGTGTTTGCAAGGGGGAAATTGGAGTGAGATTTGACAGCTGAATTGAACAGATTGGAATATAGATGTGTGAGGGCAGAGGTGCCTAAGAAATGTTTCTAACCTCTGGGAATGCTGATCAAATCTATCATCTCAGCATTTCCTTCTGCCTTTGGTTTGGTGATGACACTCAGAACAGCTATGTAAACCTGCAGACAGGGGCTCTTTCGCACGGGCATAGACCTGATCACAGAACCACGGCAGAGCTTCCTCTGAATATGACATGTGTCTCTGAGAACCAATGGCTCTTAGATAGCTCCAGGACAAGTGTTTTAAGAAGTGTCCAGATCAATATTAGGTGGTAAACTCTTATATGCCAGTCAATCAACAAATATGCATTAAAGACCTAGTATTATTGGGAATGGGAGCAGGAGCACAAAGAGCAGAATAGGCATATTCTCATGACAAGGTAAGTAGGAAGACACAATCTGCACTCAGTTGGTAGTGAGAGATACATCCATTAACCACTTTTAGAGCTAAGAAGTGGGAATTCTTACTCATTGCTGAGAAAGAGGAAAAGAGGTCCAGTGGGAATTAAAATAGTCTTCTCACTGCACCATTAAGACCCCATGGTCTTATTAATCAATGACCTTGACCAAAAAATAAATTAAAAGGAGGTTTGGAAAATAGGACATGAAGTCTTAGAGATCTTGAGAAAGAAAGGAAAAGGAGATAAAGTTTTGATGTTTTTTTCTCCCCAAAAGAACATAAAATAGATGATTTAACAATCTCATGATATTATTCCAATCTGTAGCAGCTATCTACAAAAGATCTGTTTCTCAGACAACTCAGCTTCTAAACATTCTATCCTGTATAATTTCGTCAACCAGTTTCACCCCAATAAACTCATTAAAAAAGGGAAAAAATGCAAGTAAACATTATCAGTACCATAGTCAGTGGGCCAATCCAATCTGAAGGGGAACTTCAACATCACCTTATTCCAGAGCCTGGTACATGAAGGGCTTTCCTCACAGACATTGTCACCCTCTACCCTCACCTAATCTGATTTGGGTTTCAGGAGTCACTGTGGCAGCTCACCTTGTTATTCACAGTGCCCAGAAGGACCCAGGCAGACATGCACGCCTACACAGACCTGAGTCAGGTTTTCCAATATGAGTCGTGATTACACACTGCTCTCAGACAGCAGGAGATTATGGGTCTCCTGCTTGGCAGAGTCTCATTAGGTAATGAGAAAGGGAGCAGACCTAAAAAAATTAATAGTCAGTGATCCCTCAGTGTAAACTCCTCATCAACTACAGCAGACAAATTAATTTCCTACCTAATTGTGGAATGCCTTGATCACCATGCTAAGAAGTCCATGGTCTATCTTGGAGGCAATTAGGTACCATTAATGGATTTTAACAGGGAGGGATATTATCAGATGAGCATTGCATAAACACAAATTAGAGAATGAACCTGGAAGAAATACTAAAGAAAATACAGATCATTGCCTGGAAGGGGTGCCAGTTAGGAACCTATTTGAGTGATATAATCTGAGACACTGAAGTAAATGGCAGTCAGAGTAGAAGGGAGAGGACATCTTTGAGAAACACTTAAAGGGCAAGATTTAACCACAAAATGAAGGAGGGGAAAACTGAAGATGAGGCTATTTTGTCTAACTTAAGTACTAGAAAGGGTATATTGAGGGTAAAGATAATGTCAATGAAGAATCAGTTTGGGGTACAAAAGATAAACTCATACATAGTCTTTTGGGAAAGAGACCACTGTGGGCTAAGCTAGTAATCAGAAGCCACCCAGAATTGCCCTAAATGCCATGTCCCTACAGGTGAGGACAAGATATCAGGGACAGTTTTTTAAGTTTTCCTGCAGCTGAACATGCATCTTATACTAAGTCTGGTCAAGTCTGGTCAGGTGCTTTCTCCCTGTCTATTACTGAGCTTCAACATCAAAGTACAAAGCTGAGATTTCTTTTCCCCAAGACACTATAGAGTGTCAGTTATAATCCTTTAGTAACACTTATGTCCTTAGCAGAAGTAGTAGTAATGACTTAAACTTATAAAGTGCTTCACATTTTTTAAAACATTCTAACACTCATCATTCATTCAACAGCCCACCACAGGAAGTAACTTTAGTGACTAAGAGCATATGCTCTGGAGTCAGGCTGCCTACGTAGGCTCTGCCACACACTCACTGTGTGACCTTGGCAAGTTGCTTAACTTCTCTGTGCCATTTTCTCATCTCATCTATAAAATCTATGTAATAGTGTTGTGATAATGACCAAATGAATTCATTCGTGTAAAGTATTTGGGAGAGAATCAAATGGAATACAGGTAATTTGTATATTTTTTAAGTAAATCCTTAAGAACTTGGTTATTTATCTTTGTACCTGATTCCACTACTCCTTCACCCCCACTCATAACCACTGAAGTACTGAGGAGAGTACCTAGAATAAAGTGGACGCATGGAATGAATGTTTGCTGGTGTTTATTGTGTGTCAAAAAAGAGACATTAATAAAGTGCCAATTTGAAAAGAATGACTACCCCTTTGATGACCACAGAGGAGGCAGCATTTGTGCTGTGCTCAGATGAGTGAGTAAGATCTGATGTTATGTTACGTGTTCCCATAACAGTCAGGGGACATAGGCAGAGTAGGTTCTATCATCTGCAATTTACAGACGACACTTTGCTACGGCAAAGCCTGAAGGTGAGGTGTGCCTGAGGTCACACCACTATAAGACATCAGTGGGTTAGAAACAGAGTGCACCCGGCCACCCGGCCAGCTCCATCTGTGCGGGCCTGCACAGACCCGGCAGCTTCCCGGACAGCCTGTTCAGCATGCCTGACTCTTAGTCTGTGTTATGAGCTGTAAACAAACTGAATAAAGTTCCTCTCCCATGGCTGCTGAGTAAATGACCATTGTATACCTCATGTTCGGGCATCTGCTTTGCAGCCGTCACTGGTGATGAGATTAAAGCCCAGCGCAGAGCAGATGGCCCATGTCGGCATTGTGGCTGGCACTCATTAGGCTCCCCTGCGTCCCGGAGATGCTAACGCCCGCAGCAGGCAGCGTAAGCAACTCCTCCTGGGGCGGCAGCGATGGGAGACATGCCTGGGCACCTGCAAATCAGGGGCACCCGGTCAGCGCTCCGTGAGAGAACCTGACATTTAGAAATTCAAAAGGCTGCAAAATAGCCTTTATAATAAATATCATATTGTGAACTCCCTCTTGCTAGTTTTATGGTTGAGCATTATTTTTCGTTTCCACCACATATTGGGGGTGGGAAGCACCATCATCTTTTCAGGTTTGGAGCCTTGAAAAGTTATAATGTTAGGATTTTAGTTTAAAGCTTAATATGGAATGGTAAAATTCACATTAGTATCTTAGGAAGACTTTGTCTTTTGGTTGAGGTTGTTTTGATAACAAGAAATTTAAAATTTTAACCCCAGTTCTATTATAGCTACCTTTTCTTATCAAACAAGTAAAACAAAATGCCAGTATTATTGCTGCTATTTTTGGTTTTGCCCAAACTATTTCAAAAATTAATCAGTTTACATCTACAACACACCCTTCTGCCAAACTTCACCCAACACTGCTGTCAATGCTAGAGGAACTCCTCAAGATTAGCCTCATGCCTGAAGTATCCTGTTTCAAAATTTTACCTACAGCTGATTCTGGGAGGTAATTTTTCTTTCTTCCTTTGTTTTCCTTTGTACCTAACCAGAATTTCCTAAATTTTCTTCTCTAAGAAGGAAATAAATTTAAGGACAAAAGAGAAACAAAGACTCTGGCAGAAAAGTATAGAGGAGATGGGCAAGGATTGGTATAGAGAGGTAAAGGCTTTAAAAATAGCTATTGTGCTATGCTGATTTACATAACAAATATAATCTCCAAATAAAAATGTTTATAAGCCAAATTCTTCCTTAGAGATAAGTAACAAGTAGAAAAATATGCAAATATTGGTCATAGAAAGGATGTTTATAAAGAAGATGTTTAGGGTTTACTTTTTTACTGCTTATACCATATTCTGATCAACGTATTATCTAATAATTTGACTTACTAATAAGAATGTGTGACAGTTGAAATTCTGGGCTTTAGAGCCCTAACATTAAGACATTGGATGATTCCCTTAATCCCTTAAATGCAATGAAAATGGGAAGGTATGAGACCTTCAAGATAACATACCTTTAATTTCTCAGATACTTTAGTTGTGATATGGACAGTGTCTCTGGGTCTGCATTAACTCTGAGTCTAAATGAGCTTTAACTTACTTTTGAAGAAAACCTTCAAACCTGGACGGAAAAAGCTAAAAATAAATCATGGTGACCGATACTCTTTAATTCCCGTGTCTTGCCCCTATGATATCCATGTTTTAAGGCCATTTCCTGTGGTGCCAGAGCCTGTTATGTATTCTGCTCAGGTCATTGCCTAGAAACAGCAACAGAGTCCAATATTATGTTTTTACAAACACAGAAGAAATAAAATGGTATTCCCCTTATGCAATGCCATTTCCCCATAAAGCTTTCGTAACAGATATTATTTACCTGAGTCAACATTTGCTTCCAGTCTATCTATATCCTATTAGTTCTGGTTTTGATTATACAAAACAAAAGATAGTTCTTCATGTGGGAAAGAGCTGTTGAATGGCAAATATCGCTAATAAGGCTTACCATTTTACCTCATGACTCAATATAGACAGCCTGTGTCTCTGATCTGCTAAACAAATCCAGCTCACCTATGAAGAGCAGGATGCATTTACACAAGCACAGCACAGCGGACAAACAGTTTCACATCCCTCAGGTTCAACAAGTATTCTTCCCGAGAGCCCACTAGTGCTGGGAAATACACCAAGCACTGGAGAAAAGCTTTAAAAATATAAACAAGATCCCTATTGACTTGTGTTGAAGCTTTGATTGACAAACACACACAATAAACAGATAAACAAATACACAAAGTAACTTTAGTTATGAGAAGGACAAGAAAGAAAAACTTTTAATGGTAGAAAATAATTGGGGAAAAGAGGAAAAGCAAGGAAGACTCTTAGAAAGAGTGGCGATTCAAAGCCTCTCCGAGGCATGACACTGAGCTGAACACAGAGAGATGAGAAGGGTTTGGCCAAGCCAAGAACAGGGAGCGGAGCATCTCAGGGAGAGAAAACAGTCTGTGCAGAGGCCCTGAGAAGATGTGGCATGTCCAGTGTGGCTGGAGGAAGAAGAAACATAATGTCAGAGAGATCACACAGAGCCTATAGAGAGTTCAGATTCCAAGAGCAATGGAAATCCATTAGCAGTTTTAAAGCAAGGAAAGGCTTAGTCTAATTTCCCTTTTTAAATACTTCTCTAACTGCTGTAAGGTATAGGTGATAGGGGAAAATCAATGAAACAGACACCAGCAATGAGGCTGTTACTGAGGCGCAGATGAGAGAAATGTTGTTGACTTAAACCAGGGTTATAGTAGGAGTAACAAAGAGAACTGATTAGAAAGATATATTCGAAATAGAGACATAGAATATGGAGATTATCTGAATGTGGGAAAGCATGCTGAAACAGCAAAAGGAATCCAAGTTATTCTGAAGGGGGTTTGGGGGGGATTGTTGTTGTTTTTAAATATATCTTTATTGATTTCAGAGAGAGGAAGGGAGAGGGAGAGAGAGAGAAACATCAATGAAACACAGTCATTGATCGGCTGCCTCCTGCACTCGCCCTTCTGGGGATCAAGTCCGCAACCTGGGCATGTGCCCTGACCAGAATCAGACCGTGATCTCCTGGACCATAGGCTGATGCTCAACCACTGAGCCACTCCAGCTAGGTGATTCTGAAGTTTTTGGCTTGAGAAACTGGAGTCTGAAGTTCAGGAGATAAATCTAGAGATATAAAATTGAGGATCACGTAGCTATAAGTGGTATTTAAAGCCATGGAACTAGATGAGGTCATATAAATAAAGAAGAGAAGTTGCTTCAACATCTGGAGAACAGATAGTGACTGAGAAGCCACCTAAGGAACCTGAGAAGAAAAATCAGAAGGTGGAAGGAAATCCATCTGACGTAGTGTTACAAAAGCCAAAAGAAGAGAGTTGCTCAGGAAATTAGTCAACTACATTGAATGATGGTAAGAGTTCAGGTGAATTTAGAATAAAGGCCTGTACATTGGATCTGGCACCTTAGAAATCATTATTGACCTTGACAAGAGGTTTTAGTGAGAGGTGGGGATTAACATTTGATTGGAGTCTATGAAGACTGAATATGAAATGAGAAACAGAAGACAGTACACCCAACTATTTTGGAAAGTTTTGCTGTGTCGATGAACAGAAAAATAATGAGGTAGCTCATGGGAAATGCAGGATAAAGGGGGAAAATTGGTTTGTTTTTTAATATGGAAGATTCTAGAATTCTGCTAATTAGAATGATCAAGTAAACAGGAGGAGAGGTGGAGGATATCTGAAGGACAGAAATCTCTGGGAGGATAGGAAAGAGCAGGATCCTGAGTGAGAATAAAGGGGAAATCTTGGGCCATGCATTCTATGAGGAAAAACAGGAAAGGTGAAAACAGGCAGATGTCGGCAGGTCTATAGATCTGTGGTGGAAAAGGCAAGATCATCAGTTAGAGAATCGGGAACTGTGGAAGGTTTGACAAGAGAGGTGAAGATATGAATGAATTGTTTCAAAGAGAGAGAAATTGAACTCACTAGGGAACTATAAGTAGTGGTTGAATGCCATTTGAAATTTGCAGTCATTATTTAATGAGAAGCCAGTAAGTCAGACTTTGTGATTTTCTTAAGTTTGGTTGCCACTGTATGGGAACAGAAAAGGTGGATAGTCGTTTTGACCCAACGTTGGGGTTTAGTCTGACAATGAAGGGAAAGTGAAACAAAGGAGTTAAGAGTGTCTGCAAGGGTGAGATACAGTGAAAGACCATGAGATTAATTTAGGTAATGACAGAAGTAAAGAGAGGAGGTGAGCTGTTGATAGATAATGGGAAGAGATAGTATCATTGGGTTGGGCGACTCAATAAGATAAAAAAAAAATTGATGCAGAGAGAGTCTTGGAACAAATAAGCTTTGGAACTGTGTTCATTGACCAGGGAGTAGGATGCAAGAAATCAAGGTTTCTGAGGTGGTGCATTTGCTGCTGCTGCTGACATTTAGGGTGTGACCATATGAGTCAGTGGCTGAGGCAGAGAGGAAGATTAGACCCTGTCTTTGGATCCTTAGCATTTTCTCATAGGGAACCAAGCCACAGATACCACTGTGGAGCGGTGGTGGGACAAATCTTTGATGTGGAAGTAGAAAACCGTGGGTCACACTATGCTTCCACATTTTTAGGTGGCATGACTTGCACACCTCAGTTTCATCATCTGAAAAGTAGGGACTAATAATAACAAAGTCAACACACAAGGTTATTCTCACTTTTAAATAGTGACATATTATCAAACTCATTTTAAACCAAGAAACCACTATAAAATGCAAATCATGATTTAAAGTATTTTATAGGTAAGGAAAGCAAGGCTCAAGGAAACAAAATGATCAAGGATAGACAGTAAATGAAGGAGCCAGAATTAAACTCCTATTATCTGATTTACAATCCAGTGTTCTTTCCAACCCACCATTTACCATTTTGCAAAACACAAAATCTAACTCCCATTTGTTAAAAACAAATGACTTTGCATATTTTGATCTTTGTGCAAATGAACTCATTATAATAAGAAGCACGGTGGTACACTAAATTATAAATTAATTTTTCATAAATTGTCACCCCCAAAGCAGACATTCTTAATACCCTACTATTATAACACATTAACTCCTAGGATCAATGAGTGAAGATCAGCACAACTAATTATTTTGATTATTAATGTTCAATGCAGATCATAAGATTTATGTGAATGCAAGAGCAATCCACAATGTGAAGCTGGGCATTTTTCTGGGTTTGCAATGCCAGAACAACATGCATATATTAAAACTAAACGCTACCAAAGTAAAATAAAATAAAATAAAATCTCTCCCTTGGCCCAGAGCATTGTATTATCCACAGGACAAAACGAAAGTAGAAGCAAAGGGTGTTTAAATAGTAATTTAACTCACTCAGATAACCGAACCTGTATAAGTAAAGTGTAATACTTCCTGTGACTCTATGAAAACCAATCAATGAGAATAATAAACTAAATTTAGAACAGTGAGAAAGAGAAATAGCATGTTTATCACTCTTCTTTCATATCTGGAACGCAGAATGTAGTACAGGAATCCTAAGTAAATCACAGCGTGAGCACATCCACCTAAAATCGTACCCACTACTCGTAAGTTAGCTTTCGCTAATCAGGTCATGGCGGTTGTACTGTCTCAGAAAGGAGGCACAGAAAAAAAATAATCATCCCAGGTGTGACACTGAGCACTGACCCCTAGAGTCCACTCTTTTCCAAAGGGCACTGTTGTGGCTACCACACTCCACATGTGTGTTATCAACTGAACACTAATAAAAGAAGCTGACCGTCTGCCAACTGCTCTAGCCCCACTTTTAAGAGATGGGGGTGAGAATAGACTTGTCAAGGCTTCGCTCCTTTTCTGTTTTATAAAATAAAACTACCTCCCATTTCTTGTTGGTTTTTCACATTCTGCTTTTTTTTTTTCATTTTTCTAAAGGGAGCATGAGAGGAGTTAAGGACACTTTAGTAAACACTATGCAGCTTGCCTTCTCCCCAACCTGCCAATTTCTCCTCCCGCCACCCCACCAACTTCCCCTTCAGCAAACGTCAGAGCCGGGCTTCTAGACCAGCTCTGCTAGAATCTCTCTGGTTGTGTCTTTGTGTGTGTGGCTGTGTGTTTGAGGGCCAAGGCTGAAACTGTATCCTTTCTCATTTTGTTCCAAGCGACACTTTTATTAATCACTTTGCCTGTTCCCTAGTCCAGGGAACACCCCTTGAAAATTGCTATTCGCAACCCCTTCTCAGTTCATCAAACCCAATCCTGTCTCTGCTTCCCTCGTGTTTAATTGAATGCCCTTTCTTCTGCTTCTACTGAGAAGGTGGCAGTTCTGAGACACAAACTACCCTATCTTTCCTTCTCTAAATATTCTATTCTATACTCTACCTTCCTCTGTCCCTTCTCCCTCCTTCTTGACATAAGACCTTCTTCCTTCTGCAGCACACCATCCCTACGACACACCCAATGCTTTTCTTCCTTTCCCCATCTACCTCTGTACATCTCCACTCCCCTCTGCCTCTCCAAATGTTACTGAAACATAAAAATTTATCTCAAATCCCACCTCCTGCATAAAATCTCTCACCTCCCCAGAAAAAAGAGACATTTCTCTTCTCCAGATTCCTATGAAAAATATTTTTATATAAGTGATTTGGCAATTGAGTGCCTTGTGACAACTGCATTGTTATTTTGAATTGCTTTATTTCATATTTTATTATTTTTTTTAAATATATCTTTGTTGATTTCAGAAAGAGGAAGGGAGAGGGAGAGAGAGAGATGGAAACATCAATGATGAGAGAGAGTCACTGATCGGCTGCCTCCTGCACGCCCCTGACCAGGGATCGAGCCCGCAACCCAGGCATGTGCCCTGACTGGGAATCGAACCACGATCTCCTGGATCCTAGGCTGACGCTCAACTGCTGAGCCATGCCCAGCAGGGCTTATTTTATTTTATTTTTATATTTTGTTATTTCTGCCTTGTCTCCCCATGTGTTGCAAAAAGAAACACAAACCAAATTCTTCAAAAGTGATTATCTGTGTGACACTCTTGAAGAAATGCCAAAGGTAGGAACCTATTTTCAAGGAGCCAGTGCCTCAAACATCCTCTTCATCTGCAAGCCTTGTGAATGGGACTAAAGGTTAGGGCTTGTTTTCTGATTTAGGATCAGGTGCCATAGCTATGCCTGCTGTTCCCACCTCCACCTTCCCTCTCTCCAGAACCACAAAAAAATGGGCCAATCCATTGGACAGGACTTTTGTCCAGACATTTTCTCCTTTGATCTGATCATTCGCATCACCATGGGCTGCAAGTGTCCACATTCAATTTGGTTGATGCCCAGTCTGATTCCTGCAGAGTCAGATGACAGCTTCTCCCATTACCCACTGCATGCAGATAAGGAATTTAAGTACAGACAGATCCTGCGCAGAACAGTTTATTTCATGATTCTTTCAGCTGCTCTTCACTAAGCACCTGCTTGCCCTTGGACCTCAAGCCTTGATGCCTGGGCCATCTGCTTCCCCTCTCTCTTAAACCCAGTTTCCCCCAACTCATGTGCTGCTTCAGTTAATGAGTCAGAAAACAGAACCAAAAGCACTGTGGGAGGTGTGGGCTTTAAAAGGTCAAAAAGCATGGCTCCCAGGATACCTGCTTTGCCATTTCACTTCTCTGCGGGAGCTCTGCCTTCACCTGGGAGAGGCTTCTAGAGCATTCACTTCTCTGGCAGCAGAGCCGAGTTTCCTCCTCGCTCATCCCACTGCCCTGTGTCTGAATTCCTTGCACATAAACAAGGACAGTAATGGAAGAGCTGTGTCTCTAGCTCACAGAACAAATGAAAAACTAAGACAGGCTCATCAATTCAGTGTTTCTAATTTTCACACATTTCTCTTATTTTTTACATGAGTGAACCCTGAAAGGGAGAACACCCAGTGATGTACTAACATTGAACAGCAGAGTGACAGCAACATCCAGTTTGCCCACTGGGTCTGTCTCATGTTCAAAGCAATACAAGCCCAGCAAATGCCACCTGATCCCTCCCCAAGGAAGAAGTTGCATTTATACAATCCGTGAACATTGCACGGACCTGCAGGATGATGCTGAAAGTAACCTGCCACCTGCAGTGCAAAGACATCTCAGTTTTCCAAATGCCGCAAAGACTCCATTCGTTTTCCAAATGTGCTTTCCTTAATTGACCTTATCAATTTTCGCTCTAGCTTTCGCCCCTGGTATGCAGGGTCTCTAATTAACCTTGAATTCACTGGAACCATTTGCTTTTTTTGACCATTATTTTCCCATTATAGAATATATCATATGAATGCCTTTTCAGGTTCACAAGAATACAGAATGCTTGCACCGCTTAATGAAGGCACATTTGATCATGTCTCTGAGGGTTTGTCCCTGCATGATCTGTTCCTACACCAGCTCAGGGGGGTGATGGGAAAGACAGGCGCCTCTCTGCTGGGGCGGGATGGAAATGAGATCTGACCCAGCTGAATAACCTGAAAGATGGTGCAGTTTGTGAAAGAAATGAGATCCAGTGTGTAATGCAAATAATAACTATGAAGAGAGATATCAAATCCAACCAGTGGGATATTTCAAAAGGTGAACAGGGAATACAAATCAGAAAGTTTTTGTATTAGCAGTTAGCAACAATAGTCAGAAGTCCAGGCAGAGAGTACAAGAACCCTTGATTTGGTAAACATGTTCTTTCTTCCCAAATTTATCCAAAATTTCAAAGAAATTCCAATCAAAATCCTAAAACTTTTAAAACAAATCTGGCAAGCTGTTTCTAAAGTTCATCTGGAATAATAAATTCTGAATAGCCAAGAAATTTTTGGTGGGAAAATAAAATGATGACTAGTTCTCTCATATACTAAAATGTATCATAAAGCTGCAGTAATCAAAACTTTATTGATGCCAAAATAAGAAAACTATAATCGACCAGAGTATAATTTAGAAACAGATCCATGTATTATGTAGGAATTCAGTCTCTGATAAAGTTAGCATTTAACAGAAAAGCATCTGTACAGAACTCAGTCAGAGGGCAATGTAATTGATTGTCCAAATCAGAACAATTTGAGAGTAAAAGGAAGCAGCAATGAGATACTGGAACAAGAGCCAAAAAACTGGACTGTCTTAGGCAAATTCAGACGTATGGTTATGTAGTTACCTATAGGGTTGTCCCTGCAAAATTATTAATACCTCCCGTTCCACTCTCAAAGGTGTTCCAGGTTGGGCACTAAATTCGACAGTTGCCCTTATTATAGGGTCCTGGTCATCAGGCAGCTATTCAGGACCCAAGATCCAGGCCCTGAGAGAGGCTGTGACTAGAAGAACTCAGGCCCCTAATTCTCAGGCAGGATCAGAAGATAATATTTAGGTTACATCTGTAGAAATTTGGGGATAAGCATCAAGGCAGAAATCTAGTTTTAATAACTTAGAAATACAAGAAACAAAAGCATCAAGGTGCCAAGTTTTGAATAGGAAAGGCTGCCTCGAGTCAGGAGGGGCCAGAAGGCAGAAACCAAGTGTGGCAGTGTGCAGGGGCCAGGAACCAGGAACCAGGCTGGGCCTAGCACAGTTTTTACTCAATTACTTTTAATTACAAGTGTCCCAAAATTTTAGTAAAATTTTTGAGACAAATTGATTATTATTTTTGCCAACATGAAAAAACAAACCACCATAAAAGGGTTCTCGGTATAAAAGCTCCAGAGGATAAAATAAGATAAAACATGTGAAAGTGTTGCAGAGGGTTAGCAAGCACTCCAATGGTGTCCAGGTACATTTTATTGCCACTGAAATTACATAGAGCATTTATAGATGGACACTTCACATGCATTATCTCATTTAACCACAGCCACCACTCCAAGTAGGCTTCATTAGCTTCATCTAACCAAGGAAGCTGAGGCTTCCAGGAAAGACACTCCACACCATTGCTGAGTGGCAGTCAGAACCCAGGGCTGTTTAGCTCTTAGCCTTTATGTCTCATTGGTGACCAGGATTACTCTTGGGTACATAAATAGAGATGTCTATAAACATAGGGTAAGTCCAACAGACACTTACCCTTGGGAAAAACCATTGCACAAAATCTAGTCAGAGATTTTAAGAGCATACATAGTCATTATATTATAATTGTGTGTTTGCTTGATAATTTACCTGTGCTTGCCTGATAACAGCAAAATCACTTGTTAATCTTAGAATCACCCTTGCCTCCTCTTTTTCTCACACACTCTACAATCAACACTCAGCAAATCCTGTCTGTTCTACCTTGAAAATATACTCAGCACCTCCACGGCTACCGGACTGCTCCTCAAGTCCATCAGCTCTTGTCTTGCCTCTTTCTACCACTTCAAAATAGGGCTCCCTGCTTCAACCCTTGCCCTCCACAGTCTATTCTCAACACATCAGCCACAGTGACTCCAGGACACTCTACAGTGATCACAGTCCTGCAGTGACTCCCCATTTCACTCAGAACAGAAGTCCTGCCTACTAGCACCTTTGTGGTCTGGCTGCCTCCTAATGTTCTCACTCACCTCCAATCACTTCCACCTAATTCTGCTACATACACATTTGCATTATAGCTGTTCCTCAAAAACAGTGAGTATGGTCCCCTCGGCATTTTTGTGCTTGCCATTCTCCTGCTTGGATATGAAATCTCTTCCCTCCTTAACACTGGCTCAACCTTTCCCACCTCAAGTCTTTACCAAAATGTGAGTTTATCAATGAGGCTCCCCTGACTGTCCGTGCTCCCAACGCATCACCTGCCTTACCCTATGCAACATCCTCCGAGGCACTGATCACCACCTGACACAATATATGTATAGTCTTATTTATCTTTATCTCTTTTTTTAATTTTATTTTTGTTTAAAATATTCCAGATGTCCCTTTTTCTCCCCAATGACCTGCTCCACCCCATCCCATCCCTCTCCCCAGTCCCTCTCCCCACCACTGTCCAAGTCCTTGGGTTGTGCATATGTACCTATAAATTCTTTGGTTACTCTCTCCCCCTCCACCCCCCCGCCCTCCTCCATCCCTCTGACACTCGTCAGTCTCATCTATGCTTCCATGTCATTGAATCTATTCTGTTCATCAGTTTATTAAGTTCTTTAGATTCCAGGTATAAGTGAGATCATGTGATGTTTGTCTTTCTCTGCCTGGCTTATTGCACTTAGCATAATTTTCTCTAGGTCCATCCACACTGCCCCAGAGGGTATGAGATTCTTCTTCTTTACAGCTGCGTAGTAGTCCATGGTCTAAATGTCCCACAGCTTTTTTATCCACTCACCTACTGATGGGCATTTGGGCTGTTTCTAGATCTTAGCTATTGTAAACCGTGCTGCTATGAACATCGGGGTACATGTATTCTTTCTGATTAATGTTTCAGTGTCCTTAGGGTATATTCCTAGGAGTGGAATCACTGCATCAAAAGGAAGCTCCATTTCTAATTTTTTCAGGAACCTCCATACTGTTTTCCATAGTAGCTGCACCAGTCTGCATTCCCACCAGCAGTGTACTAGGGTTCCCCTTTCTCCACACCCTCCCCAGCACATGTCGTTTGTTGATTTGTTGATGGAGCCATTCTGACAGGTGTGAAGTGACACCTCATTGTGGTTTTAATTTGCATCTCTCATTTTCTCATGTGTCTCTTGGCCATCCATATGTCCTCTTTGGAGAAGTGTCTATTCAGGTCCTTTGCCCATCTCTTAATTGGGTTGTTTGTCTTCCTCTTGCTGAGTGCTATGAGTTCTTTGTACACTTTGGAAATTAGCCCCTTATCAGATGCATCCTTGGCAAATATGTTTTCCCAGACCATGGGGTTCCTTTGTATTTTGAGGCTCTTTTCTTTTGCTGTACAGAAGCTTTTTAGTTTGATGTAGTCCCATATGTTTATTTTTTCTTTTGTTTCTCTTGCCCAGGAGATGTATCAGTGAAAAGTCCACTACGTGGGATGTCTGTGACTTTACTGCCTATGTTTTCTCCCAGGATTTTTATAGTTTCGTGACTTACATTTAAGCCTTTTATCCATTTTGAGTTTATTTTTGTGTATGGTGAAAGTTGGTGGTCTAGTTTCATTTTTTTGCATGTATCTGTCCAATTTTCCCAGCACCACTTATTGAAGAGACTGTCTTTACTCCATTGGATAATCTTGCCTCCTTTGTCAAATATTAACTGACCATAGTGGCGTGGGTCTATTTCTGGGGTCTCTGTTCTGTTCCATTGATCTATATGCCTGTTGTTGTACCAATACCAGGTCATTTTGATTACAGTGGCATTGCAATACAGTTTGAAGTCCGGTAATGTGATCCCTCTAACTCTGTTCTTTTTTCTCAAGATGGTTGCAGCTATTCAGCATCTTTTTTTGTTCCATATAAATTTTAGAAATGTTTGTTCTAGGTCTGTGAAATATGCTGTTGGTATTTTAATAGGAATTGCATTGAATTTATAAATTGCTTTGGGTAGTATGGACATTTTAATGATATTAATTCTTCCAATCCATGAGCATGGTATATTCTTCCACTTGTTTAAATCTTCTTCTATTTCTTTTTTCAGTGTCACGTAGTTTTCCGAGTATAGGTCTTTTACATCCTTAGTTAAGTTTATTCCTAGGTATCTCATTTTTTTAGTTGCAATGGTAAATGGTATTGCTTTTTTAGTTTCTCTTTCTGAAAGTTCATTGTTGGTGTATAAGAATGCCATTGATTTCTGGATGTTGATTTTGTATCCAGCTACCTTGCCAAATTCATTTATCAAATCTAGTAGTACTTTGATGGAGTCTTTAGGGTTTTCTATGTACAATATCGTGGCATCTGCAAATAATGATAGTTTTACTTCCTCCTTTCCAATTTGGATACCTTTTATGTTTTCTTCCTGTCTGATGGCTATGGCGAGGACTTCCAGTACTATGTTGAATAAGAGTAGTGAAAGTGGACATCCCTGTCTTGTTCCAGTTTTTAATGGAAATGGTTTTAGTTTTTCCCCATTGAGTATGATGTTGGCTGTAGGTCTGTCATATATGGCCTTTATTATGTTGAGGTATGATCCCTCTATTCCCACTTTGCTGAGAGTTTTTATCAGAAATGGGTGCTGGATTTTGTTGAATGCTTTTTCTGCGTCCATTGATATGATCATATGATTTTTGTCCTTCATTTTGTTTATGTGATGTATCACATTTACTGATTTGCGGATGTTGTACCAGCCTTGCATCCCCGGAATAAATCCCACTTGGTGATGATGTATGATCTTTTTAATGTATTGCTGGATCCAGTTTGGTAGTATTTTAGTGAGGATTTTAGCACCTATGTTCATCAGGGATATTGGCCTGTAATTTTCTTTCTTTGTAGCATCTTTATCTGGTTTTGGGATTAGGATGATGTTGGCCTCATAAAAAGAGTTTGCGAGTTTTCCCTCCTCTTGAATTTTCTGGAATAGTATGAATAGAATAGGTGTTAATTCTTCTTTGAATGTTTGGTAAAACTCGCCTGTAAATCCATCTGGTCCAGGACTTTTGTTTGCTGGGAGTTTTTTGATTACTGCTTCAATTTCATTAGTTGTTATCAGCCTATTCAGATTTTCTGCCTCTTCTTGGTTCAGCTTTGGAAGGCTGTATGCTTCTAGGAATTTGTCCATTTCCCCCATGTTGTCCAATTTGTTGGCATATAGTTGCTCAGAATATTTTCTTACAATCCTTTGTATTTCTGTTGGGTCGGTTGTTATATCGCTTCTTTCATTTCTGATTTTACTTATTTGGGTCCTCTCTTTTTGTTTCTTAGTGAGTCTGGCTAAAGGTGTATCAATCTTATTTACCTTTTCAAAGAAGCAGCTCTTGGTTTTATTAATTTTTTGTATTTTTTTTTAGTCTCTAAGTCATTAATTTCTGCTCTGATCTTTATTATTTCCTTCCTTCTACTTCCTCGGGGCTTTTCTTGCTGTTCTTGTTCTAGTTCTTTTAGTTGTTGTGTTAAATGGTTCATTAGATCTTTTTCTTGTTTCTTGAGATAGGCCTGTAATGCTATGAATTTTCCTCTCAGGACTGCTTTTGCTGTGTCCCATAGATTTGGGGGTTGTTGTATGTTCATTTTTGTTACTTTCCATGAAGTATTTGATTTCTTCCTTGATCTCATTGGTAACCCATTCATTGTTTAATAACATGCTATTTAGCCTCCATGTGTTTGAATATTTTTGAGTTTTTTTTATAGTGGTTGATTTCTAGTTTCATGGCATTGTGATCCGAGAAGATGCTTGATATGATTTCAATCTTTTTATGTTTGTAGAGACTTGCCTTGTGGCCTAACATGTGGTCTACTTTTGAGAATGTTCCATGTGCACTTGAGAAGAATGTGTATTCTGCTGCTTTGGGGTGAAATGTTCTGTAAATGTCAATTAAATCCATTAGGTCTAGTGATTCATTTAAGGTCTGCGTTTCCCTGTTGATTTTTTGTCTTGATGATCTGTCCAATGCTGACAGTGGGGTGTTAAAGTCCCCCACTATGATTGTGTTGCTGTCAATCTCCCCTTTAAGTCCCCCAAGAAATTTTTTATATATTTAGGTGCTCCTGTATTGGGTGCATAAATGTTTATAAGGGTTATTTCCTCCTGTTGGATTGATCCCTTTAGTAATATATAGTGACCATCTTTGTCTCTTGTTATGGTCTTTATTTTGAAGTCTGTTTTGTCAGAAATAAGAATCGCTACTCCAGCTTTCTTTTCCTTTCCATTTGCATGGGATATTTTACTCCATCCCTTTACTTTTAGCCTGTGTGAGTCTTTTGCTCTCAGGTGGGTCTCTTGTAGACAGCATATATTTGGGTCCTGTTTTCTTATCCATTCAACTACCCTCTGTCTTTTGACTGGACCATTTATTCCATTTACATTTAAGGTTACTATTGATATCAACTTATTTAATGCCATTTTTCCCCTTTATGCTGATGTACCTTTCTCTCACTATTCCTTCTTTTTCTTAAAGCAATTTTTTTAGCATTTCTTGCCATGCTGGTTTGGTGATACTAAACTCCTTTAGCCTTTTTTTTTTGTGTCTGGGAAGCTTTTTATTTCACCTTCAATTTTAAATGATAGCCTTGCTGGATAAAGCAGTCTTGGTTGCATGTTCTTGCTTTTCATTACTTGGAGAACTTCATGCCACTCCCTTCTGGCCTGAAGAGTCTCAGTTGAGAAATCAGCTGTCAGCCTTATGGAGGTTCCCTTGTAGGTCACTGCTTGTCTCTCTCTTGCAGCCCTTAATATTTTCTCTTTGTCCTTGACATTTGCCATTTTAATTACGATGTGTCTTGGAGTGGGTCTCTTTGGGTCCCTCTTGTTTGGAAACCTCTGTGCTTCCTGAACTTGTGTGGCTTTCTCCTTCGCCAGCCTAGGGAAGTTTTCTATAATTATTTCCCCCACCCAGTTCTCTATCCCTTGCTCTCTTTCCTCCCCCTCTGGCACTCCTATAATGCGAATGTTGTTTCGCTTCATGTTCTCCCAAAGCTCCCTTAGACTGTCATGCTTTTTAAGTATTTTTTCTTTTTGCTGCTCTGATTGTGTGATTTTTTTCTACCTTGTCTCCTAAGTCACTTATTCTATCCTCTGCTTCATTGAGCCTGCTTTTAATTCCTTCCAGTGCATTCTTGATATCAGATACAGCATCCATTATCTCTGTCTGAGTTTTGTTTATGGTATGTATCTCTTTTTTCATGTTTTCACTAAGGTCCTCGATCTTAGCATCTATAGTCTTCTTAAGTTCCTTGAACATCTTCATCATCCATACTCTGAACTCCATTTCTGATAACTTGCTTAACTCCATCTCATCAAAGTTATTTTCTGGCAATTTTTCCTTTTCTTTAATTTGGGGGTTGTTTCTTTGTCTCCCCATTTTGGTAGGTCTTAGTGTTTATACCTATATATTAGATATATTTGCTGTCTCCCAGTCTTGTGGGATGAGATTTTATCTTGTGGGGCCAGTGGAGCCCAGAGGTGTGTTTTCCTTATACTTCTGAGCTCTTTGCTTTAGGCGTGTTCCTCCTGTGGGTGTCCCTTTTGTGGTTTCTTTATGTTCCCCTGTTGTGGTTGGGTCTAGATTGTCATTGATCAGTCCTTGGGAGGACCCTCCTCTCAGGTTGGCTAACTGTGTCTCAGCCCCAACCTCGTTGTGTAAGCTGTTGTACGGGTGTTGGCAAGGCAGGACCATACATAACTAAACTTCCAGGAAACAAGAGGTATCTTACAAAATATCTTGACAGTCACAATGAAAACAACCCATGTGAAAATAGAACTGGGAGAGTGAAGGGAGAACACACACACAAAAAAAAAATGCTTAAAAAGAAGAGAGAAAGAAAAGTAATGCTTGGAGAGAGAGATGTATATTGTTGTTAATACTGATGAAAATTTAGAAAATAATAATAAACTAAAATGTAAAAAATAGAGAAGCTACTGGGAGATAACAGAAGCAGAGAAAAGATTCTGAAAGAAGGGCCAGCAAAAAATTAAGGGAGAGAATAGGAATAGGATAATAGTTGAAAATGAGAAAACAAAAATACAATAAAGAGAATAAAAGAAACTAACAATCAAGCAAAAAGACAGGAAGACAGAAGGGAGGATAACGAAAGAATGAAAGAAAAGTAGAAGAAGAAAAAAGAAAACAAAGTTATGCCAATGGATCGAGAGGAGAGAGAGAGAGATAAAGCCCAGGCAGGGAGGGAATCTGGTAAGAGATTTGGTGGAAACTATAGAGGACAGCAGTAAACTTGGTTATAATGATAAAGTCCCAGTCGTTAAGCAGGGATATCAAGAAGTCTTTATATTAGAAGCAAGGATAAAACAAAACAAAGCAAATAACCAAAACAAAACTAAGAACAAGCTAAGCAAGACAAAATTCTTTTATAAAAAAAGAGGGGGGAAAATTTAGTTAAAAAAATGTTTAAAAAAGAATTATTATAAAATTTAAAAAAGAAGAAAAAACAAATTTTCTCCCCTTTCTCTTCTTCCTAAGGAAAAAAGAGAAAAAATAAACCCACAAACAATAAACAAACCAAAAAAAAAACCCACAAAAACCAAAAAGACCAAAACCAAACAAAACAAAAAAAACAGAAGAAAAAAAAGACAGTCAATCAGGTGAGTTTCTTCTGGGCAACTTATGTTGTCTGAGGGTCACTGTTTTGTGTGCTGATTTCCGTTCTCCTGGGAGGTACTTGTGTATCACCCAATGTGAGGAGCCATCTAGGTTTGGCTCTGGTGTCCTTAGGTAGATGGTTGATCTGAGGCTCTCCATGGGGCACCTCCTCTTGTAAACTATTTTGCAACCTTGTAGTTGCCTGGTCTTACTCCAGAGTCTTCTGTAGAGTCTTTAGGGTGCAGGGTGGCTAGTGTAGCCCAGGGTATCACTCCCCTTAGAGGTGTTGCTGTCAGGCGCTCACTCTGCGGGACTTAGTCTCTGCTCCACCGCCAGCTCCTCAGTTCCTCCCCTGTCCTCTGATTCTAGTTCCCCAGGCTCTGTCCTGCTGCAGCTTCAGATTGATTTCAGCCTGTTGCCTTTTCTGTATGGGCCGTTTCAGCAGCCTGGGCTCGGTGGGTTCGATTAAAGAACATTCTGATGAGCCCTTTGCCTGCCTAGCCCCCAGCAGGGGTTTTCAGCGTTTCCTCCAGATCCCAAACAACAGTCCCTGAGAGTCTTATTCCTGTAAAGTCCTCCTGTGAGCTGCTCTCCTTCCCCCTCAGGACTGTGCCCTGCGGGGTGTCTGGGGCTTCAGTGAGCAGGACCCGCCCCTTTCCTGTTGGGGGTGGTGCTCCCGGCTGCTGGAGAGGCCGGCGGGCTCCGCCCCTCCCTGCTCAGCTCTGGTTGGCTGGTGGCCCCAGGCCCGCCCCTCAGACCGTCTACTGTGCAGACCCCAATCCCAGCCTCCGCTGGTCTGTGCGCAGTGCACGCCGCGAAGGTGGGAGTCAGTTCCACAATCAAACTTGCAAACGCACAAAGCAACACACAGGCTGAAAGTCCACCCTGCAACGTCCCGCTGCCTGCGCACCAAGGCCCCCTCGGGAGGGGACCCAAAGTCAGCTCCACGCAGCTCGTCGCACTGCTGGTCTCAGCAAAGCTGGGGGCGGCTTCATGCGCCACCATGGCGCCCCTCAGGGCTGGTCACAGATCCCAGCCTCCTGGCACCGGGAGCTCAGGGCGGGAGGGCTCCTCCCCTCCCCCGCGCCACGCAGACTCAGCGCTTTCTGGGGCTCAACACAGTGCCCCACAGGGAGGCAGAGGGTCCCCGTGTGCGGGTGCTCGGCACCGTCCTCTGGTCCCTTACCACTCGGGTGCCACAGACCTTGGGACAGCCTTCCCTATGGTCGGCACCTGAGCACTAGACGCCTGTCGCAGCCGCCACTAGAAGCGTTGTTTCGCCAGAAAGGCGCCGTCCGCCATTAGAGGCCCTGTTTCCTGGGAAGGTGCCGGCCGCCATTAGAGGCCCTGTTCCCTGGGAAGGCGCCGGCCGCCATTAGAGGCCCTGTTCCCTGGGAAGGCGCCGGCCGCCATTAGAGGCCCTGTTTCCTGGGAAGGCACAGGCCGCCATTAGAGGCCCTGTTTCCTGGGAAGGCGCCAGCCGCCATTAGAGGCCCTGTTCCCTGGGAAGGCGCCGGCCGCCATTAGAGGCCCTGTTCCCTGGGAAGGCGCCGGCCGCCATTAGAGGCCCTGTTTCCTGGGAAGGCGCCGGCCGCCATTAGAGGCCCTGTTTCCTGGGAAGGTGCCGGCCGCCATTAGAGGCCCTGTTTCCTGGGAAGGCGCCGGCCGCCATTAGAGGCCCTGTTTCCTGGGAAGGCGCCGGCCGCCATTAGAGGCCCTGTTCCCTGGGAAGGCGCCGGCCGCCATTAGAGGCCCTGTTTCCTGGGAAGGCGCCGGCCGCCATTAGAGGCCCTGTTTCCTGGGAAGGCGCCGGCCGCCATTAGAGGCCCTGTTCCCTAGGAAGGCACCGTCCCCTCCTTGAGGACTCACCGCTCCCCGGGGTCCCTCTGCCCTGTGCACGGGGCTCTCCCTCCCCTCTCGTCGCTCCGGGTGTGGGATCCCCGCTTTTGGAGGCCGTCCGCACTCCCGAGGGGAGGGAGCTTTGCAGCCTCCAAGCCTCGGGGCTCGGAGCCCAGCACAGGTTTCAGGGGGCCTCCCCCTTCCTACGCCCCCTCTCTTACCGGACTCCGTGATGTCTCCTCAGTGCTCCCTACTCGCTCTCCGTCCCCTCAGGTATGTTTCTCTGGTTTTTCCCAGCTGGCTCCGTAGGATTTTAGGAGTAAATTGAGTCCGTGGCTGGGAGCGGGGCCTCTGCCGCTTCTCACCGGGCCGCCATCTTCCCTCTCTGTCTTTATCTCTTTACCCCCTCTTGGAAGTATTAGGTTTAACCATAAGAAACTGCCATTTGTATAGGTCAAAACATTGTCAAGTATTAACAATTTCATATAATTTAATTCACTAGTTTTTTGAGGATCTGTTTTGCCTCTGCTAAATTTCCTTATGCAGATAACAATGCCTTGCATGTAACAGGTGCTCAATAAATACTTGTTGAAAACGACTGATTTGAGAACTAGAGCATACAGAAGTAGTCGGGTATCTTACCTAACTGATAGTAATCACTTTTCGTCTCAGCTTAATTTGGTCCTCAGTTATCATCACACCGTCCCAGTCGGGGAGTTAGTCTGACCTGAACCCCCTAGTGGATCCTCTGGAACTCGAAGCCAGTGGCAAACACGCCACTTGCCTCTCTCGCTTCAAAGACTTCGAAGCGCCGAGCTCTGTTGACAGTCTCAGACAGAGAGGCCACCCATCGCTCTTGCTGCTATTCCCTCACCTATTCTGTCTTCTCTAACGGGAAACCTGGCAGGGGCAGGGCGGCTTAGGGCCCAGGCAGGCTTCCAGATCAAGCAGTCACGGCTGCTCTTCTGAGTTAGGAACAGGAACCGGGAGAGAAGCCCATAGTCCCTTTCTTCTCTCTTTGCTCAAGGCTTAGAGATTCCCGATTTCCAGTCTGAATACGTACTGAACACATTTTATTTCCTCTTTATATTCTCTGGCAATTTACTCCTCTCTTACTGCCCTCTCACTAATCAATATGACCTTTACATACTTTCATGGGTGATTCCTTCCTTGTAGCAGTAAGCGTAAATGCTCTCAGTTCATTTTTTTTCTCCCCTTCTTGAATCTGAGCCCAGAAGAATCGAATAGGTAGTACCCCTTTGTACAGCCAGATTTATTTTTAACTGAATAAGGACAGTCATACACTCAGAACATAATCATCACCGGAATGGAGTGAGGAGAATACGGATGGCTTGGAAACATCCATGTTCGCTGCCTCTTTCACCTCCCTCTTCCACGAACCCATACTCCAGCTCAACATCTCCTTTGAGGACTCTAGAAATTCACTAGGCACATTCTTCCTAGAGCTTATAACACATCAGCCCCTCTTACTGAAACAAGTGCCGAACTCCACGAGGTAAGGGTAAGGAGGTCCCCACTCATGGGTTGTTGTCGTTTACAGACAGAAAGGCATTAGCTCTTCATCTCAGACACAGAGCACACTAGGGGTTCAGTGAGCCCCTAGTCAAAAACATTAACTCAGCATTCTGTTAGGACAGGGTTTTCTGCTTCAGTTTTACTGTCCTAGTTTTCATTGCTACACTTTTTTTTCAGACTAAACCTTGGTAAGATATACGGTAAAACAAATAAGCATGAGCAGTTTAAGAAACAAATCTATAGAGCACTTACTGTGGACGTCTGTTCAGGCTGCTGTAACAGAATACCCTAGACTGGGTGGCTTATAAACAACAGAAATCTGTTTTTCACGGGGACATTGGGAAGCCCAAGATCAAGGTGAGGGAGCTCTCTGGAGTCTCTTCTATAAGGGCACCAATCCCATTCATGAGGGCTCCACCTAATGACCTAATCACCTCCCAAAGGTTCCACCTACTAATACCATCGCCTTGGGGGTTAGGATTTTTTTTTAAATATATCTTTATTGATGTCAGAGAGAAGAAGGGAGAGGGAGAGAGAGATAGAGATAGAAACATCAATGATGAGAGATTCATTGATTGTCTGCAGCCCGCAACCCGGGCATGTGCCCTGATCGGAATCGAACCCCGAACTCCTGGATCCTAGGTCGATGCTCAACCGCTGGGCCACACCCGGCGGGGCTGGGGGTGGCTAGGATTTCAACTTATGAATTTTAGGGAGACACGAACATTCAGTCCATAACTATGTCCCAGGCCCCTGTCCCATAGATCCCCTTGTTTCTATTCCGTGGTCCTGAGGAATCGGTGAGATACAGAGGGCCTGAGCAAGGAAGGGCCTGTGGTTCAGGGAATCGCATGGTCTGAGACAGTGGCTCTGTGAGAAGTTACCCAGAGAGGAGTTCTCGCCGCTGTGGGACTGTAAGGCCACTGCTCTCATTCACATTCCAGAGAGCTGTGGGGATGCCAGACTAGACCTGTGTCATGGACACTGGAAAAAGCACACACTGAGAGGAACCAGCTCGGGGCTGGAACAGGGACCAGGGTGATCGGCTTCCCTAGAACTACTTGTACAAGTGTAGAAACTTCCTTCTCCATTCAGACTTGGGACAACTTTGCCATCCTTCCTTTAGATCTTGTTTGGATTATTGCCATTACCATCTCACTGAGGATATAACCAAAATGAGCAGACAGCGGGGTCAATGGCTCAAAACTATATCCACTATTTATGTCATTTTAAAACTTAGGGAAATTTTAAAAGGCAAAGGTTGTGTGTTCCATCTACCTAGCATCTCAGTATTTCCCCATCTCTTTGACCTTAATTTTGACTAAAAGATCTTCTGAAAGGTAGCGAAAGATGTCAAAGTCCGGAGGGTCCCAGTCTCCCAGAACCAACCTCACACAAACGAAGGCACAGAGCTGCTTTCTGAGCCAGGCTCACTTTTCTCTGCCATCGAATATTTGCAGCCTGAATCCAGAAATGCATCCAAAGTTCAGAGGCATATCTTAGCATCTTTGACTTTTCTGGGTCAAGAACTAATAAGCGACTCACAGAAGAATAAGAAAGGTATTAATAATGGTCAGCAGTTCACCAATTAATATTTGCTGCCAATTTACCAAGATCATTGTCGTGCTTAGGCACTCGATTTCTTTTAAGACTTCCCATATCCTTCATACTGGCCAAAAATACAAAATGTATCCCTCACATCCAGTGCAGCATCTAATCTCTGGTATGTTTCTAACAAATATTATATAAATGAATGCATCAGGAAAGGAGAAGCACACAGAAACTGTTCAAAAGATAAAGAAATAGAGAATACCCTTTTTAGAGAGAGTTTTGAGAAGGAATGACCTAACACTTATGTTCTAGATAATATACACCCTTCACTCTTATTTTATGGAAACCTAAATTTCCTGTATTTTCACACTAAAAGTATTAGAAATTCTTTTCCTTGAGAAATAATCACCATCATCATACACACCACTTATGCCAAATGGTCGACTGCTAGAAAATTTGGAGAACATTTTGAAATGATGAATACAGCTCTTGTCAAACATGTTATTCCTATGTAAATGCAAATTCATTTACAACTGACACGGCAATAAAGAAAATTAGAATCGCTGGGCTTGAGTTTTGACACAGGAAGACATCAAGGGCAGTTCAGGGACTTTATCCTTGGGGGGATCCCAAGAACTAAAGCTGAACTGCAGCTTGCTGTCTAACCTAGACCCTCTTTCTGAGTTCCTGCACATGTCCACCGCCTGCAGCCCTCCCTCCTGGGGGTTTTGTTGGCCATTTTCTTTATCTCTCCCAACCACTCTGCACCTCCCCCTGCACCATCCCTGCCCCAAAGTACCAGCCTTTTACTGTATTCCCCACTGCTGTTAATGATGGCCACCCATCCACAGAGTCCCAGAGAGAAACCTGGCTGTCCTTTTAAAATCCTCTTTCCATCACCTTTTCCCCCTTCAATACAATCAGCCACCAAGTCCTGGTCTCACACCTTACAAACACTGCTTGGATCTCTTATTTCTGTGTTTCCGTACTTCCTTCAGATCTTGTTTGGATTACTACCATTACCATCTCATTCCTGCTTATCATTTCACCCTGCTCGAATTTATCCTCAGCACTACCTTCAGGGTAGCATTTCAAATATGTAAATATGATCATGTGGCTTGGTTCCTTGCTTAAAAATGTGTAATGGATTTCAAGAGATTAACCAAAAGACTTATATGCATATATGCATAACCCGTGGACACAGACAATAGTGTGGTGAAGGCCTGGGGTGGAGGGCATGGTAGAAGGGGCCAATGGGGGGGAAAGAGGGAAATCTGTAATATTTTCAACAATAAAGATAAATTTTTTAAAATTTTAAATTCATAATAAGATTTCATCATCTTCAAGATAAAGCCCAGGACCTCTGTAGTAGTCTTAGCAAGGTAGGTCTGGAATTTTAAGATTTGACTCTTGAGTTCTCAATTCCCTGTATATACCATGGTCAACCATATCAGCCAGTAATGTTAACATGATCTTGGGAATCATAAATAGAAAAGGTGATAATTTTGCCATCCTCAACACTAATCACTTGACACTAGGAACACTATATTCAGAAACATAGAATTGTACAATGTTTCAGGGTGTAGATTCTGAATGTAGGCTGCCAGGTTCATATACTGGCTTCTGCACCACCAGCTCTGTAACTTTGGACAAGGTATTTAATATCCCTAGTTTCCTCCTCAGTAAAATAGAAATGATAGAGGTTTTGTGGCAACTAAATTAGTTAAAATATATACAGTACCATTAAATAAATTTTAGTAATATTATGCCCATGATACTTTAGGAAAGACATTAACCAATGGAAAATAGGTTGGGGAGGTGACTAGAATAAAAAAAGAAACTGAGATCGTGTCATATGAAGAACAGTTAGATAACATGCAGTTCATAGCTACAGCTATACTGAAACAGCTGGAAAGCAATCCAGAGTGCTGAACCAGGAACAGTAGTGGAAATCTAAGAAGGCAGATTCCAGTTCAGAATATGGAAACATTTTCCATCAAGTAGAAATGTCCTACAGTAGGAGGGGCTGTCTCCAGAGAAAGTGAATTCCCCACCACTAGAGTTGTTTAATCAAGAGCTGGATAACTCCTTGTTTAGAGTATTCTAAAAGGATTGAAGATCAGATACAGGGAAGAAGAATAACTTCTAAGGGTATTATGAGTCTCATATGACAGGGACTTAACCTATCAGTTAACAGTAAGTGTTCATAGGAATTGATTATTTTTGGTAAATTCTATGAAGCATATTTATGTCACTAACACCAGCTTAGGTTGATTTGTCATCTAGTTTCCCTCAATAAACCTGTTTCCTAGATTTGTGTAAACTCTAGATCTAGGTGATACCACAGCATCTGAAACAATCTCCCTGGCCCTATGACTCATGTTGGACAATTCTAGCCAATGTTCTCAAGTGTAGCTATCCCTGGCTATTGCAGCTGCATTTCCTTTTGTTTTTTATAGAAGTTCTTTTTAAAAAAATATGTCTTTATTGATTTCAGAGAGAAAGGGAGAAGGAGAGAGAGAAACATCAATGATGAGAGAGAGTCACTAATTGATTGCCTCCTGCACGCCCCTTACTGGGGATCGAGCCCACAACCCGGGCATGTGCCCTGACTGGGAATCAAACTGTGATCTCCTGGATCATAGGTCAATGCTCAACCACTGAGCCACGTCGGCCTGGCACTTATAGAAGTTCTTTGAAAGAAACAATGACCACTTTCCTCCTCTACAATTTGCTTAAAGTGTTTAATTTCATTCAATAGCATGTTTTGGAAAAAGTTTAAGAAGAGCTTTATTTTGACCTTATGTATCAGTTTAAATAAAGTGAGAAAGCTTAGAAACAAAGAAATGGGTCATCTTTTGACCTTGATATAACTAAAGATAAATCCATTAAGAAGAGCTACTCAGTTGAATTCCTTCTGTGTGCCAATAGTAATTTCATTTTTAAAATAAAGAAACAGGCTAAGTTATGCTTAACTGCCAACTCAAGGACACATGATCAGTAAGGGGGAAAGCAGACAGTCATATACAGTGACGAGGAGAGATAAAATGCACTATATCCAAGGTGTCACAGCCCCCTCCTCACTTGCTCCAGACTCTCCCTGCATCATAGAGCCAAGCTTTTCTCAAATCTAGAGAGCAGGGAAAACTAATGTGTCATTCTCCATGGTCCTGAATCTTGTTGAAATGGTCCTGATAGTCTGATAGATGGCTTGCTATCTGATATAATTCAGCTTGCATATTTCCTGCCTTAGATCTGGAACCAGCCTTTTCCCTAAAGAGGCTTCATTCCTTTTAGAAAAAAATGCTGGCATTTTCACTAGCAATCTTCACCTACCTTGAACATCTATTATATCCCAGCATCTCACCCCAACCTTACACATCTAAAATGATTCGGGAATGGAATGAAGGATTGAATGGTCTTCATGCTTGTGATGACAGATGGGTTTAGGCTCAAAGATGGCTAAAGGTCAAGGATATCTGTGGCATAAATTACTTGGTAATAATAATAAAATAATAGTATTACAATTTGAAATGGCTATTTTGACACAGCCATATCAAAATGTCCTGCTGTAAAGAAAGCCAACAAGCTAGGAGGATGGTGTTTGGATAATCTAGGACAAGCAGCATGATAGGCACTGAAGTCAAACTGGCCTAGGTTTGAATCACAGATCTGCCATTTTAAAAGTTGCATATCCTTGAGCAAATTATTTAATGTCTCTAAATCTCAGCATTATCATTTATAAAATGGGATAGTAATAACATCCACCTGACAGGGTTGTCAACGTGATGCATAATAAAACACAGGACCCACCACATGGTAAACATACAATAAATGAAAAATGTGATTATTTTTTATATTTTATTATTGCTGCAAAAATTGTTATAGTGACAGAGGGCAGATTCTAAAAGAGTCTGAAACACTAACCACTATCCACATGTGCCTGCTGAGCACTTCAAATGTGGGTAGTCTGCATTGTTCTGTTATAAAACATGCACTGAATTTCAGAGCATTAGGTTTTTTTAAAATGTAAATTATGCCATTAATTATTTTTATTACACATTACAGTGATAATATTTGGAGTATATTAGGTTAAATGGAATATATTATTACAATTAATCTCTCCTGTTTCTTTTTATTCTTTTCAATGTGACTACTAGAAAATTTAAAATTACATATGTGGTTCACACCATACTTCTATTGGACAGTGGTTCTCTGAAGATAGTTAGAAATTATATACAGGAATTAGGAGACTGAGTGGATAAGAGGCAAGGAACAGGGTGGTCACCCATTCCTATAAATCTAACATCTTCTAATAAGTAAATGTTTCTTAATGGATTGGTTACCCACTTTTTTTCAAGTAAACAACATATGCATTGGCTGTTTTCTCCTACTTAAGAAGAGGCAGTTCAGTCTTGGGTCTTGATAGCAAATGTTGGACAAGGTAACCAAATCAGTTTTTCTGAGGAGAGATTTAATTAGTACCTATCATGTTCCAGACATTTAACATGTCTTCTCGCTTAATACTCAAACAATGTTAGAGGAGGACATTACACACTATATTTTTTTACAGATAAGGAAATGGAGATTCAGAGAGGTTAATTAACTCATCCCATGTCACAGAGCAAGGAGGGAAGGAAAGCATGGACTTTTAAAAGGGCTAAATGTAAAGCTTAATGTTTCTCAAGAGTCTTTCACCATAGACTGTAAGCAATTCAAATAGGTTTTCCTTCAACCTGTAGCCATCAAAAAAGAATCACTATTCCTATTGCTGGTTTTTTCTCCCCCTTTTAAGTACAGTCTCTTCTATCAGGTCAAAGCAGGTTTTAGAATTTAAAATATCTTTTCCTTTTCCTACTTAGTCTTTCGCATTGTGAAGACCTACTTTTACAATTAAACCCATTTACCTTTTACCTGTAGCCTTAAAAGATACCAAGAAAACCAAAAATATTAAGTCTCAATATTGGCATATGGCCTAGGAGACCTCATAACACTTCCAGCTTTAAAATGCTCAGATTCAATGACTTCTCTGAATTTTGTCTCAAAACCCTTTAGTCGAGATAATGGTCTTAATTTGGCATATTAGGTATATTAGGATATATAAAGAGTTATTTATATACATATAAATAAATAGTTATATATAAATAAATAGCTGCCAATAATGTCAGATTCATTATTTTAATTAATTCTCCAAACAAGTTTTAGAGGTTGCATTAATAACACACACACACATACAGGGAGAGAGAGAGAGAGAGAGAGAGAGAGAGAGAGAGAGAGAGAGAGAGAGGGAGAAGTTAATTAGCTTGCATCCAATGTAGTATTAATAGCAAAAGGGCAGAAACTGAGCTTCAACTCAGTTTTTTCATTGCTTCCTGTACTCATGGTTTCTTACCACTATTCCACTCATAATAAAACACATGGATAAATCAAGTGCACCTTTGACCTGCTAGAAAAAGAAAGGGTTGGACTATTCAGTTTGAGGCTGAGAACACTGCATTAGAAATGCTGGTTCCCTCCAGAAGTAGAAATTTACTCATATTAGTAGTAGTCAGTTCAGACATCTCCTGGGAGAGGTTATGCACAAATTTAATTACAGTTCACCCAATGACCACTACAGTTGGATAGCCCAGGACCTATGAAGCATATTTTCTTGCCACCAAAATATCTCCCTCACCATTTGCCATAGCACCCAAAATTTCCACTGCTACAAATCCCCTTTGGGATAGAGCAGTGGTTGTAACACTGGGTTAGAGATGGGGCTGTGTGGGGAGACAGTCTAGGGGGTGGGAGAAATTAGGTAGAAGAGCCTGTTGGAATCCTGACAACCAGACAAGGTTTGTGCCCAACATGTCCAGCTCTATAGCAATGGCTTGTCTATAGAAATCCTTTTCAGGAATCGTTGGGAGGCATTTTCATGTTGTCTTCCCATGTGGTGCTTACTGTCTCCTCCCTCTGCTTTATTAGACTTCCCATGAGCCTTACTCAGTACTTCACTTAAGAAAGCAACAGAGCCAGAGCCATTTTGACTCAGTGGTTAGAGCATCGGCCTGCGGACTGAAGGGTCCCAGGTTTGATTCCGGCCAAGGACACGTACCTTGGTTACAGGCTCCATTCCTGGCCCTGGTCGGGGCTTGTGCAGGAGGCAACCAATTGATGTGCCTCTCTCAGATCGATGTTTCTCTCTCTCTCTCTCTGAAAAGCAATGGAAAAAAATATCCTCAGGTGAGGATTTAAAAAAAAGAAAGCAACAGAGCATAAAACAGAAAGAAATTATATCGAACCCAAGATAAATTAGAAGTCAAATAAGTCATAGGAAAAGACCTTGACTGCAATTTTCTAAAGCAGAAAAAAATTAAAGTTTTTAGATGAAAGGAACCTTACACTCGTGTCTTTCAATTCTCTCATGTTACGTGTGAGGAACAGGTCGCCAGAAGAAAAAGGGCCCAATTACAGACTAGTCAGAGGCAGAGCAGTGCTGCATCCTGGGCTTACTCTTTTCTCCACTCTTCTCTCCATGAAAAATTAAAGATCTCATTTATGAATGTCTACTGAATATATTTAATGGTGTGAACTTCTCTACACATTCTATTAAATTCAAATCTAATGTATATTTAACGCATTCCCAAGTGGTCACAATAAAAGCATATACTCAATTCCCCTCATGTTACACTTTTCATATATTAACTCACATATGTTTACATAACATCATATGTATTTATATATTAACATAGATACATATATTAACTTGCATATATTCATGTTACATATACTATGTACTGATATAATGTATGTGGCTTTTACATTATAACATCACAAAGTACTCCAGGTATATTAACTCAACCTTCACAAAAACTCTATGAGGAATATACTATTATTATCAATTCATTTTCTAGAAAACAGAGGTGGAAAAGTGTTAGAAACCTGCCAGGGTCATACAGACAGTAAGGAGCAGAGCCTGAGTTGGGACTCACCTGTCTTACTGTGCTTTACTTCCTTACCTTTTTCTCACTCCTGCCTTATTCTTCTACCAACCCTCATGCTCCCTCTCTAAGTTCGATGTGGCCAGGAATGTGGCACCTGGTGAAGAAATAGGCTGAATGCTGCCACCATTGTTTAGTGCCCATTATGTGTTTGATATGGATTTGGGTACTTGGCTTGCCCAGCAAAAATGTACAGGTTGAGGGAACATGGGTTTTGCGGTTGGACAGGCCTGGATTGAAATTCCGACTTTACAACTTAATAACTATGTGACCTCAGACAATTTATTTACTTTCTAAATATCAGTTTCATCTTCTGGTAAATAGAGAGAGCTCCCCTAAGGTTACTGTCAGAATTAAATAAAGCAGTGCATAGAAATGCAGTTTTTATATAGGTCTGGAGAATTACCTCATACCTTTATTGGCATTTCTAGTTCTCCTCTATAAAAAGCTTTTATTATAGTTTACCTTCCTAGATTTTCAACTGAAATAGAAGCCAGAGTTAAACCACATTCACCAAGAAGAGATGAATGGTATCAGCATAAACCTGTTGTTCGTACCAATCTAGGAAGCACACATGAGTCATGAGCAGGTTTTCTCACACCAGCTGTGTATGTGTGATGCTCAATAGAGTGAACGCTTAACAATTAAACTGGCTTTAAGTATGTAGGATAGAAAGAATCAAACTGAACATCAGTTGTGATTATCCACTTGAAAAGCTCATTAAGGACTGAATTATGAAATAGTAGACTAATTAAGACCATGTAGAAATGTGTTTTCCATTTGTTCATAGAACTTTTTTTTTTAATCAAAAAACCAGAAGGATATGGTGTATTGGTATGGCCAATTTAGGGGAAAATTTTCTGCTCTTTCCTCCAAATGGAAAACACTAACATTTACTGACTGCTTACTCAGTGCCATACATTATTTCAAATCATCAGTGTGACAATTCTTTATGATATCTGTTACTACTTCAATTTTCTTGATGAACAAAATGACTGTCAGGAAAGTTTAACAATACAGTTAGCTTACATCATTACTACATTATGGAGCTGAGATTTCAACCTGAAAGTAATTTCAAAGTTCTTTCAACTAAGTCATGAAATAGTTATTTCTGAAAGCTGTTATGACTGTAGATGTGATACAAAATGTATTTTATTGCACACACATGCATAACAATCTTACAGTAAAGACCCCGATCCACACTTGTCTGACCCATCTGCCTCCTCCTCTAGACTGTAAGTTCCATAAGAGAAGGGTCATGCCCGTGGTGTTCACAATATATCCCAATACCCAGGCTCAGTGCCAGCCAAACAGTTATATCTTCAATAAATATTTGGTGAATGAAGAACAAATGCTGAATTAACTAAAAGAATAGCAGTCAGATCCACAGTCATCCTTTCACATGTGTCAACGTTGAGGGATAAAGGGGTATTCTGCCTGCAGTAATACAGGTACTCAGTAACAGGGTAAATATTAGAAGCCCGGAGCCTCTGAATTGCTGAGCTCAATGAGCCAAGTCACAAGCAGGCTAAAGGACAGGTACATTATTTAACTTGAGCTGTGTCCTCCTAAAGCAGAAGTCAAACACATCGCAATTACATCAACAATTGGCCCACACACGTGACAGAGGTCATGGTGACTCCCACACCCGTCTCCAACCAGAAGAGCCAACATTTTAGAGAATCCGTTCTCTCTTCATTGATTCTTCTCAAAGAGGCCACAGACCGCAACAATACACTTCTTTACCTCTACAACTGGGCAGCAAACAGAGCTATTCACTCAAACTTCCAGGCATCAATCTGGGGAAGAAAGGTCTTTCACGTTCCTGTTTGGGGGCATTGTCAAGAGACTATTCAGGAGTATTTGCTAGTGCCCCAAATGACACTAACATTTAAGGTATGGATAGCGAAATAGAACCAAAGAAATAGAAGGAACAGGTAGAGAGTGAAAACAAAAACCAAGAGAGCATTGTCCTGTAAGTCATTTTTAGTAGAAGGAAATGACCAATGATATTGATATCAAGTTCAGTAAGTTGAGAGGTTAAATAAGATGAGGAGAGACAAGTAACTATAACACCTCTAAAAAGAGCGGTTCTGGTATAGTGTGAATGTCAATTTGATATTCTGATCGAGCATGGACTGTACTCCTCAGAAACAGTAGTGGGTGGTGTGGTGCCTGCAGTACCCAGTACAGCACCTGGCACATGGAAGGAACTTAATAAATGTTGTAAAGCAGATGCCCAAATGGATTAATTAAAACAAGGTGCAGTAGTTCATTTTGGAAGAAAACATCGCAATGACATTTAAAACCACTCTTAATAAAAAAAAGTACCAATGTTTTCTAAATTAAATCACTAGGTCTAAAATTAGCACCATACATTTGGCTTCTTCCTCCAAATGTCCTGAAGCCAAAACAACTCAGTTCCTATGGAGTACATGTAATTTGCCAACTGTGAAGATGAAGTCCCATGCATTAGAAGCGTTCCTAAATTTCTTTGCTCTGAGTGACCTTTTAAGTTGCTGCTGTGATGTCATTAGAATTACAATTTTACGCAAGATTAGGCATGTAATTATGTGTTAAAAGGTTCTTCTGGCTCCTGCTTGCTGTGTTGATAAAGCAGAGTGCATTAAGAGTATCCCATGTGCGTAGCTCAAGGCCACTGATAACAGAAAATGGCATCCACTTGGCTCTTTCCTGCCTTGTGTCCCACTCGTCCTTGCAGCTGTCACCTCAAGGCTTCAGCACTGGTAGAAAGTGAAAAGTCACTGCAACCAGTGGCACTCTAGAGCTGTTACTCTCCATCCAAAGCTTCTAGAGGCAGGGGAGTCTCCATAGAAAATTTAACTTATTTGTATTTTTTTGGCAAAGATGTGGAGAAAAGGGAAACCTTTGTACACTATTGGTGGGACTGCAAATTGGTGCGGCTACTATGGAAAACCGTATGAAGATCTCTCAAAAACCTGAAAATAGAATTACCATACAACCCAGCAATTCTACTTCTGTAAATTTATCTAAAGAAAACAGAGACGCTGATTCAAAAAGATATATGCAGCATTATTTACAATTGCCAAGATATGAAAGCAACCTGGATGTCTATCAATAGATGAATAGATAACGATGTTACACACACACACACACACACACACACACACACGAAATATTACATAACCATAAAAAAGAATGAAGCCCAGCAGGAGTGGCTCAGTTGGTTGAGCGTTGTCCTGTGCACCAAAAGGTTGCCAGTTCAATTCCTGGTCAGGGCACATACCTGGATTGTAGGTTCGACTCCTGGTTGAGGCATGTACAAAAGGCAGCTGATCGATGTCTCTCTCTCTCACATCAATGTCTCTCTCTCTCTCTCTCTCTCCCTCCCTCCCTCTCTCTAAGCATGTCCATGGATGAGAATTTAAAAAAAGAAAAATGAACTCTTGCCATTTGCGGTAGATCTAGAGGGTATTGTACTAAGTGGAATAAGTCAAGCAGAGACGGACAAATACTGTATGGTTTCACCTATATTGTGGAATCTAAAACAACAAAGCAAAACAAGAACAAATGAACAAACAAAACAAAAACAGACTCATAGAACAGAGACCAAAGGGATGGTTACCAAAAGGGAGGGATTGGTGGGATGGATGAAAAGGTGAAGGGAAATATAGTAAATAATACTGTGACAAATTTTCACAGAGACAAATGATTATTAGAATTAGTGGGGTGATCACACTGTAAAGTATGAAAACGTTGAATCATATTATACACCTGAAACTAATGTAACTAATATAATAATGTATACCAACTGTACTTAAATTTTAAGAAAAAGAATTCAACTTAATTAAATCAGAACGTGAGAGTTTGTAACAATGTTTCTCAGCTTGGCTGGATGGGAGAATTCTTTGGTAAGCTTTTTAAAAAATAATAACCCCCAAAGGTTCCCACAGGTCTGGCTTGAGACCCAGGCACCAGCATTTTTTAGAAGTTCCCTCATATGACTCTAATGTGTGTCCAGGGTGAACCCTGGACACCTTCTTTATGCTCCTCTTGCTCAGGGTGAGTATTAACTTAATGTGAATGAGGAAGTACTTCAGTTTTATTATCTCAATATTTCAGAAAACTGTTTTTTTTTCTATTGAGTGCCATTGACCCATAGGGGAAAAAATCAATAGTCTCAATGTACAAGTACAAAACAACTTAATTGGATTTTTTTATAAAAAATAAAATCCAATCATGTTAACTTTTAAAATTAGCAACAGGGGGCAAAGGAATAAACTAATGTTTAGTATATACCTACTATGTGCCTTAATTTATTTGGGGTACTTTTGTAGCTATTATCTCATTTATCTTCCAAGCGACCCAGAAAAGCAAGTGTTATTGCTCCCATTTTCACAGTTGCAGAAACTAAGACACAGAGATGTTAAATTGACTTGTCCAAAGTCACACAGCTGGTAGGTGGCAATGCCAAGATGTGGCAATGCCCACTGGGCTCTCCTGCTTGTCTTTTCATTCGGCCATGCTGCCCTCTCTAAAGAAAACCCTACTGGACGATAATTCAGCAGGCAATGGAAACTTTCTGTCCAAGTCAATGAATGAGACAGAGGGAGCAGGACAATCAGAAGGGGAGAGAGGAGGTGGGGAGGGGAAGAAGGAAGGACATCCTGAGCTAAGGGAAGGATCCAGAAGGAGCCATTGGCTGCACCCAGCAGTAGTGAGCCACACTCGGAGTACAGCATCAGAACTACTGATCACGCTTTCCAATAGACTCTTAGCTGGTCAAAGCAGCACATACAACCAGTGTGTCACTGTGTGTCCTGTGTTGTGCCATAAAGGTGCATAAGACACAGCCCTGCCCTGAATGCCCCACAGCCTCGCAGGGGAAGCAGGATAAACTGAGCCTTGCTCTAACAGAGGTGAATGCCAAGAATTGGGAGCAGAGCTGAGGAAGCTGCTCGTGTGAGGCAGAGAAGGCTTCACAGAAGAGGGGACATCTGAGATGGCTTTAGCAACGGAAATCCCTTCCCTGGCAGGAACTGGAGGCAGAGGGAAAGGATGACTGAGTCGGGGAGGTAGAAACCCACAATATGTATGCCTGAAAAATGGAAAAGACCCTTTTATAGATTCCTGAGACAAAGAAATTGTCTGGCTCCCCACTGACTCCCCACTTTCATTCAAGGCTGAGAGTCCATCTTTCAGACTTCTGGTTTTCAGATGTGTATAGTCATGGCTCTGCCCAATTCACCTCAGTTCCTAGGTCATTCAATGATAGAATTAGACCCAGGTTTCCTCTCCCCGGCCCAGAGCCCAGAGCAGCCACCAACACGGCTCTCTGTTTCATGCTAGGATTCCAAATCACAAATTTTATAAAGTGCTTTTCTTGTCTCTGTATAACTTTCCCTAATCACAATTCAAATGAAATCTTCCTTGTCTTATAAAGTGAGCAGAGCCGAGGTAATTATGTAAGGAGTTCAGGAGGGCTGCCTTTGAGCTGAGAGAACCTCCAAACCAGCTTCATTAACATAATCCAAGTGTTTCTTTGAAGCCTGGAAATTGTTTTCAACCCCAAAAAACCTTTACACTGTTGTCCTTAAAGCAGCTACTTCCTTCCCTTCTAATTAAGGACAAAGTTAGCAGGTTTTAAATAACTGTGTCTTTATGGGGGACTGGGGTAAAGAAAGTCAAATCCACTTATTGGAATAACCTGTGGAGTCAATAAGCCCTTTCCAGCACGCCTTAGACAGTTCATTAGAATAAATATATCTTTCATCTCCCCTTTCTTTATTCTCTTAGAGCAACAGAGCAAGGGTGCAACACTGGAATAATGCTACACAGCCTGGAAAGTATCCTAAGTGTATTGAAATCACTGCAGCCCCTTTCACTCTGACTGGTTTCAAAGCATTTATAATATGTGTGGTGTGTCTATTAAATGCAGGCTGAAAAACAATAATAGGCCAGGAACTCGGTCATTTGTTGCTTTATTTAGACTCAAATTGTGCCACTTTTCTTTGTCTCCCCCAAGTCCCCAACCATTTCAAGGGTGACTAAAGCGATCAGAAGATTCTCCCAGAGTCAATGTTGAAATAACTTCCTAAAAGTTTAAGCCAATCCTCATTCTTATGAAGTGATTCATTCAACAGATTAAAATCATTCTTCTTTCCTGAAGGCTGACTTGTTTTAATACTAATGAACTTAATGTCTATTCTAATTTATGTTTTTTAATTAAATTTATTGGGGTAACATTGATTAATAAGTCATAACCAAAAGAACACAACATTCTTCTAATATCTTGATTTTAGATCCCCTAAGCCTGGCCTCTAGGAGCCAGCGACTATCTGCTGCCGCCGCTGCTGTGATTTTCTCAGACACTCAACTGCAAGGGGACAAACCCACAACTTTGGCAACAGTAGAGCACATTTAAAAAATGATGCTTCGTCCCCAAAATGTCACATCTGTCAGCTTCAAGAAAAACATTTTGGAGAGAAAGGAGAAAAAAAATTTAGTATCCAAATCTAAACCAAAATTTTGGAAAAATACAGTGTACTACAGAGTGTGAAATCGTACTATACTACAGGGTGAAAGCATACCAAAATTACCTTTTTGGAGGAGGCATTTTGGAGAGAATATGATATTAACCTCAACTAGAAAAACACACATGTTGCCCTAAGGCAGCGGCTGCCAACCCCAGCGGTACCTTAGAAACAACTGGGAAGCTTTAGAAACATTGAATGCACATTTCTGGGGAAGGGGGCATGCTTCAGTGTTTTTGAAAAGATTCCCAGTTGATTTTAATGTGCAGCCAAGGTTGAGACCTGCTGCCCCTCAGGTCTCAGAAACCTGGTCGTGTTTAAAGGCCAATCCACTGAGAGTTAGAGGTTGCTGTTGACACAGACTTCCCAAAATTTAAAGTAATGGACTGGACTGAACTTCAGTGTGTATCTCTTTCAGGTCTTTTCACCATTCCTCCAGGACTTCCACCCTAAGGAAAGGAGCCTCTGGACCAACATCCTCTAAGATGTTTATATGGACCAGCGGCCGGACCTCTTCATCTTACAGACACGATGAGAAAAGGTAACTGACTACCCAGGCAGAGTGCCAACCGGAAAGCTTTGGACACCCCAGCTTTCTGTTTTGCACGAGTTAATGTAGGCTGGGCTTTCTGTTGAGAGACTGGGGTTTCAGACTTCTTGACCTTCCTCCTTGCACTCCTCACACTCGCTCCCACCACGTAGCTTTGCAAAGCCTGTTCGCTGTGAGAAACGCCCTTGTCCATGCACATGCACACCCACTCGGCACTTAGCTAACTCCATCTCTGCGTCCAGAGAGCCATTCAGTCAGAACCTCCCACCATCCTCTTGGCCAGCACAGACTATGCTTCACTCTCCCTTGAATTTCCAGGACCTGCCACTGTACCTGGCCCATAGTCAATGATCAGTGCTTGCTGAACTGAAATGATGAAAATTACATTTCAAGATACTGGACATATGGCAGGGAAGGAAAGCAGAAACCGTGAGAGGGTAAAAAGAATGGACAAGTTCATGGAGCCCTCAAATTCCTTGAAAGAGCATTGTCGGGTAGGGGAGAAACAGGGGAGTAAGAAGAAAGATTAAAGGGCTAAGGCAGTGTTAATAAAATAGCAACAAATACACAGCACAATCCAGCCCTCCCACGTGGGTTTAGGTTAGGTAGTAAATGCATTCATGAAATGCTCTGGCCAGTTTTAAATATTCGCTTTCTTCTGCGGCTCTCTCTTTCTCCTTGGCCTCGTACTATTACTAAGGTCTGGTGAAGCTAACTTTTAAACAGAACTGCCGATACCAGCATTCACTTGCAGCTCACCTGCCTGCAGGTCGGAATAGAAATCAGGATTGATAAATTACACTGGGCACAAGAGGAAAGACCTGAGGGAAGTGTACTGCAGTGTAATTTTGTGAGCTGGTACCTCTCTTTTTCTTTTTTAAATGTGCATTTCCCTACAGACAAAAGTCTTTGAAAAATTCTGAAAGCAAAATTGTTCATTAATTATATATTACAGCAAAAGTGTGGAAGCAATTTTAATATTCACAATAGAAAAACTATTAAATAAATCATAGAATGTAATAAGTATATCACTTAGCATTTTAAATTATTTTGTCATAATATTCACTATAAGTCAAGTGGAAAAATTACATACAAACAATGATTGCAGCCACCAAAAAGATACACATAAGAAAAAGAACGGAAGGAAAAGCATGTTTTTCAATTCTCCATTTTCTGAGTGCTTTGTAATATACTATCTTAATTACGGAAAAAAGTAATGATATGATGTCTGAGTAAAATTACAGACCAGAAGGCAACTAGTGTTTGAACAAAGTTCAAAAAAACTCCCAGTATTCATCAAAATACAAGCAGATCAGCTGAAAACTCACTGTCTTTGTTCATCTCTAGATTTTCACACGCTTCTCAATGCTTAATCAAGCTATTTTTCATTCACTTTCCAGCCAAATAAGTTGAACCATCTTCCAGCAAGACTTTTACTATGAGACTAAAGTTCCATGTATCATTTCAAAGTTCCATATTTTATATGCAATTTCCTCATGTCCTTATTTTTTAAAGAAGTCCACTACCCATGATGGTGCAGAAGGGCAGAGATTTTGTTGCCCTGCGGGAATATGGTGACTATCAGTGGCCAGCCCTCCTGAGATTCTAAAGGCTTCATTAGAGCCCATGAAGTAAGATGTATTTGTTTCACCTTCTATTTATTCTCATCCAAAAGTTTAATTAAATACATTTTGCTCTATATCTTTTCTTACAAAGAAAGGGTTTGGCATTTACAAACAATTACAAAAACCTTGTCAGTTGTGTGTTTTACATGAACTATTCTCTTTCAATTTACCAGATAGGGGCTATTATGCCCATTTTACAGATGGGTAGCTGAGGCTCAGAGATTTTAAATACATTCCAAGTGTCCAACAACTAGCCAGTGATGGAATCAGGGTTTGAACCTGAGGTCATACTCTCTCCCCTACACCCCACAGTTTACATAGCATCATATATGAGATATTTGGAGAAGCAAAGAATAGCCAAGCCCACAAGAGGAAATCTGTGTTAAGATAGAGTTGAAAATAGTCATATTAAAGGAGGTAATACACGTGTGATTATTACATATTGGCAATACCTGTGGACTTAAAGGAGCAAATAATTAGCTTTGCATTATGCACAAATAAGATTTATGAAACTCTTAAATTACTACTTTCAATATTTTTCAAAGTATGATCGCAGTAACCATGAGATTTAAAATAATTAAAATGTGGACTAGAAGTAAATCATTTTCATCAGGCTTTATTTATGCAAAGGGGATGCCAAGGCTTATTAAATCAATCTGTATGGCTTTGGTCTACAAAGTCAAACGCAAACTGAAAAACAGCCAGTGAGTACAGCAATCGAATCTGCCACTAAGCCAGCACTCTTAGCTGATGTTGGTTCATTTGCCTGTACCTTCCTTGACCACATTTTCATCCTCACTGTATGAGAGCACTCAGATTTTAAAACAGACTTTGAACAGCATCTACTGCTCTGCTTAAGATGCTCTTGGTGGCAGTAATCATGGTGGTAATGAAGGTGCTGATCGCTGATAATGAATCTAGATAATTAAGGTCCTCAAGTTAATTATTCAGAAACAACTTAACTAGATTGCCTGGCAGCACTGCCCAGAACTGCTGGGAACTGTTCCACCCTCAGTTTCTTCTCGTTCTGCCAGCCTGGCCTCCGTGTCCGACTTCTCCAGCTGTGCTCCTGCAGCAATCCCAGAGGCTAGGCAGCCAAACCCCTTGGCTCCACGCCACACTGCCTCTCTCGAGACCAGCGCCAACCTTGGCCGGCTATCGGCTGCCCTGGGATCCCTCAAAGGGTGGGATATCAGGAAATAGCTTCCAGACAGGTGCAGCAACTACATGGAAGGAAAAGGCCACCAAGAATTCTGAAACCAAGTGTTTTATAGCTCAAGGGCTCAAGGGAAGTTGAAGTCAATTTTACTTTTTTTTTTTTTAATTTTAATTCAAATCCAGTCCTTTTTCTGATCATCTGCTATATGCAAAATACTGGTTTCCACCCTTACCCTCCATACCACATGCCCAGCAATCTGAAGGAATACTTTCTCTTTTCTGAACAAGCTTCTTTAATAGGTCAGCTTAATTAATCCCTAAATCGAAGGTGGCAAAATAAAACAGCAGCAGCAATAACTAATTAAGAATTAGAAGAAAAAGGTTATTGGCTAAGGAGACAACAGCTGAGTGTATATCAAATATTTTTCAAATTGTTTTATTAAATATTGAACTGATATGGAGGAATATATAGATATATCACATGTTAACATACCAAGAATGATGATATAGCCCAGCCAGCGTGGATTAGTGGTTGAGCATTGACCTATGATTTAGAACTATTTTGACTTTCTAGTTACTTCTGAATCATTTTCAATTAGTTATATATTTACAAAAATTTACTATAGTAAATTATATATCAAAGCTTTCAAATATCCTGCTATAGCTATTTTTAATATCCTCTATAATTTTTGTAACCTATTCTGTATCTGTGCATATGGTTTTTTAATTCCTGATATTTATTTGTGCCTTCTCTAATTTTTTATTGATCAGTCTTGTCAGAGGTTTGTCTATTTCATTAGTCTTTAAAGAAAAATAACCTTTGAATTCATTGATTTCCTAATATAGTTTATCTTCTATTTTTTTTATTTCTGTTCATGTTTCTTATTTCCTTTTTTACACTTTAACTCCCTAAGTTGGATGCCTGGCACATTAATTTTCTGGCTTTCTTCTTATCTAATATAAAATTTAAGATTATATATTTCTATTTATATATTGCCTCAGTTGCATGCCACTAGTTTCTCTATAGTGATTTTTATCATTCAGTTCTAAATACATCCTAATTTATCATGTTTTATTTTATGAACCATGAGTTTGGGGGAACTACACTTTTATATCTCTATATAGAGTTGCTTATTTATTTTTTGTTATTTATTTCTACCATTACTGCACTAGAGCCAAATAATGTGATCAACATAAAGGTAATGCTCCTCAAAGGCTCTTTAGGTTATAAGGATAGCCTAGCTTATCTGAATAATTCACATAATTTTCTGCTTTATTTTATATTTTTTACTAAATACTTTCATGAAACTTAGTATGCTAATAGATCAGGTAAAATAAATAAGAATAGAAATTAAGATACCAGTGGGGCCCAGCTGGGCATGGCTCAGTGGCTGAGCATCAACCTAGGACCCAGGCGATCGGGGTTCGATTCCCAGTCAGGGCACATGCCTGGGTTGCAGGCTTGGTCCCCAGTTGGGGGCGTGCAGGAGGCGGTTGATCAATGACTCTCTCGTCATTGATGTTTTTATCTCTCTCTCTCCCTCTCCTTTCCTCTCTCTGAAATCAATAAAAAATATATTTTAAAAAAAAAAGATACAATTGGGTGATCTAATAAGATCACACAATTATCAGAATTAACTGTGATTAACAAGAATTAACTCCTACTTTTGTTTCCATAATTTTGCTCTCACCTATAGTCTCTTATCCATAAAATAATATTATAATTCTTCCTTGGCAATTAGTAACATTGGCTCATGGACAAAACCTCTTATGTTAATGACAGTATTAAGTGTGACCGTCATTTGTTCCCAAATTCAAAAGCACATCCCACCTCCCTCCAATGGAATATACACTTTGAAAGACTAAAAATAGAAAAACAATTAAACTTCAAATTGGACCATATAAATACATACCTCCTAGCTCGAGAAAAAAACAATGAAATCTGAAACTAATAAAAGATCTCCATATTTTATTAGTTTATTAGGATATACATATGAGAAGCCCATCTCAAAAATGTGAAGGTTTTGGTGGACAGAAAGCCGACCAATGGCTGTTTTAATCAATGCCACTCCCAGTTCTGCCATATGGTATAACAGGTTGAGTGTTCCTGGGGCAGAAATGCATAGCAACTCTGCTCATTTCAGCTCAGCTGGCATTTAGCAATTCATTGCCCCACAGATTCATCCTCATGGGACCTAACAGAAGGCACTTTTCCTTGAAGTCTGGAAACTGGAGCTCTTAGTGCCTGAAAAGCTTGAAGTTTTTCTAGAAGGAATACTAACTTTGCCAGTGGTAGAGTCCAATGGGCACTGATAGGAAGCCAGAAGCCTGTACCAGCCATGGTTCTCTGATCTACTTGGTTTCAGTTGACCTTTCAGCCTCCCTGTGCTGGCTATCTCACAACCTAAGCATTTCTTAGCCATTTCTAGCCCACATAACAGGAACATATTTTGGGAGCCTAATAAATGCAAGAGACTGAGTTTACAAAGATGAACAGGCTCTAACTCTTGAGCAGCTTGGTATTCGGCGGGCCAGAGAGGCATAAATATAGATATTCAGCATATTGAGTATTATGTGTAAGTTTCTGAAGCGCTCTCTGCCAAGTAATTTCAGATATACAGAATTCCTCACTTCTATTCAGGTCTTTTCTATACCTTCTAGGGGCCCCCTCACCTCCCTGCAGCTTTAGGACCCTTTGCAGCCCTGACTTCCTGCTTTCTGTGTACTCTAGTTAGCTCTTTTGTTTCTCTGACTACCTAGAAAGTCTCATTAAAACCCACAGTGTTCATTGTTACTTCTGGACACAATGATGCCTAGCTCTAGATCCGCATCTCCTCTGCCCCTGTTTTTCCCAGCACTCTTTACCTAACAAATGGAAAACTTTCTAAACAACCAACCACACTAACACAAGTGATCTTTCTAAAGTACGAATCTAATCCTACCACCTCCTGGCTTAGATTATTTTCATTGCTCCTCTAACTTCAGACATCCTTTATCTCTGGCCCCTGCCAATCTAACCAGCTCGCTGCCTTCCATCCCCCACCCACCAGGTCCTGGAGTCCAACCACACTCAGCTACCCCAATTCTCTCCCATTCTGCCTAGAGACTCTTCCCCTTCTCAATTGTTTGCTCATTGGAGGCTCAATTCAATCTGCAACAGGACTAAAATGTTAGCAAAAAAGCAAATGACTTTAAAAAGAATTTTAAAAAATCAATATAAACTGAAAGGCTATATAAGAAATGCTAAACTTCTATTACATTTATTAGAAGAATATATTCAGACACATATTTAAGAAAGATGTCTATGAATATATTCATAAGAATATATTTATAAGGAGACTAAGCCTCCCTAGAAAACTTAGCTTTAAAAAAAATCTTAAAATACTGCTAAAAAGAATATATTCATAAGAATATACATTATAATTGAATGTATTTTTAAAATATAGTCTTAAAATGTTTATAAGAAAAATGTATTCATATTCACTTACTATAATTAAAACAATACTCCTTAAAATAAGTCTTTATTAAATCTGTAAATGTGATAAAGTGGGCTGATCATTCATTTAGCAAAGTGATCCTTCAACAAATTTGTGACTCTGTTCATCTTGGTGCATTAGCCGTTCAGTAACTGATCCCTTGCAGATCCGCCCCCAGCATATTGACCTGCTTCCCTCTTGCTCCTCTCTAATCAGTCTCATTGCAATGCGCATAACTATTGGTATCTCACCCAACTCCCTCAGGGCATGTCTTACTCACTTTGTACCCCCAGAACTTAGCACAATGTGTTATGAAGACTTTAAAAAACATTGACAAATGAATTAATAAATGACCTTTACCCTGCATTTACCTGAATACTTTTCTCCTGCAGACTAAATCCAAGGGAATCTTAATTTAAGTGGGTGAAGGCCAAGGAGAAAAATCTTTTTTGCACATTTTACTCTTTATATCCATGTTTGTATATATACAGCTTCATAAATATTTTACGTATGAACTATAAACCTAATATCAAAGTTTAAGAAACTATCCAAATATGGAACTTGAAATAAAATTGTATTGTGTTGACTACTGCTTGGGGTATAAATGAAGCTTTATTGGACAATTAAAAATATTTTTTATGCAAAATATTTTGTTATACTTGGATTTGCCTTGTAGACTTACCAATAATTTATATGCTCCAAAAGGATTTGGCAAAATGTTCCCTGTATATGTAGAAAAGGATTTGGCAAAATGTTCCCTATATATTGTCAACATGTGTAAATGCTGATTTGTATCCACCATACTGATTCATGGTTCACCAGGAACCATGAAGCCAAGACTGCCCCATCAGAGCTTAAACATACTGCTTTGTCAGCACATGCCAAGGCTCGATCTGCTTCATACTTATAAATCCGATTTCCTGCTTTATACCTACTGTTGGACATCCCCTGTTCGAAACTGAACTTGTAGTCATGCCCCAGACTCATTCTTCCTCCTGAGATCTCAACCTTAGTGAACTAGGCTGGCCTTCATTCCCTTATTTCTCCCAAACCCTCTTTTATTTATATATATATCTTTATTGATTTCAAAGAGAAGAAGGGAGAGGGAGAGAGAGAGATGGAAACATCAATGATGAGAGAGTCATTGGTCGGCCGCCTCCCGCACACCCCCTACTGGGGATCGAGCCCACAACCCGGGCATGTGCCCTGACCAGGAATCAAACCGTGATCTCCTGGATCCTAGGTCAACACTCAGCCTCTGAGCCATGCCCAGCCTGGCTCCCAAACCCTCTTTTAAGTATATTCACAGAGACTAGATACAAAAAGCCAAAGGAAAATAAAATATCAGCTCTGTTAATAGTGGCACAGTAACTCCCAAAGTACAAGGCTTCCTAGTGTGAAGGATGATGTTTAGGCCTGAGGCCCAGAATATACCATTATACTCCTTCTCCCTAGCATTAAAGACGACTTGGGATGGGAGGGGCCACCTCACTAATCCACTAGTCTTAGGCTGTGGACACTCACTTCCCCAGCTGGAACTTACTACCTGGAGACAGGAAGGCCAGAGCATACCAGGCCTGAACAAAGACAAGTCCAAAGGATGAAAAAAAAAGTCTGCTACTTGTGAGCAGTGTGACCTTCAAACTCACCCAAAAGATAGACCTGGCCCCTGTCAGACTCTGGCCCATCTCACGAATCAGATAAGTCATTCCTCTCTGCCTGAGCTCAGGACACTGTGTTTGTGGGAGAAAGAACCTGTAAATGTACAGTCGACCTTCCCCTTCTTACCAGGGTAAAAGTCCTCTCTTGGGACTCCTGATGAGTAGGGAAATAAGGTTCCTGCCATAACACTCTCTACCATTTCCCTGTCACCCAAGCCAAGCATTTGGGCATAAATCTAAACTACATCATTTTTTCTTACTTCCTTACCATCCCCTATGTTCTATACATCATCAGATGCTGATGTTTTATTTCCTAGATCTTTCTCCACACATCCTTTCCTCTCCACCTGTCCAACCTTGATCCTATATCCAGTCCTCATGATCCTTTGCCAACACAACAGGAACAATCTCCTAGTTCTTCTTTCTGATTTAAGTCTTGTTCCATTTCTAATCTAATCTCCACATTGCAGCCAGAGTGATCATTCTGAAACTAAATTCTGATCATGTCACCCTCCGACAGCTTCCCATTAACTGCAAAGCTAAAGGCCAGGCTCCTTAGAATGACTTACAAAACTCTTCATGACTACCTTTCCAAGCTCATCTGCCCCATTCCCCGTCCCATACTCATCCGAGTAATACGAAAATGCTCGTAGTTTCCGACAGTCACCATGCAGCTGCAAACCCTCATCCCTTTGTTCATGCGATTCCTTCTGTCTAAAAATACTCTCGACTCCCTGTCTCATTTGGTTAACTCTGATTCCACTTTGAAGATTCGATTAAAGCCTTACTCCTTCAGGAAGCTTCCATAACCTCAATACTTGTGTCTGTCCTGCTCCCTCGGGCTGGGGAAATGACTCCTCTTCTGTACTCACTCTGTGAATAGCTCCATCCCTGAATTGACTACCCTGTGTTAATTTTTTTCATGTCTGTCTTCCTATTGGTTAGGGGCCCTATCCCCAGTAACTAGAGGTTACCAGCACTCAAGATAAACTTGTGGATTTAAACTGAACTCTCTGTTTTCCCGAATCATTCATTCAATTCCTGACTTATTCATCAATTCAGTAATAACTTATTGATGAATTTGATGAATTTTACCCCACTCACCCACTTTTGTTTTGCTGAGTAATATTCTAATTTCCCAGATGTGTTTGGCCTGTGTGGAAACCAATCATTTTCCTGCTTCGCTTCACGTTCCAGAGCATATGAAGAACATTTGTTAGCCATTTTCAATTTGTGATTTGTAAATTACCCACTTGAATCATTTTTATATGCTCTTGTTCTGGTGACATTCCTGACTGATTACACTTCATCTTTTTTATGGGTGTAGACTGACGTAAGTGATGCTGTCTGACAGCCTGACACTGGAACTGTGAGACTATCGCTCCCTCCTTGCTGGCTTCCATCTGCGGAAAATGCAGATCTCAATGGCAGCAGTCAGAATTAAGTACATTTTGATAAACAGTAATAGCAAAGTAACATCAGATTACTATTTTACAGCAGGTCTTGGAAGTCAGATTCAGCCTGTCTCTTCTCGTTTCAGAAGTCTGCCTGCTCAAGAGCTTTAGCTGCTAAGGGGCACCGATTTTCTGGGTTTTTTTCTTTTTTTCATTCCACTTCATAAAGGGTCAAGTTTAAAGAGCTTTGATATAAACCCTACATTTTCCAAAGAAAATCTCCAAAAACAATGGGGAATCTTAGAGGATGGGAGGTGGCCAGCTAGTCTGGGGGCAGTGGGCTTGGGAACCTGAGAATAATGAGTGGGGGGCTCTCAGTGCTTCTGCCATGAGGATAATGAGCGGCCAGAGTGAGGGCGGAAGGGGCCCAGAAAGGACACAGCCAAGAAAAGATGAGAAACAAAGGCCTTGCTATGACTCTCCTCCCACGATGGGCCCATCCTTCCAAGAAAGAGTAAGATTTGTATAAACCACCTCATGAAGAGAACTTTAAAATAATAACAGTAATAGTAAGCTAATTGGTTCGTTTTACATCTAACAACCAGGTTAATGAATAGTATACCCTAAAACCTTTTGGAAACATATTAAGTATATACCCACTCTCATACCTCTATCGGGAATCAAAATATTTAACAACCAGCCCAAAACGTACCAGCCAACCGGAACAGATGCCTGCCACAGACACCAGTAAGGCCATCCTGGAGCGCAGAGTTAAATGACTACTCGCACAATTGCACAAATACCAGACATCTCTTCCCTCCCCTGCCAAGTTCCATACTGAACTCTACTCTGGTTTTTTAAGCAACAGGAGTGACTAGTGATAAAAATGTTAAAGGAACTGGGAGGAATGGGTCATTGGGGAGAAAAACGGACATCTGTAATATTTTGAACAAAAATAAAATTTAAAAAATTAAAAATAAAATAAATGTTAAAGGAAAATCTGAAGTTATTCTTGTGTATATTGTTTTATTGCCTGAAGCTAAAAATAATGACATAAGAGTTTCTTCTCCATTTTCAGCCTTCTGTTTGTCTTTCTCTCTCTTCCCAGGCCCTAAAGACCAGCAGCTCCCCAACTCCCACATCCCTTCAGTCCAGAGCTTTCCTCTCAAAATAGAAATGAAACGAGACCCCATCCGCCCCTTGGCCGCCTGCCTGCTGATATCCCTGAGCACTGCCTTCCTTCCCATCCTCCCCACATAGCTCTCCAAGCCCCCAGCACTCCCAGCAATTTCTTATTTCTTTTCTGCCTTTTCCTCCAGATCTTATTTCAAGTCCAGTCCCTATTCATGAGCTTCTTACATTACTTAATTTTTTGCCATTCTGTCCTTTAAAAATTCTTTGGAAAACAGTAATTTTAGGAAGTTCTGAGGCTCATGTCATGGAGCCAAAGCTCTCACCCCACTTTTCAATGGGAACATTTATTCAATAATGCATGTCAGTCTTTCTCCTGGATAATTTCCATATGCATCTCATTTAACCAACACAATGCACTGGAAACATCATTTCCACTTTGCAGGAACCTGGGAATCAGGAAGACTGAGGAACTTGTCATTGATCACACAGCTAGTAAACAAAGAAATCAAGTTTTTAACTCAGGAGATCATTTGACTCCAGTCTCATGTTCTTTTATACCCAATGTTGCTGCTGTGAAATAAATGAAAAAAAAATAATAATAATAACTATCCAAAGTTCTAGTCTTGCCTTGATTTGACTAACATTTTTCTAAACTCACTCAAGTGTTTACACATAAAAGAAAAGAAGGCTGAGTCACCACCTCACATCTCAACATTGCTTATAAGTCTTAAGCCAATAGAGCCCTAAGCCACCCTAAGCTTGAGGAAAATGTTAACCAAAATAAGTTCTGTCTATTACTACTGAGGGGAAACAAGGTGTTAAGTTGCCAGATTCCCATTGTATGTTGCCATTTATTTGAATTAATGTTCCATTATGTTCAGAGAGTACAAAAAGATCAGTGATGATCAGCTGGGGGTTAAATGGCAAAAGGAACAAACCTAAAGCATTATGTTAAGAGTTGAGAGGATTGTTTTCTTTCTTCAGATTTACAGGAAAGGGAAAAGTATTTGCAGGTACACATGGGCCCCAAGTAAAGAAGGAGAACTTTTTATTTTTTAAGAAAGAATTCCTCTAATAAGTTATAATGATTTATATCTTAAAAACACTTCGGATAATTGTTATTGTTGTTTTGACTATGCCCCTGAGATTAATTTTTTTTATCACACTGCCTATATTTTATCAGAAAATGGTCAAATAATACAGTTATGCCATGAGAAAAGAGAGGAGGAGCGTTTGGGCTACTTGATTCTGCTCAGGGTTGGGGGGGGGTGTGTGTTGGGAGGCAATGGGCACATGCTGGGATCTAATTGCACTCAGGCAGGTTTGGAGGGGGCTCCTCTTGGCCTCTCTGCCAGAGGAAGGCTTGGGCAGTGACTTACTCACTCTCTGGGGGTGTGCTGATTAACTGTGATTCTCATATAAGACTCTACTATTTTCAACCTCAGAAATATTTACCAAAAAATCAGGGACCACGACCTCTTGGACAAAAGGAAAACGGTCACAGCGCTGAAAGCAGGAGAGGACCGGGCCATCCTGCTGGGCCTGGCCATGATGGTGTGCTCCATCATGATGTACTTTCTGCTGGGAATCACACTCCTGCGCTCATACATGCAGAGGTAACACCACCGGCGGGTTGGGCACTTGTCTTTGTCTCCTCTCTCCTCCCCATAGGCCATCCCCTCAGGCCCTCTTCCTCCCCTCCTTTCCTAATAAGAACTTTGAGCAGTGCCTGGCACATAATATTTTTCAATAATGTCTAATAAAATGATAAAATAGCTCTCTGAAAAAACTGCCTACTGTGTGCCAGGAACTTTCCATACATTACTTGTTTAATTCTCATAATTATCTTACAAGGTAAGTATGAATATACTCATTATAAAAATGGCAAAACTGGGACTCAAGATAGAAATAATTTGCCCAGCGTCACACAGCTCTAGCATGTGGCAGAGCCAAGATTCAAACCCACATCCCACTAATTCCAGGGACCTCGTTCTTGCGTCTTCACACCTCTGTTCATTCTCCACCTTCATTCCTTTTCCACCCCACCTCACTCCTCCACCACCCCACACATCAGTGGTTCTCAATGGCACATTTAAATTCCTGAGAAGCTTTTTTAAATACTGGTGCTCATTCCCCATCATCATTCCAGAGGTCAGATTTAATTGGTCTGGAGTGGGAACCAGCCATCAGCAGCTTTTAAATTTCCCCAGGTGATTCTAATATGCTGCCGAGGCTGAGAAACACTGTGTGCACCAAGCTGAAAAAAAATTACAGATTTTGAACCCTTTTCATTTTACTATTTGCCCATGGTTTACTGAATAGAGAGGGAGGCAATTAAATACTGAGATTTCACGTGTATTCCCCCCGAGCAAGCTACAGCATCTCTAGCTAACTCTGCCTGTAAATTGGGCACTTTGAGTACAAGAGAGCCCAGCATCGCTCTAATAGGGAAAGTCTCACCGTGGTTCAGCTTAAAGAGATGAGTCTTTCAAATGAAAAACTGAGGTTTCAATCAAAAAAAGAATCAAATCATTTTGTGGCATTCACTTCTCCACCTAAATTAATACCTTCACTTAGAAGCAGACTCTAGCTGAAATACAGTAATTTGCTGAAATTAAGGCATCATCTTTCCCATTTGCGGCTGCTCTGCTCTGTTTCTCAGATGCCTCCAGCTGTCTCCTTCTCAATGAAAGTGCTGATGCCTGAGGCCCCGGGGGTTCACATTCCAAAGCCACTTTCAGATCCTCACATCTGCTTAGAACCATCTAAGACTTTTTCCTCCCAGGATAAGCAAACTCTGACCACCCACGATCTGGGAAAATATGATTTGCCGCACCAGAGGGGGTCAGGGCTGCTCTGCTGCCTCTGGCGTGAAACTGGACATGAAAAGGGGGCCCTGCCAAGGCATGTCCAGCAAAAGGAAGGGGCACTAAACCTGCAAAGCAAACACGCTGTCTTCTGTTCCCTGTGGTCTCGGTTTACCCCCAGAAGCAAACTCTTGATTGTTGGCGTGTTTCTTCCTAGTCACAAATGTTACCCTCGATCAGAGAATTATAAATATTTTAGAATGAAAAGCTGTCCAATGAGCAGCTGGAAGCTTTTTCTTTCTTTAACCTCTCTAACTGGGAGGCCCCAGGGCATGGATATGAACCCGGCAGCCAGCATCAAAGGTCCTCTTTTCCAGCCAGCGCCATGGAACCAGCCTGGGCCTTGGGGAAATCAGGATTGGGTGGCATCACAATTTCCATCACTTACTATCTGTGTCCTTGCAGGTTACTTGATTTCCCCAACCCTCCATTTACTCACCTTTAAAGGGAATTAATACCCAACTTACAGGGTTGGTGGGAGGACAAGAGAGAATAATGGATATAAAGCAGCAATTAGGGTAAAGAGTGATACCCAAGTGATTGCTCTTGGTATAATCAGAGGGCGGAGCTATCTTTTCTCCCTTATCAGAACGATCTTAAAGAAATATATCCCTCTCCCTCCATCTGTCAAGTTGGACCTCAAGCCCCTCCACCGCTTTGCCATCTCCCCTCCTCCTGTCCCTTGTACCTTTTCTGCTACAAACGTGGCAGGCATTGCAGAGGGGAGGACGGGGGTGTGGCAGGAAGCCGCTTACAAGGCAGACATGCAGGTGAGTGCAGGTTGTGATGTAGTAAGATGTTTTTTGCTTAGCAGTGTATTTGAGATAGGAAAAAAATAACAAATCAAGCATTGGAAAATATTATATTATAACCAATGGTAGTCATTGAAAGAGTTCTCGGGTGCCAGGTAAATTTATCTATGTTTGTATTACAGTTTGCCTGAAGCTGTTCTATTCAAAGGTATAAACTTGAACAACTAGGTTGTATTATAGATTTGGAAAAGATTATCAGGCTAAGGGCAAGTGATCCCCTCTAATTATGCCTTCCTTGCTGTTAGCTCTTTGGACCTGTGTTTACTCTCCCCATCTCTCTGTAGTGTGTGGACCGAAGAGTCTCAATGCACCTTGCTGAATGTGTCCATTACGGAAACATTTAACTGCTCCTTCAGCTGTGGCCCGGACTGCTGGAAGCTCTCTCAGTACCCCTGCCTCCAGGTGTACGTTAACCTGACTTCTTCGGGTGAAAAGCTCCTTCTCTACCACACTGAAGAGACGATGAAAATCAATCAGAAGGTAGGTCACCCCCGCAGAGCTCCCACGCCCAGCTCATCTCTCCCTGAAGTTCCCCTGTGCCAGCATTTCAAAGGAAAACGCCACCAGGGAGCAGACCCTGCCTCGTCTATAAACAGAGCTCACTATTTGACTCTGGCCTGGGAAACATTTATTTTCTGTGCAAGTTGTGGACAGATCCCTCACCCACTTTGTGGTTGGGCAGATTTACCCTTTACTTCCATTGAGAAGAGTAAACCTATGTCCTTATTTATACACAAGTGGACTGAGTCTTTCAAAGTAAAGTATAGCTTAGTCAGAGTTGTACCAACCAAAAGAACAGATATTGCATATACCTAAGAGCCATGGGGTAAAGCTGCATTTCATTTTTCCATGGTCATTGTCACTTAGTTCTTTAGTCTTGGGGATGTACCTTAACTTCTCTGAGCCTCGACTTCCTTTTCTCTGAAAAGGTAAAAATAATGGCCATCTTTCAAGGTCACTGTGAGGATTAGAACAGAGAATGTAAGGGCTGAGCAGAGCATGGCGCCTGCCACAGGGGAGGCCTTCAATCCATGGCCACAGTGTGTGTACCTGTGTGTCTTTCTCCATAAATATTATGTCCACAGAGGCTGAATTTTCCAGCACTGATATACTCAAATTCACACGGTGGGTGCTCAAAACATGAATATTGTGTTAAAGCTGCACATAAGCCCCGCCGGTGTGGCTCAGCGGTTGAGCATCGACCTAGGATCCAGGCGATCCGGGTTCGATTCCCAGTCAGGGCACATGCCCGGGTTGCGGGCTTGATCCCCAGCCGGGACATGCAGGAGGCAGCCGATCAATGACTTTCTTATTATTGATGTTCCTATCTCTCTCTCTCTCCTTTCCTCTCTCTGAAATCAATAAAGACATATTGGAGAAAAAAAAAGCTGCACATAAAATTTGCAGTTATATAAGGTCTGGGATGACCAGTAAAGTGTCAGCAGAACCAACCTGCCATTATCAGTTTTAAGTTAAATATATTAGTTTTGGATTTACAGTAGGAATTCAGGTGGCCAGAGTACTCTCATACACTCAAACAACCTGAGCCACTCCAGTAGGATAAGTGGCCCTTATGAACTCTAGCCTTTCTGGTAAAAATGTTTCATTACAATTATTAGCACTTAAGTGACATAGATTGTATGTATTGAAGAAATGCAGTTGCTTTGGTTTGATACTATAACATAGGCTTAGTTTGTGATATATTAACACAAAGCAAGGAAGCCCACCTTTCGTTTTCATTGCAACGACTTAAAAGAATTCTTGCAAACATCTCTGAGGACTTACCGTAATGAATATTTCAGAGGATGTCTTTTGAAAATGTCTGCTCTGATTTCCTTTGTTTGTGGTAGCCACAAACAATCCCAGTCCTCACTGTGTTCTGCAAATCTATAAAACTCAGTTCTCCCACAAAGTGTGTTTTTCAAGATCTTCCCTCAAGTCAGATATTTTAAATCAAAGCTGACCTGTAACAACAAATGCCTATAAAACTCTCAAATCTTCATGGAACTGGAAATTGGCCGAAGTCGAATAAGCATAAAAAAGTGGGACATTTCCATTTTCTCGTTTTGGTATTTTATCACTACAGCCCTGTGAATGCATAAACACAGCTATAAACAGGGACTGGACCTACCATAGAAAGTAAAGTCTCAGTTAAAAATTTAGGACTAGTACCTTGTCTGCTGTCAGCATGGTAGTAGGTCATTTTTTGTTTGTTTTTGCCCCATTATCTTGTGTTTAACTCTGAATTATAACGCACATGCAGAAACTTATAAGAAATGAAAGCATACAGCTCAAGCATTTGTTACAGAGATCTCCCATGTAACTACCATAGAATAAAGAAATAAAACATTTCTTGCACCACAAAAACGCCCTTCATGCCTCCTCCCAATAACTATAGGCTCTGCCCCCTGCCAAAGATAACAACTGTCCTGATATTATGACAGTTACTTTCTTTTTTTGTGTGTAGTTTTATCACCTAAGCTTATATCCCTAAACACTGTATTTTAGCCTTGCCTGGTTTTTAAACATTATATAAGTGGAATCATACAGAATATTTCCCTTTGTGTCTGGCTTCCTTCACACAACACTATGTTTATTAGAGTCATTCCATTTGATAGTAATTCATTCATTTTTACGAAGGTATTATATCCCTATGGTATCAACATGCCAATTTATTTGGACATTTTGAGTTTTCTACAGTTTGGGGCCATTGCCAACAATTCTGCCATGAATATTCTCATATATGTTTCTTGGTTCACAAATACACACATTTCTGTCAGGTGTAAACTTGGGAATGGAATATCTAGAACATAGAGTATACTTATCTTAGTTTAGGAGATAATGCCAAATAGGTTTCCCAAGTGCCTTCACCAGGATGCACTCTCACCAACCCTGTGAGCATGAGAGTTTCCATTGTTCCAAATCCTCACCAACACTCGGTATCATCTGCAATTTTAATTTTGGCTGATATGGTAATATTTCCTTTGGTTCTCATGACTAATGTTGTCAAGAGCCTTTTCACTTACTCATTGGCCATTTGGATATCCTCTTTTGTGCATTGCCTAATTCTTGTCTTTTAAGTCCTTCAACATAAAAGTAAAATTGTACTTATTTTAAAGTTTATTTTGATGACTTCAATATCTGAAGCCCCTATGTGCCTATTCTGTTTTTTCTCTTGTTTGGTTGTTGTTGTTTTTTTCGTGTTGAGTAATGTCTCGTTAATTTTTATGAGGTTTCAGATATCATATTTGCGAAATTAATTATAAAAATAATTTTAAGCCTAGGATGATGTCATGTTTTCTAATACTTCCATTTGCTTCTGCCAGGCCCCTGGGTATATTAGCCATTCATGGTCACCTCATTCTGACTTCATATACTGAGACATTTGAGTCTGAGCTGATGTCCCTGTGAGGACCTGTTTACTTCAGGTTTACCATCACTCCTGTGATGCAGCCCTTCGGAGTCCCAACACAAAGTGAAGGCGGGTGGGGAGTCATCAGGGGCCCCACTTGATAGGCCTTAGCTCTGCAAGGCTGTCAAAAATACCATTCAGCTTTCTAGGCTCTCAGCCTCTTTCTGGAGTCAGCAGATGCTCCCCGGGGGTGAAAGGTGGCACCAAATACTGGCTGGCCTTCCCAGCCTGGTAGTTCCTCACTCTCTGGAGAGCTGTTCTCTGCCCTTAATGAAAAGTATATGCACTGAAAATATAGTTATCCCCATGTCAGAAGACCATTAGACCATGATCTTAATCCAACATGAGAAATATTCAAGAGACTCCTGACAGGGGCATTAGAATATTCTGTATGTGGATCTCTCCTTCCTGTTACCCTCCCCCAAGCTCATCAAAAATAGTAACCTTCCCCATAGTTACTAAAAAACTGTATTTTTATTCAGATACATAAGGCACAACTGGCAATGTTTGATTTGAGACAACAGGAGGCAAAGGATATCAGTCAAGCAAACTGTCTGTATCTTTGTAGAAAATGTCCAAAAGGATTTCTTTTTTAATTTCTACACTCTCCACATACCCCTTTCTTTAGCCTGTACACGCAGTGCCCAGCCTCTTGTCAACGCCGCAGCTAAAGCTGCTTAAGCTGATAAGCTGGCTCTTCTTGCGGAGCAATTGCCGCCTAACGGTCTCTGGGAGCTGCAAGTGGGCTCAAGGGCCCCTGCTCCCCTGGTCACAAGGTGCCACCGGAATCACAAACAGTGGCTAAGTATTAGTTCACTATGGTTATTGAATTCCTCAATGCTTTGGGCGTTGAAAACCTCTCTGCCCACCAGGGATTCTTAAAACATACTCATCTGGTTTGAGAGTAAATTTAAAATGAATTTTGGTGCAAAACAAGAAAATATAACCATTTTTTGGTATGTGGTATAATACCATATATATATAGTGTTTTATATATAACTGCCATGGAGAAGATAGCTGTTTTTGGTGGAATAAGTTCTATAAGTCAGCCAGTTATTTACAACTCCAAACTCAGTATCACCCCTCACTTTGTCACCCAATCTGAAGCCTTCTGAGTTCGATGCTCAGAATACGCATATCTAGAACAGGGTTTCTCCATTTCTACTCTATTAACATTCGAGGTGGAGTAAACCTTTGTTTCCCGTGATGGTGGGTGGGGACCTGTCCTGCATGCTGTAGGATGTTTAGCAGCACCCCCGCCTCTATCCATTAGATTGCTAAGATCCCCCTCCCTCCAACGAAAAATGTCTCTAGACAGTTGCAAACACTGCTCTAGAATTTACTTAGCTTTGAGCTTGGGTGCTGTGAGATCCCAGAACCCTAAGCAAAGCTTACACTCATCGAGTTCCTCTGCACGGCATTGATAGGGTGAGGGGAGAAGGGAAGAAAATTAAGTGGAGTTGAGAATCTAAATGGGAAATAACAGGGACCCAACATTTATTAAGTGTCTACTATGAACTATATGCCCAGCACTATGCTAAGAACTTTATAAAAATTATCTCATTTAATCTTAACTAAATCCCTACTTCTAAAGTAATAACAGCTAGATTTCATCAAGAGCTTAAAATGTGCCAGGCACAGTATAGTACTAAATATTTTACATGAAACTCACTTATTTAATTACAGCAGAAATCTCAAGTATTAGGTACCACTATTATCTCCACTTCACAATAATGAAGCTGAGCTCATAAAATAAAATAATTTCCCCAAAGTCACACATTCACTAACTGAATTTAAAATCTAAGTCTCTTTTCCTCATCATACTATTTCTTAAAGAGAAAACATTAGAGCATTCTCTTAAGGGAGGAAAGATAAGAGCTCTGAAAAATCTAAATTCCAAGAAATATTTATCTTTCTGATGGTTTATTTTAGTGAACAGCTGAGAATCCAGGCCATTCCAGCATATTTCAAGAGGTACTTAGGATCAAGTAAAAGGCCACAAGCAAAGAATAGAATTATTTGTGATCCATAGGGAAGGTCGGGGTGTATATGTACCATATACATATACATGTAGTTTACGTAGGGTGGATATTAAACAAATATAACTACAACCTGAAAAGGGGGAAGAAAAACTTGCCTGGAAATCTGACATATGACATCCTCATAATTAGCACCTTAATTTGAGCGATATTTATTAGACATTTGCTGAAACTGCAAAGGGCCAAAGATTCAGAAATGCTTTGGTTATTGAAGTTTAGTCACTGCTCACCAAAACTGGATTCTGGGACAGCTAAGGGCACCGTTATGCATAAATGAAAGGAGGAATGTGTCTGAAAGAAGCTTGTACTGAGCCTCAAGAAGAGAAGCATGGAGAAAGAACCTACTCCTTCCCCATTCCAAGGAAGAGGACTTGCTCTGGGCGTAACTGGAGGCATCATGGGCCTGGGGCTCTGTGGGTTAATACTCTGGGTATTGACTAATCCCAAGGCTCCAGACAGCTTCTATTTCATTAGCAGATTTCCTAGGTCTTTTAAGTGTCTTCTCTACTTCAAATGAAGCAGAAATGCCATAATGAATGTGAAAGCTCTGGAAAACACAAAAAAGAAAAACCTCTCTCAGGAGGAACTTGCCTCGATACTGAAAGAAACTGTAGTACATAGCAGAATGTGAATACTATTTTCCTTTCATCTACCAAACATTTCACACAGTCCCACTTGCCAAAATCAAGCAGACACTAGAAGTGCAAACTAAACAAGTGTAAACTAAATTTTGTGGGATTCTCTTCCTTACAGAGCAGGAAGTCTCAAAGGGAAAACATAGATTCTCAATTTACCCTCTCAGCTCCTCTGTCCGTCATTAATATTCAAAGAACTCAAAAGAACAAAATATACTTGGAGGCCAGAGTAAACCAAGGCTGCCAGCTGGTGACCTCCACGTTCTTTGAATACACGGATAATGTTTCCTTCTCTGGCACAGAACACAAAGCCTGACACATTGTACACATTTAATAAACGTGCACAATATTCATTGTTTGAAGACACTAGAAAAAGTTCCATCTGACTTTGGAACCAAAAATATATATATTTTTTAATTGATTTTAGAGAGGGAAGGAGAGAGAGAGAGAGAGAAACATTGATGTGAGAGGGCTCCATCGATCGGTTGCCTCCTGTACACACCCTGACCAGGGATCAAACCCACAACCTGGGTAAGTGCCCTGACTGGGAATTGAACCCATGACCTTCTGGTGCACCAGACAATGTTCCAACCAACTGAGCCACCCCCGCCAGGGCAGGAACCAAGAATATTTATATTTCACATTAGCAGTGGTGTTTTTTTTGTTTTTATCGCCTAGACATTGTGGACTAGAATGTCCTGACTACTATAGAGTTCTGAGAGCGAATTTGTGGCCCCCCTTTGGGAATGGGAATAGTCTTTACTGGAAGCCTTTTTAGCTTCATCCCTGGTGCCATTTCATCACCCCCCCCCCCCTTTGTTTTATATCCCGTTCCTGTTTCTCTCTAAATGATCTATCTTATATTGTTGATGGGGTTTTTTAATCCTCCCCTGAGGATATGTTTTTATTGATTTAGAGAGAGAGGAAGAGACAGAGAGAGAGAAACATGACGTGAGAGAGCAGTTGCCCCCTGTACACGCCCCGACCAAGGATCCAGCCCACAACCTAGGTATTTGCCCTGACTGTGAATCGAACCCGCAACCTTTTCGGTATGGAGGATGACACTCCAACCACCGGAGCCACGGGCCAGGGCATGTTTGTTTTCGATGCCTACACCTAGCACATTGGGGACAGTAGTGATTGGATTTTATTAAACGTCTAACCCCTCTCTAAAATAAGACACTCCCCTTTTATGAAAGAACAAGCCCTTCCCCTCAGGTGAGCCTGAGAATTGATAGCTCCTTCCTACGGTCATTAGAAAAAGGAAGCTGACCAGTGAGGTCATTCAGCCAAACACCCCTCTGCCCTGCCCCATGCCTCCCCACATCTTTTCTTTTCAGGTGAAGGCCTGTCACTTTAGGCTTCACACAGGCCCAAAAAGCATGTGTAAGCAAAGCCCGAGAGGTAGTTGCTCAAAACTTCTATCATGAGAATAAAAATAACTACTGGTATAAAAGATTCTAGAAGTGAGCCAGGGAAAAAAAAATATTCATTGACTTTCCAAAGAACTGGGAGAAGATGTAATTGCTGGACCTTTGTTGCCATGTCAGGAGAAGGCGACAGGAGCCAGGTGGCCTCAGCTGGGAGAGGAAAGGTCGTGTCCTGGGGCCAGCTCTGGTTTTCAATACTAAAGAGCATTTAAGGGATTTGAGAAAGCAGAAATGTTTATTAACAAAATTCAGGATGAAGAAGAGAAATGTGGTCTAAATCTTCTGCCGAACGGCTGCCCCAGAGATTTGCTAGCTTCACATATTCACATGTGAAGGCCAGAAAAAATGCCCTATAGCCAGGGGAAAAGTATGAACATATTTTCATTTGTATTTACGTGTCTTGTGTATATAAAATTATTATTCACATGTTGCTTAGTGTTATATATCATGCAGAGTCTAAAAGTTAAATCTTTCCTATCCCATACCTCCTACTAAAAATCTAAAATGATCTAAAAATGCCAAGATTTTTTTTTCTGTCTACATTTTTCCAGCCAAGTGTAGATCACTTTGTAAAGTTTCCATTTGTTTAAATGCATTCTATGAAGTCTAAACCAATTACATCAAATTGTCCTTCAAACATATGATGAAATCATAAGGTCACTAAGTCTTCACCACAAATTCATACCAGCCTCAGAAACATACACATGGCTCTAGTTTGAGCCACAGAAACAGAAACCTAGAATTCAAATATATGATTCAGCATAATGTCAAACTCCTCAGACACAAAAGCAAAGAATATGAGACCAGAGCCACCCAACAGGACTGTTTCTGTAAAAACCATGTAACTAGGAGTTTTGCCCTCCTTAGAGTGTTCATAGTTTAATATGTGCACTTGGTTAAAGACTTGAGGAGATCATGCGGACAGCTGTGATATTCCAACAAGAAAATGCATTAAGGAAAATTTATTGACGCTTTTAATAGTCATCATTTTAACCTTCACACAAACCTTGCCAGGAAGGCTCTATTAAGCCCTGTATACAAAGAAGTTGATTCTAAGGAGCCAAGTAACTTACTGGTAAAAACGCAGTACCCAGATCTCCAGAACGCAAGTCAGGGAGGGGTTCATTAGACTACATCGTATGTTCATCATCACAACAGAGAGCCCGTCAGTAAGAAAAGTAAAGGGCTGATTAACACAGGGTAGAGTTTTCAAGGATCAATAACAAACTTAGTGGGAGCCGGTTTCTGTGTGTGAAAAGGTAACAGGAGGCAAGGTTAGAAAAAGCTAAAAACCCACAGGCAAAGGGGTCTCCACCAGCAATGTGGGGTTGCACTTGTATGTGCCACTAGCCCTCAGGACCCAAGTCCAGTCATGTATGGAATATGCCTCATCTGGCCAGTCCAAATGTGCACATTTGAGACCCTGATGGTTTGAAACTAGAATAAGCAGCTTCTGTATTATGACCTTGCGAGATGATCTCAAAAGTAATTTATATCTCATTCTATTTGGAAGAATTCTACCTAGTGTCGGAGTTATTGTCATTGGCTGACAAACGTTTCTTGAAAACTACTTAAAAGCCACATCAATTCACAATAGCATAAAAAAAGAAAAACTTCCCAGTGCCATTTTTATTGAGATGATTTCAATAGTTTATTACTCTTAGCCACCAAATCTACTAATATGAACTGTCTTGGCACAAAAATATACAGAAGCCCAATGCATTCATAATCTAAATCAGCTCTGTTTGAATTCAGCCACAAATCGCTTGGTTTTTCTTTTTAATACTTTGCTTCCAAACATATTTTTAAAATTTTTAAAGGCATGATCTGGGTAGCATTGAAGAAGGGGGGAAAAGATGTATCCGCTTACTGCCTTAAATCCCCCTGATCCAGTGCGCATCCAACCAGATAGGAAATTTGCTTCTTGGCAGTCATAGGCAAATGTTCGTACTAAGTTATAACTCACTGGGAAACTGCTTCCTTGGAGATACTTTCAGGTCTTTAATGTCGTGCTAGTGCCAGCTCTCTGCAGTACTCACATTCATTCTTAGCTGGTTAGATTTGAAGGTGTCAACCAGCTCTTGTTATGAAAACACTACTTTAAGCGTGGTTTATGATCAAAGCCAGAAAGCTTACCCTCCATTCTTAACTAATCGAAGAATTTTCCTGCTGTGTTTGGTCGAATAATCCAATGATTACAGCACAGCAAACAAAGCAAGGTGCCATTGTAGCCACTAATAAAGTCAGGGGAAAGAGTGAGCCAAACATACTTCATCAGCAGAACTCACCCCATTTATTTTATGGGTTCTTCCTGTGAAATACACAAGTCTAAATTGATATACAGTCCCAGGATCCTATCCCCAAGCTCCTACCAGTGTACTTTAATGCTCTCCAGCACCCACCTCATCTGTGTGTCTGCGTAGTCATGTGAATTGTGCACTGCACAACACTAGGAGTGTCAGCCACATTGCAAAAGTCATAGATGTGATTATTTATAATAACAACTAATAATTGGTAATAGCAGTAAAATGTGTGAGGTTGTTTGTTGTTTTTTCATAAAATCAGTATCATGACCGTTTTTCAATAGAAAAATAACAGTTTGGAAGAGAGGGCATAGTTTTCTAAATCACAGTAAACACTATAGATTAGCAGTGATTGTCTCACAAACCAATTTAATTCAGATACACCAGTTAAATTAATTATTTGATAATATATATAACAAGAGACAGGGATTTTTTTTTTCCTATTGAGATACACCTCAGTTTACCATGAGAGGGGAAGGAGTTAACCAAGAATCCATACATCTCCCAGAAGAGTGAGTTAAATCACCTTTTCCCTAACTTTTTAATAAGTTACATTCACTTTTATGAATTTTGCCACCGCCCATTTACTGACCAAGGAAAGAGGGTTACAGAGATTTCATCTCCTCAGAGATGTTCAAAATATATCCAATATATAATAATTTTTTTAAACTACAAAGTTTATTAATTCTATCTGTATTCAGAGAAAGAGAGCGAGGAGGAAAAAGGACAGGAAGAGGGAAGAGAGGGGAAAATATAAAGAGGGCAGGGAAGGAAAAGAGATACAATGAAAGAAATCAAAGGATGTAAGTATACAGAAAGGAAGAAAGGAGACATACTACAAGAAATATAGTAAGAAAAAGAGAAGTGGAAGATCAAAGGAAACATACTGTAAGTTCTCAGGTGGGTGCTGGTTGAAGAGTAAACTGATTTGGAACCTTTTTAATTTTTTCTAGTTTTACAGAAAATTTATTTTCTTATGCTAACTGGGCATGAAACATTCATCTTAGCTCTTTATTCAATATTCCTACACTTTCTAATATTCTTTGTCAGCAACTCACCAGGAGTATAACTGTTCCCTTCACTACAGTAGCCAGGTGACCAAGGTGACCTGGCTGAGTAAATTAAGCCAAGCCAAAAAGATAGGAGAAACTACTCTTCCTGAGAGAACTGGTAGCCTTTGATGTTGCATGGACAGCTGTGGACAGACACAAGGCAGAAAGGCTGACATTCTGATTCCATGGGAAAGTGTGTTCAATAGGGAATAACTAAAACCCACTATGCCAAGCTATGGCAAAAAGAATCCACTGATGTCATCCAATTTTAATCAATATTTAGGCTTATATGGGTGAGCTATCAAAGTGCATCTTGGTCAGATGGATAGTGAAAACATTGTTTTAATCAATGTGTGAGTTCTTAGGGTTTCTGGAGGCACTAGTTGGAACATGAAAAGAATAGCCATCATGGTTATTTCACAGATCATGAAGTTGACCTCAATACCCCATCCCCCCACCACCACCACCACCATCAGACATGCACACAGTATCTTCTGGTGACAATGTTTCTCATTTTCCACAGTGCTCCTATATACCTAAGTGTGGAAAAAATTTTGAAGAATCCATGTCCCTGGTGAATGTCGTCATGGAAAACTTCAGGAAGTACCAACACTTTTCCTGCTATTCTGACCCAGAAGGAAACCAGAAGAGCGTCATCCTAACCAAACTCTACAGTTCCAACGTGCTGTTCCATTCACTCTTCTGGCCCACGTGTATGATGGCTGGGGGCGTGGTGATCGTCGCCATGGTGAAGCTCACACAGTACCTCTCCCTGCTCTGTGACAGGATCCAACGGATCAATAGATAAAAGCAAAGTGGATGAGATCATTTTCTTTAAAGCTCAAATACTGTTTTCTTTCATTCCTCACCAAAGAACCTTAAGTTTGTAATGTGCAGTCTATTATGAGTTCCTTAATATATTCTTATACATAGAGCAATAATGCAAAAGCTGTTCTATATGCAAACATGATGTCTTTATTATTCAGGAGAAGAAATACTGTCTTGTGTTGGTTGGTTGTTTTCATAATCTTCTTTCAATGCTGGAACTAGTGCTTCCTTTTCTCATTCCGCCAAAATAGGGCTCAGTTATTCATTTGCCAGGGTTTGTGGAGGAATGTAGACAATATCAATGTGATAAGGTCTGTGTTGAACACATTTCTGCAATATTTTTCATCATTCATTGTTTACTAAAGCTGCAGCCAAAAATTTGTTTTTCTTTTCTTACTCTAAAGTGAACCCCATAGCAAGTGAAGGGACCAGATTTCCTAACTGAAAGTTGTTAATTCATTTGTCTTGTGTTTCTACCATATCACTGTAAAGAAGGGGGGAAACCCAGCCAGCAATTTTCCTTTTATTACTTTCTATTCATAACTTTAGATTTTTTAACTGATTTCCAAAACAACAAAAAGAAAGCTGTTTTCATTAACCAATTCTATAATCTTTTCCTGGGATTTAAATAAAAAAATGAACAGAGTCCTTTTCCATGTAAGACCCTGCTACTGTGTGAGGGGATGACGCTTACAAGGAGTTTCATCACCTGGGAACCGACTGTGGAGTAGATGCTCTACTGCAATCCAGGAAAGTCTGTTACTAAGATATTTGTGTGAAAATCTTTATTCAATTTCAACTGAACTGTTAGATGGTAAAATTAAGATCCTACTTGCTGGTCAAGACTAGTGGACTTATTTCAATGGGTAGATCTATTGTGGCAAATGAACATGCTGGAATATTGCTCTTTGGGAATTTATGTTTAATTAATGAGTGTGTAGTCTCTCTCTTTCTAACATGTGTTCCCTATTGGGATTTTAAAGCTGTGTGCACAGAATATTTGTCTCCTCTACATGTTTTATTTTTCTATTTACAATTGCCTTTTTTGTTGCTAGATTTTATACACAGAATAGACCTTTTTTCCTAACACACACTTGAACTGAATAACCTTTGTTGAACTGAAGAAAGCCTTTGTTCACATTGCCATTCACTTATTGTGGTTGGGGGGGGGAGGGGGGGAGGGATTGGTTTTAAACAAAAACATTCCATCTTTTATTTAACATCAATATCAAAAGGAGAAAACAAACATCTATCTTTCTCATCTATATTTAAATACCTTTTTGTAATGTAGTTTTCTAGGTATTGCAAAATTTTACAAATCGTATCTGTGAAATGAATGGTGAAACTAATCTGATGAAGTGAAAGTATTCTGCAATATTGTAATTCATAGTTTGACTTTTCATAAGCAAATAAATCCCTAAGGTATAATCAGGACTTCAAATGTGTAATTAAAATTTAGAGGGGAAAAAAACCATGGCATCAGCAAGATTTGAATACCTCTTGCATTCTAAGCTGACAAGACATGGAAGTCTAAAAACCTATGATTCACTCTGTTCAAAGATATTTAAAGAGATTATAAAAAAAGTTCCTTTTGTGACACCCAATGTTACGAATATTTGGAAAATATGATGGAAAACTCAAATCCTACTTCACCCTAAAAACATAATTCTGAAGACAAAAGAGAAATCTTTGTAACTATGGAGCCAAAATTTGTAATCTTAAATGTTCCTTGGGCCTCCCCTCAAGTGACCAAAGTGTGGAAAATATGCAAGTGAATTTTTAGTTGAGTTCTTTTCATTTTCCTCTGTATTTTAAATTAAAAATTCCCAAATGTGATAAGAATGTAGACATCTCAAAATAAGGACACCAAAAAGAAGTTAACTAGTGCCTTCTGAAATTCCAATAAAGCAACCTCCCCTTCAAGGAGTTTAAATGTGCACACAATTAAGTGCTCATTATTAAAGGAGGAAGCACTGGGACTAATAATGTCTTAAATGCTTTGCAAGTGTTAACTAATTTAATCTTCATAACAACCTTATTGGAGGGGCACTATTATCCCATCCCACACATGAGAATGTTGAGGCTCAGAGATGTTAAGTAACTTCCCCAAGGTTACACAGATACTAAGATGGTGGGAGATGAGAAAGTATGCAGCCTTTAGCTTTCCCATTGTGGTAACCATTTCCATGGCTCTAGGGTCTTTGAGATAACACTGAAGGTTACTGAGGTTTGGAAGGGATTACATGGGTGGAGATGAAAAAGCACTGGACTGAAAGTCAAAAGATTTCATTCAAGACGTGGTGACTAGGTGACTTCTAAGTTAGTGTATTGACTTCTTTGACTGTCAAATTAGGATGTCAGGCCAGCCAACCACTAAGGCCCCTTTTAACATTACCATTTCATCCTGAGTACATGGAAGGAAGATGAATTCCATTCTCCAACCTCCATAGCACAGGCCTGAGTCTCAGATAGATTCTACACGTTAGTCCATGGATTAAAAATCAGCCTACCTATTGATAATCCCTATAAGTCACATACCTCTTATTTAGGGCCCAGTGCTTTATTTACACCTGCCAGAAGCAGAGCTCTGAGTCTCCACATAGTCACCAAGGATGATTTTGCCCACAGAACATCCATGCTTCTGATATTGGGCTAAGTGAGGGGTCCTCTTCCCACTGGGTGCTGCTGGGGGTGGACATCTTACAATACCTTGAGAAAGAGGACTTTCTGAGACTCGCACAGGGGAACAAGTGATTTTTATTTGCATGGAATTAAACTCCTGTTTTTAAAGTCCTATTTCCCTTAGTTCAGTCATAGGAGAAGTGTAGTTGGGGTTTCAGTAAAGCTAGAAGCAAAGCCAGTATCCAGAGTTTTCTTTCCATGTTGGAGACAAGTCCAGTGCAGTATCAGGCTAGTTGCAGCCCATTAGTCCACTGGGGGGGGAAGGGTCCATATGGCCGTGGCCACACAGGAGAATGCCAGGAAGCCAAGTGTGAGCCATGAGCCACGTGTACCAAGTGGGACCAAGAGCTCAAGAGAGAGAGCTTCTTTGTTCAGGGAATTAAGTATCCAAATTTCTGTATATTTGCAGTGGCCACGCCCATTCCAGCCAACCATCTCTGTCCCCAGCTGTGATTGACAGGCAAGTATCTTTCCTAGGTCATCCCAACTTTACTGGGCCTGTGTCTATCTTTCCTTTTTTGGACCCCTGGGGAGTATAAAGTTGTAGCTTCCTGGTGAAGCTGTCTAAATGGCATGTTATAACATTTCACCTTCCCTTTGCTCCTTCCCTGTTATTAACAACTAGCTAATTAAAATGGTATCACTTCCAAATCACTTTCATTATCCAATTGGCACATCCTATCTAAAACTTAATTGATTTCAGATTCCCTGTGTTGCAATTATATTAAAGCCCATAAAATGGTAAATACACCAATGACTGCTTGCAAATAACTATAACAAAATACATGATTCTGTAGAAAGCCACTGGAGAAACACTGACTGATCATAATGATGGGTGTAGGCAATCACAAAATATCTCTTATATAGACCACATGACATTTAGGATTCCAGAATGTCACTCTTCTCTTATTGCTGTAAGTGACCAAAAAGTGATTATGCATGGCACTTATATAACAAATAGTGGTTTCAATATATCAAGCCATAAACATCTTACCATATTCCAGTGGGTGAAACATCTTGACACTGTAATCATTCCATGGACATTAACAGAGAGATCTGTAGGACAGAAACACAATATGAGCAATTGAGTCAAATGAGATAAAACAATAATTTTAAAGGAATGATTTGTTATTCACAGATATAATTAAATTTCCTCCCCTCCCTGACCCAAGCATTGCCATGAACAACATTCAAGAAAGTAAGGTCATTCTCATTGTCTTGGTGGAAAGTGGAAGTGATTAAACATTGTTCCTTCTCTTCTCAACTTCTACTTTTCCCCCCTCCCCTTGTTAAGCAATTCAGTAAGAACAATCTCGTAGTTCTGCAGTAACCTTTCCAATGTATGTATCACATGAAAATTTTGACTCAAGGAACAAAGTTTCAGGATTCTCCTAAAAATTTGCCGAGATGTGTACAGAAGGACTGAGTAGGTAACTTTCAAGTTAATCTGTCCCAGCTTTCCATATTTGCATCAACTATAAGGAATAATACAAAGTATACAACACTGAGTTTGTAACTTATAAGAAAATTTGAGATGGTACACATGAAAAAAAAAAGAGAACAGTTAGGTCTCCATCCACATTGGTGGGGATACTATCTACAGAGGGTTATGAGGCTTAACTGGATGTATAGGTAACATGCCTAACACTATATATAGCATATAATATATGCTTACCAAATGGTACTTATTACTATTAATAGTAACATTAGTAGTAGCAGTATAACTACTAACAGTATATAGTCTCTTGGAGCTAGAACAGCTCTAAAATGTTGTTTTGCCCAAAACTCACACCAATGCATAAAATCCTTCTATAACATCCTTAAGAAGGATCATCTAGTGATAGGGACAGTTACTACTTGAATCCTCCCAGCTACGGGATAGGTGACCAGCTAGTTAATAAGAAAATGCTAGAAAGTTTTCCTGATTTCAATTTGCAGTCTTCCTCCTTATAATATCTACCCACTAAATCCACACAAAATCAGATCAATACTTCTGTCACTAGCTTATTCTATTAGCGTTATTTTTTTAAATTGAATAGGGGTGGGGAAAGAGCAACTTCTCTTTGTTAATACTATAGAACATAGATAAAAACCATTAAGCCAGAATTATGACCAAAATGAAAATTTATAAAGGGAGCATAAATGGCACCAATTTAAAAAAATAATATACCATTAAAACCTGAACATTCATGGATAAATTAAATTGATGAGCTAGCTAAACCCTCTGATGCCCAAGTGTGTTTAATCCTGCAAGACCTCTCAAGTGTGATTTGGCCTCTGAAAGGTAAGACTGTTGGAAATTCTACATTCTGTTCTTATTCAACTTCATGACAACCAGACTAAGTTGTCTGCTAAGTAGCCAGATTACTTAGAAGCACAGATGTCTCCCTAACAGAATGTTGCCAGGGTGTGCCTTGGGTTCATCTTGGCTAGAGTACCATTCTCCCGTGCAATGCCAAGGAATTGGAAGGAAATGTCAACCTGTGAATTCCAGTAGTGGCTTTTATGTGTAAATGCTTCATTTATGTAGGGAGAGAATTTGTTCTCTCAGATCAATATGATCATTTCATTAGGGCTTCCAGAACTGTTCTTTAGCCAAGTTCTTCTAAAACAAAATTAATCCCCAAGCCCTTGCAAGTTGTATGATATCAGGCCACTGAGAAGGCTTCAAGGTCCTATACACAATCCCACCACCCATTAGCACTATTAGTAGTACCAGAAACTTCTGTAAGTACAACATCTCTTCATAAAATTCAACATCTATCTGTCTCTGTCTCTCTCTTTTTCTCTTCACACTGTTTTCTCATTCTTCATCTTTTTTTTTATTTTTAAATTTTATTTTTCTTTGAAATATTACAGATGTCCCTTTTTCTCCCCAATGACCCATTCCACCCCATCCCATCCCCCTCCCCAGTCCCTCTCCCCACCATCGTCCGTGTCCTTGGGTTGTGCATATAGGCTCATTCTTCATCTTTACACAGCAGCAAAAATGATCGCCAGCAACTACATATTCACAAAATCCCTTCTTCTTATAACCACAAGAGGAGAAAAGCCCAGCATTCACATCAGTCCTCAAAAATGCCAGTCCTCTTGTCCACTGCAGGGCCCACCCCTGTAACGGTGGCAATCAAATAAATCCCTAAACGAAAATGAGTGTGTATTAAAGACTAGAGGAAGGGGTGCTGGGCAAGCAAAACAACAGATGTCCACTCCAGGCAACTTGGACAAACTCACACCAAATTCTCCTGCCAACAGACTTGGGTTGAAGAATGAAATTGCCCCACGTATGGGAAGAAACACTAGCGTTACAGAGAGGGTAAAGGAGCACAAAGAACCGGTGCTCAGAATTTACTTTGCAGTTTTTCTATGACTCCCCCAGTTAATTCATGAGATTTAAAAGAAAAAAATGCTTCTGATTTTCACTCAATGAGAGATGCAAGAATACTTGGTTTCAGCAAGAGACAATAGGTTCCCTTAGCGACATCTGATATCACAATGAGAGAAAAGAGTTAATGAGAAACAGAAACTAGCTTAAAAGAAAGGAGAGGAGTGATAATACATGGGGAAAGGAGACTGGGAAATAGAAAATCTAACTTAAGCAACTATGGCTATTTATCAGATACTAAAGAATTTCCCTGTTTTTCTTAAGAGCCTTATTCTTTGGGGTTGGTAAGTACCTATTTGAACTAGTACAGATTCAATTGCCCCACTGACCATTTATTTTGGAGTAAATTCATTTAAGGGGCATGTGAAGAGATAAAGGGGTGGGTTCGCCCTTCCGCTTAGGTTTTATACACATCATAACATTTAAGAAAACAGTTCCTTTTTGAACCATGAAGTGAGAGATCTTGTCACAGAGATACCAACAGGAAGCATCCCTCACCATCTATCTGCAACCTCGCCTACTGTCCAAACTCACCAGCCTCCACCAGCTGGAGAGTCATCAGAGCTCTGCCCTTCTATTTGCTGCATTGAAAATCCTGCAGTTTGTGAAGGAGCTGCCAACCCCGACACTCAGCTCCTTCCCATGGTGAACAACACAACAGGCCGTCCCTGTGCCATCCTTCAACGTGACAGAAGTATCATTTTGGAGCAATTAACAGTGTCTGTCTCTAACCAAAACATTCAGCTGCTGTAGCTAACATCTAGCAATACTGAGAGAAAGCACCGAGTTCAGACTGGGGACTCATAGTGTGTGAAAAACATATCCCTCCCTTCCCAACGGTGGTGATAGAAACAGAATTTGGTGCCAATGCTACACTTAGGTCCCTCTCTAGAAAGTCATAATCAGCTGGGAAATTTCAGCTTTCCTAGAAAAGAGCTTGCTGTAAATACAGCTCTGGCATCTGTCGGCGGAACTCCCAGGAGCCAGGTCCAGCTCAGCCAGTGGAGGCCACTTACAAAACTGGTTTTGTGCTAATGCAACAGAGAGGCTTTCCAACTCTCTGTTTCTTTGAAAATGTCACACTATCTGGCTGAATAAATAGCCCTTCAAATACTAACAACCCTCAGGTTAGTCTGGCAAACATCCAAGACTTTTTCGAAGGTTCCACTTGGTGTCCTTGAGAAGCCTCATGTCCAAATCATCCAAGAGTGAAATCAGCAACTGTCTTTACTTTTAGGAAGGAAGTATTTAACAGCTGAGGAGCTGCATAAACTGCCAGCATTTACCACTAGACTCAATTCAAAAATCCCCATGGAGAACTGGAACGAAGGGCCCTCGGGAAGACCAGGGAAACCAGCAGTTTACTTTACCTCTGATATCAGTGTAGTCTGTGATCCCAGAACAGCAGCCACTGGGAAAACCACAAGCCATCTTCATTCCTCCCAATTTCACTTCTATTTCATGGAAAAGAGTGAGCCAAACCCAGCCCAGCCCCAGAAATTTCAGGCATCAAGGCCTGTTGAATGAGGAGGCGTTCACTCAACAACAGACTGCAGACCAGCCTAATGTTCTTCCTTTATTAAGGCTTACCCTCCAAGGACTAGTAACCTTGTGCATCTGCAAATGACTTGGGTGACACAGTGAACTGAACCTTCAGGTCTCTTTTGCACTGTCATCTCTACACCTCTTATGTCGCAGCCATCTGAGCAGTGGCCATCCTCAGTGTTTCAAATTCTTTCACACCCCTGGGCCTTTGTGCTCACCGCTTCCTCAACCTGAGGCTCCCTTCTCTGACCCTCTTCCCATCCACCTGGCTAACTCATACTCACTCTTTAAGACTGAGCTTGAACTTGAATTTTATCTGCACTAGGGGGTCATTCCTGAGCCCCCCAGGCCCAGGTTGGATGCCTATCTTCTAGCTTCAGTAACACCCCATGCACCCCTCTATAAAAACATTCATCGTCCCACATTACAGTCGTGGTTTATTTCTCTGGTACTCTTACAAGATTCTTGAAGACATGGATTTATTTTATCTTTATTTTATTTTGTTCTTATATTTGCATCACCTGGTCTGATACAATTTCTGGCCCATAGGAGTTGTTCAATAAATTTACTTGAATTAATTATAAATAAAAAGTAAGTAAATTAAGCAGAAATCTCTGTTTTATGACCCAAAGATCTTCCCAAACAATAAAAATACCTAAAAAGCCACCATCAGGGATCTGTTCCTTTTAGTACAGATTCTTATCGCCTGACAATGAAATTGCAGGTGGCCCTGGACGATGCTTTTCTCAGCTATTAATTCCTCAGCACACTAATATACCCCAGAACCATACATCACCCCAGAAACCAGGAGCAGGGCTACAAAAGAACATAAAAGGTAAGTTCTGATGGGAGACAGTTGGAGTCTTAAACATGGAATAATGCCCAAGAAGGGGAGGGTAGTCTACATAAGTGATTAGCACACAGGCTTTAGAATCATTCAGACATGAGTTTGAATCCTGGTTCTGCCACTCAATAGCTGTAAGACTCGGGGAAGTATTCTTAACTTCCTCATGTATCAGTTTCTTCATCTGCAAATGGGTATAGTAACACCTAATTCATAAGATTAAATGAGATGATATATAAAAATGTTTAGCACATGATAAATGCTCATGAAATGATGGCAATTGTTCTGTGATGATTAATAATAAAGGACAGACTATTTTTATTTTTAGGATGGACACTGAGAGTTTGGAGGCAAAGGTAGAAAGATGGGTGCAATGTGAGTAATAAAAGATTCTTAAGATGAGCTTCATCTCTCCTACAATTTTCCCTAGGGCTGGCCCCAGCCTTAGCACTGCCAAATAAATCTCTAACTGAGGTCAGTTCTGGAAGGCTTAACCATCCCCGTCAACGGAGGAGTGTGGATGGGAGTCAAGAGGCTGACCTGAGATACATCGCGTGACCCCTGGTTTCTCTGAAAGAAAAAGCTCCGAAGAGGATCCCTGTCCACTCCAAGTGGGGAGAGAGGAGATCGGCCCCTGTATTGAATCTCATCTGGCCAGTGCATGAACCCCAGAAACCTTTTTTAAAATAGGGACATAAGAACAAACAAGCACCTGAGTTAAGGGCAACAGAGAGCCACCCATAAGGGAAAGGAGAGGTGCAGGGAGACACAGGGCAGAGGCGGAGGAGGATGCGTTCCCTCGAACCAGGGTCCTTAACACCAAGGCTGCACAGAGAGCGACAGAGACTGGGCCCCAGGTCCTGCTTCTTCCTAGGAAAGAGCCAAGAAACTGGGCTCTGGTTAACCACACACCTTATCCAAGTATGTTGACATTTTTCTGCAAGGGATTACGGGGACTTTTTTTTTTCATTCCTCACCTGAGGATATCTTTTCATTTAGATAGAGGGGAAAAGAGAGAGAAACATTGATGTGAGAGAAATATGGAGCAGCTGCCTCCCAAACACGCCTGGACTGGGAATCAAACCCACAACCTAGGTATGTGCCCTGACCAGCAATCAAACCCACAACCTTTTGGGGCACCAAGCAATGCTCCGACCCACTGAGCCGCACCAGCCAGGATGACTTATCTTAACTTGGGACTAAGGGCAGAAACATGAGCTACCAGCTCAGAAAAGGAAAACGTCGCTCATCTTCTACTTTCTGTCTCCAGTTTTCCGCTAACTGGAAAAAGTAAGAAGCAAATGACCTAATACACAGCTAAACATCATCATACTGGAAATACTTTTATCTTCACAAAAAGGAAAGGGTGGCTATCGGTGGAATATTTCCTGCCCTCTCAAAAATAATTTAGATACTCAGGAGGTATGATACGGTGGGAAAAGCGCCCACCATAGACTTAAAAAGTCTACACACAGAGACACACACACACAAATACAAACACACACACACACATGCCTTTGGAGGAAACAGCTTACTCGTTTTTCAGCAGGCAGGGCACATCTGCTCCCTAAGCGAGTCACTATCATGTATTGGTTCTGTTCTAGCCATTTAAGGGGAGAAAGGCAGGAGAAAAGAAGGGACAGACGTTCCAGAAACAGTCCCTTTGCACAAATAAGTCATAATCTGATTTTTATCACAATTAAAATAAAGTAAGCAAATTCTGGTGATCAAAGGAAATGATCAGTATGCTAGTGTTTTTCTGCCTAAAACAAAATCATTAACACACCCAGACATTAGTATAATTGACTGGAAATTATTTAAAACAGCAGAAAGCTGAGAAAACACAACACAGAGGGTGTTCTGCCATAATCTGGGGTCGTTTTTCCCCCACCACCACTTGCCATATGCTTAAAGAGGTGGGAAAGCAAATTGCCAGCCCCGCAGAATATGACAAGCCCCTTCTGCTCCCTGTGTGCGAGAGCTGCTCCTCAGTCTGTTCAGCCCATCTCTGGCTGTGACTGTCCCCCAGGGACCTTACAAGGGCTTGGCTCACACGTGTGCGACATTGCCAGCTTTTTTTCCCAAAGAGATAAACATGCCACAAATCTTGTAATAAAATATGTCATAATTTGCCACACATGAAACCTCTTCTGCAACATTTTCCAATCTCAGTGTCATCTCTCTGATAAATAAGGGAGGGAAGTAGGTTTTTTAACATCTAGGCCAGAAACACTCGTGTTCTCCATATTCAGAGGTGGCTCTGCTCCAGGGACCTTTTGTGACATAACTTATGCTCCTGTTTGGGGAGTGCTTTCCCCAGAGCATAAGGGGAGGAAGATTGGCTGTAAGCATTTAGGATGTCCACCGAATAAATGTGAATGATTACTGCCTGAAACCTCATTCTATAGAGTTAGGTTGGGTGTTTAGCACATGATCAAAAATAGTGAAAAGGGAGACAGCCCTGGTGACAGGCGACACAGGAATAAATGGATAGAGAAAAATGGCAGGCATTAGCTGAGCCTCCAAGAATTCACCTGCAAAACCAGCACGACCTTGAAAATGGAATTTGGTGCATCTATGCCTGTGTCCAATCACTATGTTAAGTGTCTGTCCAATTATCAGCAAATGAGTAAAAATTATAGAAAAGAACATTATACATCATAATTAGACATTTGACAGGCTTCTACAGTATAGTAGAGACTATAATGTGGGGAAATGTACACTACTTTCTCTAAAACAACTTTTCTGGAAAGGACTTACGTCATTCAATACAGGCATGCAAATGTACTTTGAAAGGGACAGTGCGGTGTGACTGGAGGAGCACTGGACTCAACTCTCGTAGACGTACTCTTGGCTCAGCTCTGCCCCTTTCCAGCTAAGGGAGAAGCCGCCTAACCTCTCTCTGTGCCCTAAGTTTCCCCCTTACAAGATGATGGTGAAAATATCTTTCCTCCCCTCTTCAGGGCTTTATTATGAAGATCAAATGAGATAACGTACATGAAAATATTTCCTATACTTTCCATAGTTTTTTTTCCATTTTTCCCAAGGAATTCCATCCATGCTCAGGGCTTTAAGATCTTCAAATATCAATCAATATTCCCAGATTTATAGATCTAGTTGTGGGCTCTTCCCTAAGTCTCAGAGCTCTGTCTTTATCTGCTTCTGGGTATCTCCACAAGGGTAGCCTTCAGCCACTTGCAACTCAGTTTCAGCTCCAGTTGAAATCGCCCTCTTTCTAAAGCCACACAAACGGTCCTCCCTGCCATCCGTCCTACATCTCTTGCCCTCCTTGCACGCACCCAACCGCACCCTCACCGCGCTGCATCGACCCGTGCCCCAAGCAACTGTCAGGCCAACTCCTTTTCTGTCCACACTGTCACTCCCCTAATAGCTGTAGCCTCCAAACCAGTCTTCCTATCTCCAGTCTCTCCACTGCCCCTTACCCCAATTCATGCTTTACTTTATACCAAAAGAAAGTTGGAAAAGGGACATCTGATCATATCACACCTGAATAGAACTGTGCAATGATTTCCCACTGCCTTTGTGATAAAACTCAAATGCCTTAACTAGATCTACAAGTACTTCATGAATTCATCTCAGACAATATTTCAAACCTCATCTCCCCCCTCTCACTCCTCAAGCCATTCTGTCCTAGGTACCCTGAACTATTTCTTCAAACTCCCCAGCCACCAGCCTTTCTCAAGCCTCTGTGCACTAGCTCCTGCTCTCTGCCTAGCTTGCCTCCTAGTGTCAGTAGAGGAATTGCTAAGAGCATGGACTCTGGAGTCCAAAAGCCTGGGTTTAAATCCTATCTTAGGCTTGTCTTGGTTTGGATTCATACAGAGGCAGACTCTGACAAGGATTCAAGTGCCAGGAGTGTATCTGGAGGTTTCGAAAATACCTGTGGGGGATGGGGGGAAAGGAGAAAGGAAAGAGAAGTCTCCCCAATGAAAGGAATGTTGTTCATCCAGCTATATCTCTGGATGGCTGACATTTTACCCCACAAGGAAACTGTGAGGGAAAGTGAGGAACTCTTCAGAGTCATCTCACCTAAATTATCCCCTGAATAATAAGGTCCCTGGTTATTAATACATAGCTTTTTTCCAGCCTTATTGAGATATAATAGACATAGAACATTATATAAGTTTAGGATGTACAACATGAGGATTTGATACACATATATATTGTGAAATGACAACTGCAGATTTAGTTAACACCTTCAGCACCTCGCATAGTTGCCATTTTTGTGTGTGCAGTAAAAATGTTTAAGACCTACTCTCTCAGCAACTGTCAGGCATGTAATACTGTACTATTCACTATAGTCAACACGCTCCACATTAGATCCCCAGAACTTACTCATTTTATAACTGGGAGTTTGCACCCTTTGACCAACATTTCCCATTTCCTTCACCACCACCACCCGCCACCAGCCTCTGGCCACCACCATTCTACTGTCTGTTTCTATGATTTTAGCTTTTATAGGTTTCACATATAAGTGATGCCATACAGTTTGTCTTTCTGTCTGACTTACCTCAGTTAGCATAATGCCTCAAGGTCCATCCATGTGATTGCAAATAGCAGGACTTCCTTCTTTTTACTTATTTATTTTTATTTATTCACTTATATCATCTTTTTTATCCAGCCACTGTAGACAAACACTTAGGTTGTTTCCATATCTTGGCTACTGTGAATGATGCTGCAATGAAAATAGGAGTGCAGATGTCTCTTGAATATCCTAACTTCATTTCCTTTGCAGACATACCCAGAAGTGAGATTGCTGGTTAATACGGTAGTTCTATTTTTTAATTTATTGAGGAATCTTCATACTGTTTTCCATAGTAGGTGTAAGACATTCTCCTAGTTCCAAAAGCATATTCCTATCATGGCATTTGCGATATTACTTTTGATGATATTTCATTATATTTTTATGCGTCTTTATTTTCTGCCAAACAGTGACTTGAGGGAAAGTGTTTTATCAAATTTTACGCCTAGCACAAAGTAAGCACTCGGTAGGTATTTACAGAATTGAATTGAACATGTTGTCTTTCAATAAAACTTGTTTTCCTTTTATGCCAAATAAGGAAAGTGAAAAAGAGTTACATCCAGAAAAAGAAATGAGGAAAAGAAAACAGAAAGGGGGTGTCCATTCAAGGTGTAATAATAATAGGTGCTCAGTTGATATTTGCTGAATAAAGTAATAAATGACTATGAAATGAACTACTATGTATCAAGCATTATGCGAAGCTCTTGAAATACAACCATAATTAAAACAAGATCCCTGCCCACAAGATTACAGATGGAATACACAGATAATAAATAAAAGGCATAGTCATTACTAAGTTAAAGAGCACTTGAGAAGAGACAGGGACAGCCAAGGATAGTCACTGGTTTAGGTCAGTGCTTTTAACCACAATACAAGTGCTAAACAGCCATGCCCACAAGTGGCCTAGACAGTGAAGCTTTGGCCACTTCCCTGTCATATCAATGGCACAGGCTTCCTGAGTGAGTACTGAGTGCGGTGAAATCAATACATCAGAAAAGACTACACAGTTAAGGTCTAGGCGTGCACTTGACCCTCACTGTTAACTTCCACTAAATCACACCGCTGTAAATCCAGGCTGGTCACATTATACAAAAGGGGGGAAACAATCCATTGGAAAGATACATGTTCTTAAAGCTCTTTATGTGCTGATATGGAATATTTATCAGGGACTTATTTAGTGAAAAACATAAAGGAAAAGCCAGTATGGAGGGTGTGCTCCAAGCAGACAGGATGACCTGTTGGGCGAACAGCAGTCAGCCTCTTTCCCAGCCACCCCGATTGTCGCCCAATGGGCTCGGGGACAAACTGGCACTGCGGTTTTGTTCCCCTTCGCCTTTTTCACACCCTCGCACCCCTCCCCTCTTCAGCCATCAGTTTGTTCTCTGTATCTATGAGTCTCTGTTTTGTTTTTAGATTTTACATATATGTGAAATCATACAGTATTTCCCTTTCTTTGTACAACTTAAAAGTAAGACCTGAAATTATAAACTCCTAGAAAAAAATATAGGCAGTAAACTCTTTGACATTGGTTTTACCAATTTTTTTGGATATGTCTCCCTGGAGCAAGGGCAACAAAAGCATAAATAAATAAATGGGACCACATAAAACCAAAAAAAGTTACTTTTTAAACACAGAACTTTCAAAATGTGACTCCTTCAAAACTATCCCTGCTTTATGTCAACTGTAATTGAAAAATAAAAAATTACTTTAAAGAAACTATCCATGCCTCAAAAGGTTCAATGAACAACATACTTTTAAAAGACTTTGAAATTGTTCAAGAGTCTGTATTTGCCAAACTTTGGGACAACAAGCAAGATAAAAGAATGCATGGAAATAAGCATCTAGGAGGAGAAGTTTTAGTTGCTTCAATGTTGTGTATAAAAATGTCATTGGAGATTTACTTTGCAATGAGCAAAACATCAAAGAAACAAGTGAGCAGTCAATTGCAGCCCGGCAGGGAGCCCCATTACATTAAGTTGCAGGATAATCATTCATATTTAGTGATTCCTGGGATTTGGGAATGTCATTTGAAGCCATGTAGCTTGATGGTGATGCATCGATCGGGACCAATCTCTGCGTGTGAAATGGCAAATGTTGTTATTAAAAAAAGATACAATTTTCATATCAGACACCATCTTCAATTGGAAACTTACTATGAAAAATGAAGCAACAGGGAACTAACTTTCCATCAATACAGTGACAGGGAATAAAGAGCCAAAGGCCAAAAGACACAGAGGGAAGCTAAGAAATGGCCCCAATACTAGTGTGATACTGGAGGTTAGACTCTGAGTTTATCCCGATTTTTTTTCTTTCTTTGTCACTGATTCTATTGTAAGAAAGAAAAAAAAAGGGGGGGGGGGGAGGCAGCTATATCTGTGAATTACAAGGTATGAAATAAGGAAATGAATAAACTAGTTTCTGGTGCTTTCAGAAATAAGTTATTAAAATAACAGCTGGGTTAGTAAGCACAGAAAAGTTATTTTAAAACAAAGGTATCTAGAGAGCTCGGTCACGTCAAAGCACTGGGCGAATACATAGCCCATAGGCAACTGTAGCCAAGTCTCAGGCCGCTGCACAGCCATCCGCGTTTGCCAGCACTACGGCAGTAAAATATAAGCTCTCTGCCGAACATATAAAACCATTAAGTTTTCTACTCATAACCTAATAAAAAGTTGGAAAGATTTTCCTAAGCAAAGCACAAAACCAAGAACCACAGAGAAAAACACTGACATATTCAAAAACATCCATAAAACAAAACAAAAACAAAGTTCATAAGCAAGTGAAAGATATAGGTAAAATAATTGTAACTCATAAAATAGATAAATTAACTCTATGTCTAATAAATAAAGTGCTCTTAAATATCAATAAGAAACAGACATGGCAACAGGTAATGAGCAAAGGATAGGCACAGGCAATTTATTGGACAGGAAATTAAAACAGCCAATAAATGCTTGAAAAGATGTTTAGTCACATTACTAATCAAGAAAAAACAAAATAAAACAACAATGATATATTCCTTTCCCTTATCAAGCTATAAAATATTAAAACTGTATAATTCCCAGTATTAAGACTATGTAAAAATGAGTACTCTTTCTTTTTGTGTGAGTGCAAATTAATATATCCCTTATGGAGAATAACTAATGCTAAAATGTGAATTCCTTTTGATTTAGCAATTCCACAGCTAAGGATATCTCTTAGAAATGTAATTACACTTAGACATATGAGTTAGGATTGTGCACTGCAATAGTGCTGTTCACAGTAAAAGAAAAATTAAAATAAAGATCCACCACTAAGAAAAATAGTTAAATGTGTTATAATACATTCATACCTTGGACATCTATACAGTGGTTAAAAAACTGAAGTAGAGCCCTGGCCGATTTGGCTCAGTGGTTAGAGGGTTGGCCCGGGTTCGATTCCAGCCAAGGGCATTTGTCTCACCTGTGGGGTTGTGGTGTCCATCCCCCTCCCTGGTCGGGGTGCATGTGGGAGGCAACCAATTGATGTGTCTCTCTCAAATCGATGTTTCTCTTTCTCTCTCTCTCTTTTTCTCTGAAAAGCAGTAGAAAGAATATCCTAGGTGAGGATTATAAAAAAATTAAATTGAAGTAGACCTACATGTACGGATGTAGACATTTCTCTAAGACATAATATTTAAATAGCAAGTCCAGTTTATGGTACATGTAAGATAGATATATGCACATATAAGTATATTTTGTAAACATATAAATAACATGGGGAAAATTGGACATTATAAACACCAAACAGTGGTGGTTTCTCCTGGGGAGAAGAGTTAGATGGAGGGCAAAAACTAAAGGAGGGGCTTTCACTCTTTACTCTCCAGCCTCCTGTGTTACCTAAATCTTAATTTTATAACATGGTGCACTGGATCTTCAGAGATATGCGTCCTATGATGGTTAATCTGATGTGTCACTTTGACTAGAGGTTAGTACTCAGTTATTTAATCTCATGCTAATCTAGTTGTTACTGTGGAGGCATTTTATAGATATGGTTAACATCTTGATTGTTGATTTTACAGGTGATTACCCTTGATGTGGTGGGCAAGTCTTATTCAATCAGTTAAAGGCCTTAAGAGTAAAAATTGAAGTTTTTCCAGAGAAGAAGAGATTCTACCCCAATATGAGAGCATCAATCCCTGCCCGAGTTTCCAGCCTGCCCACCTGACCTACAGATTTCAGACTTGCCAGCTCTGGCATGAGCCAGTTATTTTAGATAGATGATAGATAGATATAGATAGATGATGATAGATGATAAATGATGATAGATGATAGATGATAGATGATAGATTAGATAGATAGATAGATAGATAGATAGATAGATAGATAGATAGATAGATGATAGATAGATGATAGATGATAGATAGATAGATAGATAGATAGATAGATAGATGATAGATAGATAGATGATAGATAGATAGATAGATAGATAGATAGATGATAGATAGATAGATGATGATAGATAGATAGATAGATAGATAGATAGATAGATAGATAGATAGATAGATAGATAGATAGATGATAGATAGATAGATAGATGATAGATAGATAGATAGATGATAGATAGATAGATGATAGATGGATGATAGATAGATGATAGATAGATAGATAGATAGATAGATAGATAGATAGATAGATAGATAGATGATAGATAGATAGATAGATAGATAGATAGATAGATAGATAGATAGATAGATGATATATAGATGATAGACAGATAGATGACAGATAGACGATAGACGATAGAGATAGATAGATGATAGATAGATAGATAGATAGATAGATAGATAGATAGATAGATAGATGATAGATAGATAGACAGATAGATAGATAATAGATAGAAAGATAGATAGATGATAGATAGACAGATAGATGATAGATAGATGATAGATAGATAGATAGATAGATAGATAGATAGATAGATAGATAGATAGATAGATAGATGATAGATAGATGATAGATAGATAGATAGATAGATAGATAGATAGACAGATAGATGATAGATAGATAGATAGATAGATAGATAGATAGATAGATAGATAGATAGATGATAGATAGAAAGATAGATAGATGATAGATAGATAGATAGATAGATAGATAGATAGATAGATAGATAGATAGATAGATAGATAGATAGAGTCCTGTTGGTTCTGTTTCTCTGGAGAACCCTGACTGATACATTTCTAATCTCCGGAACCTGTATTACCTTATTTTAAAAAGGATTATTTTGCAGATAAGATTAAGTTAAGGATCTTGAGATAAGAAGATCATCCTGGACTTTCCAGGTGGGCCCTAAATGTCATCACAAGTGTCCTTATAAGAGAGCAGCAGAGGGAGTTTGACACAGAGAGAAGGCAGTGACGTGAGGCGGAGGCAGAGATTGGAGTGAGGTGGCTGCAAATCAAGGACTGCCAGCAGCCACCAGAAGCTGGAAGAAGCATGAAGCAGATTCTCTCCTGGAGTGGGAGGACAGCCCTACTGACACTTCGATTTTGTCCCAGGGACACTGATTCTGAACTTCTGGACTCCAGAACTGCGAGGGAACACATTTCTGTTGTTTTAAGCCATCATGTCTTTGGTGATTTGTTATAGTGGTCACAGGAAACCAATATACATGCACATGTTCATGCAGTACTTGTATATAAAATATAAAAATCAAAGACTTCTGTTATGACCAGAGAAGGGACCACGGTATCCCAAAAATGAGATCTTTGAATCCAGATAGCCTTGAGCTCTAATTCATGCTGCATTACTAGCTACATGGAAAAATCACTTAAATGCCGAGTCTCAGTTTCCTCATCCATGAAATGGGGTAATAATACCTAATGTGGTAGGCAGAGCAATAGCCTCAAAGATGCCCATGTCCTAATCTTTGGAACCTATGAATATGCTATCATACACGGTGAAGGGGGCTGTGCAGATGTGATTAAGGACCTTGAAATGGGAAGATTATCCTAGATTTTCCTGGTGGGTCCAGTGTAATCTCAAGGTTCCTTAGACAAGGGAGGCAGAAGAGCTGGAGTCAGAGAATAACGTGACAGTGGAAACAGAGGTCTTAGAGAGAGATTCAAATTTGAAGATGCTGTGTTACTTTATTTGAAAATGAAGGGTTGGATCCCCAGCCAAGGAATGCGGCAGCTTCTAGAAGCTGCGAGGCAATCAAGTGGATCCTCCCCTGGAGTCTCCAGATGGAGTGCAGCCCTGGCCACAACCTCGATTTTCACCCAGCGAGACCGTGTCAGACTGCTGACCTCCAACGCTGTAAGATGCTTGTGTTGGTTTAGGCCACTAAATGTGTGGTAATTTGCCCCAGCAGCCACAGGAAACTCTATACCTACCTATCAGAGTAGTGAGGATTAAAAGTATTCTTTTCCTTATGGTACATTTATTATTGGAAGAGGCTTTTTTAAATGATTCTGGGAGGTGACTTATCTACACATAAACTGTCTCTGTAAGCCAAAAATACTTCTTTCAACTGTTCATGTTTTCAAAAAGTCTGAAGTACAGAATTTATTTTTATGTATCCAGTTCTCCATGTGTGGAGTAGATTTGCTTCCTACGTGTCCCCATAGGGTTAGATATATATATATATATATTTTAAAGATTTTCTTTAATTTCTGCCTTCCTGACCTTGAAGTCAATATTCAGGGAAGGCATTTGGCCAAGAAACCTGAATGACCTCTATGCATTTTTTAGTGTTTATCAAAAGGAGACAGACTCAAAGCTTTTCTCTGTTTCTAGTGAAGGTTTGCCAAGTTTTCTTTGATTATAAAAATTACCTTAGTGTGTTCAAGAAGCCAATGTCTCTCAAACTCCATAAAAGTTAATGTGAATTCTGAAAAGATGCTGTAAAATATCTATCTGACCTCCACCTACACATAATCTCCACTCCCTTGTCTCTGGCCTTCAGCTCATTTCAAGCATCACTTGGCCTGTTTCCCACCTGGACCCCACAATCGGACATCAAGTATGCTCCCACTTGCCCTCCAGGACCCACCTTCTCCAGATTTCCTCCTGTACCTTATTACTAGTCCCGAGTCTGGAAAAACTCCCCAGTGTTAGTCCCCTAACTGGCCATTTGGATGCCTGGCCCAGCATGAAATCGCACTGGGGGAGCCTGGCCTACAGGGCTTAGCTCTTTCTCCTGGCTTGTGCCCTTCTTTCATTAGTCTGTCATCGCATGTGCGTGGCAACTGTTCCAAATCTTTTCCTCGACGAGGTCATTCAACATTTACCCCATCTCCATTCTCTCAGCAAATAAATTTACCTCTGAGTTTTACTCGGAGATCAGGGGAATCTAGCAAGCTCTTTAACTTTCTTTTACTCTGCCTAAAAAAGCATGCTGGCCCAGGTCCTCTTTCTTTCATCATTTGTCCACTCTCACACCTCCAATAACCATCCTTTCTTTAAGTACCAATATTTTCCTCTACACTTACTATTTTACTTGGTCTGTAAACATCCTCAAGTTTCTCCTGTTCTTCAAACACCTTCCCCTCTTCCTTTCTCAAAAATATCTAAATTTACGGCATCTATTATTTTTTCAATTACAGTTTACTTTCAATATTATTTTGTATTGGTTTCAAGTGTACAGCATAGTGGTTAGACAATTATATACTTTACAAAGTGTTTCCCCCTGATATTTCCAGTATCCACTTGGCACCATACACAGTTATCACAATATTATTGACTATATTTTTTCTATGCTGTACTTTACATCCTCATGACAATTTTGTAACTGCCAATTTGTACTTCTTACTCCCTTCATCTTTTTCACCCAGCACCCCAACACCTTTCATCTCTGGCAGCCATCAGTCCACTCTCTGCGTCTGTGAATGTTTCAATTTTATTTATTTTGTTCCTTAGATTCCACACAAAAGTGAAATCATATGATATTTGTCTTTATTTGTCTGACTTACTTCACTTAGCCTAATACCCTCTAGGTCCATCCAAAACACTAATCTGAAAGAACATATGCACCCCTATGTTCACTGCAGCATTATTTACAATAGCCAAGATATGGGATCAACCCAAGTGCCCATCAGTAGATGAGTGGATAAAAGGTTGTGGTGCATTTACACAATGGAATGTTTCTTGGCCATAAAAAAGAACGAAATCTTACCATTTGAGATATGGATGAACCTAGAGGGTGTTACTGCCTCTATTTTTAACAACTTCTATTTATTGACTGCCTTGGTTGGGCCCAGTACTGTGCTAACTGTTTATATGCATCATCACATTTATTTCTCCTGAGATAGTTACTGTCATTAGTTTATCTGTACAAGAAAACCGCCTGTCTTGGAAAGTTTAAGTAATGCACAGAAACACAGAGATAGTAAGTAGAGAATGCAGACTCGGACCCAGACTAGTTAACCACAAATACCTGAGCTTAACCACCCAGCTCTATTGCGTCCTCCCCTGACTGCCCTTTGCCTTTTCAACCTCTCTGCTCTGACCCTCCTCTGCACACTGTATCTGAAACTGCTCCTTGAGGGCCACTAATGAATTCTTGATTCCAAAATCCAGTGGCTTTTTCCAAGCACTCCTCAAAATGGCCATTTGACTCTGTCCCGACTTCAGGGCTACTGCTCTGCAGTTCCTTCCCCCTTCTCTGGCTTCTCTCACTCTGCCTCTCCTGGCTTCCTTCTCCGCCCAGGGCTGCTCCTGATCTTCGTCTTAATTCTTTGCACTCTTACCTTTTGCTGGACGCCACTCCCAAATATTTAAAAATCAGCCCTATTTGTACGACGCTTTTAGTAATTCAACAACAGTTTATCGAGGCTTTCCCCTTCTGGTCCTGAAATTTTTATTCTGACAAATGTGGAAGCTATTCCAGGATGTGGCAGCGGTGTGTCATCTACCCCCTGGTGAAGACACTCTAGCGAAATGCACGGCGACAGCCTCGATGGGCCTGAAAAGACGGCACAGGACACACGGGCCAGGAAGGCTGCTGGCTTTCACACTTTCAGGCGAGGAAGGCGCCCTCTGGAACCCCTTTCTCTGTAAAGTGGAAATAAGACCATCAGCCCACTTCCGCAGCATCTGGGAAAGTCTGGAGTATAATTTATAAATAAAAATGTGTAAATCAGAAAGGAAATCAGGGGCCAGTACTAGGTGTTCAAGCAGCAGGGCCGGGCCCGGGCACCGTCCAGGCCGCTTCGCCCTCGCTCCTTGGATCCGCTCAGTGCACGTTGCTTTCTCCCCGGCTCCTCTCGGGTCGCATTTCTGGCGACTCTGGCGGGTAGTTTGCGGGCTCTCTCAGCTTAAGCAAGCCCAGCTGACACTGCTTTTCTGGCAAATGTCTCAGATAACACCCAAAGGACTGACTCCGATAACCGCATTAAGCCAAACTGTAATGGGGTTATGTTTATTTATTAAGTTGGTGAGCAGTTTTATCTGCCTCATTTTTCTTAAGGGGCTTAATTCTCCTCTAGTCGAGGAGAAAAACAAAACAAACTCTGCCAAGGCACAGGCAGGACCAGAACCCTCTGCTCACTATTCAGCAATATTCTCAGAAGCATCTGAGCCTTCTGTTCCCTGCAGCATCCCCCCTCTGTCACTGGGACTCTTGCAACTAAGGTGCTGGTGTTGGCCACAGGGCACTGAGGAGGTCATAGGGGCGCACACATTCATGCTTTATCTGTCCCATCCTTCCCAACCTTTGGCAATGCCCCCTCTGCTATCAAAATGTACTTATTAGCATGACTTTTGTGTATTTAACAACCTTAATTTGCGCAAAAAGAATTATGAAAACCAACATGGCCATCGATCCTCCTGTTTTGTCACTACGGCTATAGAAACCATGGGTGGAGGGTTCCATAGTTAGGTACTTTTCCCACACACATCCTAAACTGGAAATCAGAAAATTAAGGCCGCCTTCTCAAAGTTAATCTAATGAAATCAACACACAATGGGAAGAGACAAAGTCTCTTCGTCCCCACAGAAAGACTTGCTCTTCTTAAAACAACTATCTAACTTTCTTGGTAGTAAGAATGCATCTAAACAAAGAATGTACTAACAGAAGTCAGTGGCCAGCAGAAAACTGCTGGGTCCAGAAGGAAAACGTCAGGAGCACCTGTCCAACACTGGCCAGGAGAATGAAATTTGTGCAGGCAGAACTCACATTCTGGACCTTGGAAAAATGTTTCCTATTTGCTTAGGATTAGAGAAAATTTAATACTAATATGACTCAACTGAAATGATTTTCCTGCTCCCCAAGCAAATTTTAATTGTTAATTTTATTTCCTAGATATCTCAAAATCAAGAACGAGAGTGCCTTGGGTTGAGACACAAGATCATTCCCATCCCTACAAAGGGATGATCATCCTTATGTGAATAAGTTACCATTCTGGTTTATCCATTAGGTCTCTGCTAATGTGGTTTTTATCCATCTGAGGGGGGTGCTACAGAAGGTCCAGTTTCTGTAACTGCAAGACTGAGGTTCACAACCTGGGAGGCCTCTAATGCAGCCAGTCAGCAGCCCCTTCCTAGGGCCCAAGGCACCTGCTTTCCTCTTTAAAACACCCACAGTGGTCTCACCTGTGAGAAACAATAGTCAGGTTCTGTAGGTGGCCATTACCTAATAAATGTAACAAAAAGCTATGGCTTTTATTTATACCAGCAATATCTAGTTATAAAATATAATGGAAAAAAGTCATTCCCCAGTAGCAGAAAAGAAAAGCATATAACCTATATGAAGAAAATGCTAAAATGTAACCAAAGGAAATAAAAGATTTTATTAGACCACATTCCTGTATGAGTAGACTTGTTACTGTAAAGAGGTCTCAGTAAATTAATCTATATATTTAATGCAATTCACACCAAGCTTTCAAAAGAATTGGGGGAGACTTGACAATACAATTCTGAACTCTTCTGAAATAAACTAAAAATCTATTCAAGAAAAATTTTAAAGAAAAATAGTACAGAGAGTCTACCAGATGGTAAAGATGGAGAAATACAAAGAAAAATAAGTGGAACAATACAAAGTCCAGAAACACATAACATATTGGACACAAATGAGATTTCAAATTAATAGAAAACTAATGATGATGACAAATGGCATTGAAATAACTAGCTATCAGTTTTAGGAAAGGTAGGTAATACAGTTAAATCACTATTTCAAAACTTAAATCTAAATAAATTTTAAATGGATCAGTGATTTAAATGAAACCATAAAAGTCTCTGGTGGAAGTAAAGTCAACAGTGATTGATCATGGTGATGGTTGCACAACTCTGTCAATCTACTAAAAAATATTAAATTGTTTACTTCAAATTGATGAATTATATAATATGTGAATTATATCTCAATAAAGCTATTATTTTAAAATAATAAAGTTTTCTTTTTTATTTTATTGTAATAAGAATACTTAATATGTGATCTACCCTCTTAACAAATTTTAAGGGTATAATTTATTACTGTTGTCTATAGGTACAATGTTGTACACAAGCTCTCCAGAGTTTATCTTAACTTTATGCTCACTGACTAGTCCTCCCCATTCCCTCTCCTCCTGTCTCCTAGCAAACACCATTTCCCTGTTTGCATGATTTTGACCATTTTACGTACCTCATATAAGTGGAATAACGCAGTGTTTGTCTTTCTGTGACAGGCCCATTTCACTTAAAATAATGTTCTAAGGTTCATCCATGTTATCACATATTACAGAATTTCCTTCCTTTTTAAGGCTGAATAGTGGGGGGTTTTTGTCACCCAAAGCCTGTACTTCATTATTTTATTGTTGTTGTTGAAAGTATTACAAATGTCCCATTTGTCCCATTGACCCCTTCCACCCCGCACCCACTCCCCACCCCAGGCCTTCACCACACTATTGTCTGTGTCTATGGGTTATGCATATATGCAAATAAGTTTATAGTATTTTATTGTCTGTATATACTACATTTTCTTTATCCGTTCATCTGTCAGTGGACATATAGGTTGTTTCCACATCTTGGTGCTTATGAACAGCGCTGCAATAAACATGGGAGTGCTATTTCTTCAAGATCCTGATGACAGTTCTTTTTGGACAAATACCCAGAAGTGGAATCGATGAATTATATGATAGTACTATTTTTAATTTCTTGCAGAATCTCCATACTGTTTTTCATTTTGTATTTCCACCAACAGTGTGCAAGATTTTCCATTTTTTTCACATCCTCCAATATTATTGTCCTTTGGGTGGGATTTTTTTTTTTTATAATAATCATCCCTGATCATTATGCAGAGCTATCTCATTGTGGTTTTTGAATTGCATTTTCCTGATGATTTTCCTGACATTGAGTATTTTATCATATAGCTATAGCCATTTGCATGTCTTCTCTGGAGAAATGCCTATTCAAGTCTTTACCCCATTTTTTAATCAAGTTATGTATTAAGTTTTCTGCTATTGAATTATAGGCGTTTCATATATATTTTGGATATTAACCCCTTATCAAATATATGGTTGGCAAATATTTTCTCCCATCTCAAAGGTTGCATTTTCACTCTGTTGATTCTTTCCTTTGCTATACAGAAGTTTTTAGTTTTATATAGTCCCACTTGTTTATTTTTGCTTTCATTGCCTGTGCTTTTGATGTCATGTCCATTAACTCATTGCCAGGACCAATGGCATGAAGCTTTTCTTCTTTGTTTTCTTCTTTTACAGTTTCAGGTCTAAAGTTTAAGTCTTTAATCTATCTTGAATTGGTTTTGTGGATGATGTAAAATAATGGTCCAATTTCATTCTTTTTCATGTGGATCTCCACTTTTCCCAGCACCACTTGTTGAATAGACTACACTTTCACCACTGTGTATTCTTGGCATCCTTGAAGATGAATTGGTCATATATGCATGGATTTATTTCTAGGGTCTCTATTCTTTTCCATCAGTCTATACATTTGTCTTTATGCCAGTGCCATACTGTTTTGGTTAACACGATATATTGTAGTATACTTGAAATCAGAAAGTATCATACCTTCAGCTTTGTTCTTCTTTCTCAGGATTGCTTTGGCCATTCATGGTCTTTTGTGGTTCCATATGAATTGTAGAATTATTTCTTCTATTTCTGTAGAAAATACCATTGGGGTTTTGATAGGGATTTCATTGAGCCTGTCGATTGCTTTAAGTAGTAGGGATATTTAGACAATATTAAGTCTTCCAACCCATAAACACAGTATGTCTTTCCATTTGTTTTGTGTCTTCTTTAACTTCTTTCATCAAGTTCTGATAGCTTCCAGTATACAAGTCTTTCACCTTCTTAGTTAAGTTTGTTCTTAAGTATATTTTTTTTGGTCTATTGTAAATAGGATTGTTTTCTAACTTCCTTTTCAGGTAGTTCATTGTTAGTGTATAAAAATGTAAGCCAGAATTTAAAATATGCTCATGAATAAACTATGTAAACTGTATGGCAAAAACAGGCACTAAATGGTATCTATTATTATTAAAATCATATTATTTCTATTAATTTTTATCCCCAAGAATAGCACCTTCAACAGTGCTTTATACATACTAAGAATTTATTAAATATTTGAGGACAAAAGTTAGGGAAAGGAGGGAAAAGAAAACAGATGTTTTTCTTTACTTAGATATAAGCTTCCCAGGAAAAAAAGTACTACCAAAAACTTCCCATTATGAACTCTAGGTCACTAGAAGAAAGGGAACATGACTCTCAAGTTCAGATGCCATGCACCACCTCCAAGAATCTAAGTCTCATGGAGGGAGAAGTCAAACTTTAGGATGATTATACTCAGGAAAAGTCATTACATAGGATACCAGAAATCAAATTTATGTTCATTAAAGGGATAATTTGTCTTACTTTATTAGGTAAAGAAAAAATTAAGTATGAAGAATGAAAATGGTCCTACACACAAGTTAAGTATCATTTGAGTATATCCTTAGCTAAGTTTATTAACAGTCTGAATTGCTAAGACTAGTTCAGTGAACTGTGATAGAAAATGATACAAGGGAGAAGATTCAAAAAGAAGTGGGACCAAGGTAATTGCTTCAACCAAATTGTCTTAAACGTGCCATTCATAAGTGCTAGAGTTATATAAATTGGATTTCATCGAGAGCTCATACCTTTGCTTGCATTTTGAGTCCTGTCACCTAATTTGTTAACATATGGTCTGAGAGTTGCATAGTTCGTGCTTAGGAACCGAAAAATACATTAAGCATAAGAAAAACAGAATGGCTGTGATCTGGATGCGGAACACGTTTGCTGTCTATTGCTTGTTGGAGGAGAAGGGATATAAATTTAGAACCTAAATGAAGAAGATGAATTAGTATCTGAGGTGCATTTGCTTCATAGACATTCTAGGAGAAACGGGAAATAGGACAGTCCATCAAGGCTAAAAGAAAGAAAAAGCATTTTACTTTAAAAAAAAAATGATTTATAACCATAGAAGTTTTAGATAGATTTCATTTGAAATGAGAGATTTGAGGATAGAGATCTTCAAGGCATTTGGCCAAAACAGTGATCTTAAGGTCAAGGCTTCCCAAGCTGTAGATAATGGGCGATCTTCAATTCATTAAGTAGGTGGAAATAGCCTTTGAGTGTGCACTGAAAACCAGAGAAATTGAATTCTCCTTTACAGTTTATGACAAACCTTCCAAAATGCTTCAAGAGAAGCCCCAAAAGATCTAGAGATTTTCTTGAGAATATAAACTCCATGAAAACGGAGGTTTATATACCTTTTACATCCACTATATCAGTAGTGCCTAGAACCATGCCTAGGCTAAAGAAGATATTCAGTAAATACTGTTTAATTAATTTTATAAAATTTAGTATTATAGCCTGGCCAGTGCGGCTCAGTGATTGAGTATCATCCCATGAACCTGGAGGTCACAGTTCGATTCCGGGTCGGGGCACATGCCCGGGTTGCGGGCTCCATCCCCAGTCGGGGGCGTGCAGGAGGCGGCTGATCAATGACTGTCTTTCATTGATATTTCTCTCTCTCTCTCCCTCTCCCTTCCTCTCTCTGAAATCAATAAAGATTTTTTTTTTTAAAAAAAAAGAAAGAAGTTAAATACTGTGCAGTCCATAAAAATACCATCACAGTACCCTATCAACTTAGTCAGCCCTTAAGGAGTTAACCATCCCAGTCATCATGGTTACTCATAGTGTCTGAAAGCTCAGATCTAAAATGCTTTGAATTATGGAGTAAATTGCTACACAGCAAGAAAACAGGTAAGAGCTGCACATAAGTCTCTTTCAATTGTAACACTTTCGCATGTTTTTCAAATTTAAAATACATCATAGAAAAAAAAGACACTTAAAGTAATATATCTGGTAGAGCCAGTTACATTTAGTTAATTTGAAGAGAAAGTTGAAGGCGGTTTTTGTGTCATTATATGAAGAGCAGTTTCAGGGCTATTTGTCTCACATCTATAACTTCTGGGTACCACACTCTTCTTGTCAGTGTTGACCATCAACAAAAGGTGACGCTCTTAAGAAATAAATTTTGTAGCTACACAGTGAAATGTTCATCTCAAAAGTAAAGTTTTCCTGCCCTCCCATTTGGCTCAGTGGTTAGAGAGTCGTCCTGCAGACTGAAGGGTCCTGGGTTCGATTTCGGCCAAGGACAAGTACCTCAGTTGCAGGCTCGATCCCCGGCCCCGGATGTCTCTTTCTGCCTCCCTCCCTCTCTTTCTTTCTCTCTCTCTCTCTCTCTCTCCCCTCTCCACTCTCTCTGAAAAGCAATGGAAAAAATATCCTCGGGTCAGGGTTAAAAAAAAAAGGTAAAGTTTTCCTTTAAACGCTAAAATCCTGAGATCAGCTTCTTCATGCTAGAATGAGAAGTCACATTCCAACTATTTTCCTTCTGGAGTTGCTTTCTGGTTATTGATAATTATAAAACATAACTTCAAAAATGCACTTGTCTCTCCAGTACCAAGTTTTTCACTAAACACTGATAGTCAACTGTCACCTTGTCCTGTTATCCCAAGTGTCCCCACAGCGTAGACAGTCTGCTGACATGGTAATTGGGCTAAAGAATTGATGGATTTCTCTTAGGGACAAAGGTGCATATTGGCCCAACAAATGCCACCTGCTGGTGGGCCAAATCCACCTCCTGCTTTCACCTTGGCTCCAGAAATAATGAACTGCCACACTGAGCTTTTCCGCTGTTCCTCCAGAAGTCACTTTTTCTTCACAATAAGAAATTTCTATCCGTGAGAAAAAGCCTCAGGATATTGTAAGAGAAATTTGATCAAAAACATATCACCTGCCGAAGGAGAAATTCAGGAAGCCAAACAATGCTTAAGTTCTGTGCATCCTTCCAGGTTCAAACAGATCTGAAGGCAAAAACAGGGGCCTGGGCCTGGTCATATTTTTCAGGAGCCCTGTGAAAGGGCTCTACCTCCCCGCTCGGCACCCCATACCCCAAAAAAGCTTCTTCTGGTGACTTGACAATAATTAAATTTATTTGACAGAGGAAAAAATAATGAAAGAAAACTACCATTCAGTATGTGCATTCTGTCATAGGTGTACACTCTCCCACATCAATTCTTACAACAATTTGAAGTAAATATTATTGTCCTCATTTCACAGCACAGAAAGCAGAGACTCCGGAGGGACACAATACTTTCCCAGGCTCACATAGCTGGTAGGCATAGAGTCAAATTTCTAATATTTATTATGTCATTCCTTCCTACACTACAGGGCAAGGTAATATGATAAGTCCATGCTAAGGAAGAAATGAGTAATATATCATTTTTCCCTAAGATTGGGTCATAATAGGGAAAAAAAGGAAATAGTACTTGGTGACTATAATAGTAGACTGTAGCTAGGTTTCAGGATATAAAAGAAACTTGGAGCATTATGACAACCTTCACCTGTATTCCACGTTTGCCCTGAACATGTCTGTAGCCTCGGATATAGATATAAATAGAATTGTGTTAAGAGTTAATTCTATAACCAAGTGGCACCAAGGTGTGAGGCTCAACTGTGAGTCATACCCAAGGACCATAATGAAACAGATAAATTCTGGAGTCTAGGTTTTATTTGCTTCAGGAGAGCTGAGTATTTTTGGTCAGTTCAGCACACCTTGGGTTGTCATAGCCCCAAATAATAGGCTCAGGGTAAGGCAGAGGAATTGAACATAGACAGACCAGGCCTTTTGGGTCCTCACTGAGCTGTCCAATAGAACTTTCTGCATTGATAGAAATATTTATTATGTCATTCAACACAGCAGCCCCTAGCCCTATGTGGATACTGAGCACTTGAAATGTAACTAGTACAACCGAGGAACTAAAATTATTTATTTAATTTTAAGCTACTTAAATTGAAGAGGCATACATGGCTAGTGGCTACCATACTGGGCAGATTAGATCTCACAGACACATGGATCAGCATCTCCTTATGGCATCCTTCCTGATCTGTTGCTCACTCAGCTTCAACCCAAGCCAGACCCAGACCCAGACCGAGTCCCAGAACGCTGTCCTGGGCTGAACCAGGATTGACAAGTGTCATAAATAGGATAGATGAGAAAAGGGGTGAGGGTAGGAAGAGCAGAGGAAGTGTCAGTAATCTCTCTACTTCATTTCCTTTATTTGAGACCCTAAAATTGTCAATTCAGTTTGACATTTGTTGAGCACGATTTTGATCAATGCAAGAATGAGTGACACCTAGTTGGTCCTCTAGATCACCACCTTTAGTGGTGACAAAGGTGATGCTTGAGCCAAGTAGGAGCTGGCCAGGCAAGGAAGTATGGAAAGGATCCACATATGTAAAATCAAGAAGTGAGAGCAATCTACGCCTGTTTGGAGAGCTCAGAGTAGTTATAGGCTGGAGCATGTTGTTATGGGCTGAGCTGTGTCCCAAAGAAAATTCATATGTTGAGGTTCTAACCCCCAGCACCTCAGAATGTAACTGTATTTGAAGATAAGGCCTTTAAAGGGGAAATGAAGTTAAAATGTGGTCATTAGGGTGGGCCCTAATGCAATATGACTGGTTTCTTTATAATAAGAGGATATTTGGACAGAGACAGACACAGGAAAAACCATATGAAGACATATCCATCTGCAAGCCAAGGAAAGAGGCCTCAACAGAAACCAACCTTGCTGACACCTCATTCTTGGACTTCTAGCCTCCAGAACTGTGAGAAAATAAATTTATGTTGTTTAAGCCAACCAGTGTGTGTCTTTGTTCTGGCAGCCCTAGGAAACTAGCACAGGTGTACACACAAGAAATGAGCCAAGAAGGTTAATCTGGGACCAGTTCATCCAGGACCCTGATGTCACGTGGATGAATTTAAGATTGATCCTGAGTCCAGCCGGGTGTAGCTCAGCGGTTGAGCATTGACCTAGGATCCAGGAGATTGACGTTTGATTCCCGGTCAGGGCACATGCCCGGGTTGCGGGCTCAATCCCCAGTGATGGGCATGCAGGAGGCAGCCAATCAATGACTCTCTCATCGTTGATGTTTCTATCTCTCTCTCTCTCCCCTCCCTTCCTCTCTCTTAAGTCAATAAAGATATATTTAAAAAAAAAAAAAAAAAGATTGATCCTGAAACCGTTGAAGAGTTTTAATAAGGGAAGTGACATGATCTGGTTTGCATTGTTAAAGTTTATTTATGTGTGAGGTTTAAACCCTCTTTGATCCTAGTTACTTGTTTACATTTGGCTTGCTAGTCTCCAGCCTTGGCTCTGATTTGACTTTAAATATTCCATGATCACAAGTACAGCTGTGATAAAACAGACAGCTATTCTTTAACTCTCTGATTTTGGTCACGGGTCAGTAGACAACTCTATCTTAACATGTTTTAAAAGCCTGTACTCACTGCACCTGGGTCAGATATGATTATTTTGTATTCACTGAATAAAATTTCCTAAGTGCCTAAGTGATTCTAAGATAGAAGGAGTTCAGCCAAAGGGGAGGTACATTAACTCTTTCAGGTCACTAGGCTATCATTTAATGCATTATTGCAAATGCTCTTCTGAATAAATAACAGGCTGTAAGAGGCATTGAGATAATGAGCCTCCTTAAGCTGACTTTTTTTGAAAAAGGGGGGTGGGTGTGACAGGCAGCTCTAAACCATATGCAGGATAACTATGATATAAGGAGGCTTTAAGATAAAAATAGATGAGAAAATTTACATGCAAATGAGTGCTGTCTTCATGAAAGTCAATTTGCTTATTCCAAAACTTGTTCCAATTACTTGGAACACTTTAGAAATCCTTCTTCTGGACATGTCTCCAGGACTGGGTGATGAGAACTCTAGTCCTTAAGTTTCACTGGGGATCCAGTCTACATGCAATATAAGGGAGAAATTGCTCCATCCGGGGAGCAGAGCTTACTTGGGCTAGAACAGGCATGCTTTTGAGGGCATGGAGGACCCCTACCTAAGGGTACTCCCTAGCACCTGCACCTGGAGACAGCACATTATTTATTTGGCATCTTCCATGGCATGTTACTTTCTTAATTTCTACAATAACCATGCCTCTGGGAAGGTCAGGTACTGAAGAAGCAATAGGAGGATATGAAAAGGTTTCCTGAACAACAGGATGATGGGTGTACCACGGCACATCTGTGCCTAATGAGAGGGCAAGTGCTCCTCCTTCGGATCCCTTATTGCTGGCCTATAAACAGAACCCACTGTTGCCAACTTGCACTTCTCCATTTCCTTGACTTTTCTCCATACGGTTTTCCCCAAATGTGATTATCTTCCTGAGTAAACCCTGCTGCTTCTCTCAGGTCAGTTCAAATGTGACCTTGTTTATTGTCTTCTCTAATATCCCCAGCAAGAGAGAATGTAGCCTTTCTCTCGATTCCCCTACCCTCTTTTGCACTTATAGTGTGGTCATTTATAGTCTTCTACCAAAGGATGAGCTTCCTAAAGTCAGGGTCTAATCACTATTAATTCTGATATCTCTGAACTCCTAAAACAATACCCTAAACAAAGTATAAAAGCTTTTAAATCAATCAATTAAGAAAGAAACAAAGCAACTCTCCAATTTGTAGACAGTGTCATCTTGCTGAGTCCTCGCATGGCAGAGAGAGATCATCTCTCTTGTGTCTCTTCTTATAAGGGTGCTAATCCCATTCATGAGGATTGTGCCCTCATGACCTAATTACCTGCCAAAGGTCCCATCTCCTAATACTCTCACATTGGTGATTATACCTTAACATATGAATTTGGGGGCAACATAAACATTCAGTCAATGTAATCGTCTCCAACTATAAGCATAAAGGATATGAACAGGACATGATCAAGGCCCAGAAGAACAGAAGCAAAGGGGTAGATCAAGCAAACAGGCCATGAAGCCATGAGGAAATAGCATGACACAGATTCAGAAACAGAGAAGCAGGCAACCAAAATATGCCAAACCAAAACCAACAGTTAAGTAGAGAACACAGAAATAAAGGAAACTTTCATGATAGCACATTTCTGCTTCAGGCTCCAAGCCCTTTGTCATCTGAAAGATATGACAAGAGAAAGTTTGGTCCAAATGTCAATTTTACATAATGGTTATTTAGAATTTAGAATATATTTTCCCATAGAAATAATGTTAACATGGAAATAAGTTAGTTACCCAGACAGCCTACAATAATATTTAATTCATAACACACCTGAAAGACACAACTAGAATTAGTTCAACTCCTACTGGCCACCATTTATAGAACAAATCAATACTTTGAAAAATAAGGAGAGGCTTCCAATATGAGCTAACATGGACATCTCTCCCACAAATTACAAGTGAAAACTCTGGAAATAAACAAAGCAACTACCTGAACACTCTGAAAAGTTAATAATAGCATGTGAAATAAGTAGAGAAATCATAACAAGGAATGATCCATATGGTGGTAAGTTTCCTAGAGTTTTCTTTTCCCCTCCTTTATCTCATTATATAGACACTAGGGCAGCCTAAATCACAGAACTGCATAGCAAGTTTATGTGGGAAAATCTCCAAGAGAACCCTTTTCTTCCTAGCTAGGGGAGAGGTGTGACAATGGGAGCCTTTATAATAGAGAGTGTAGGAAAAAATCTCCATTTTTTTCATTTTTACTCTCCTGGCCCTTTCCTGAGACAAACTCAGACATGTGTGCACTCTTGTGGCAGGAACAGTATGCAGATACCTAAAACTTTCAGAGAAAAATCTTCTCTTTGACTAAAGAAACTTGAATATGAAGCTAGTGCTCTCTGAACAGTGTAGAGAGAAATCCCTGTACCTTTTCTCTTTTTTTTTTTTCTCTTGCAGTTTCACCTCTGAAGCAGATGTGGTTGAGGGAAATGTATGACAGTGCAGTGAAAATAAAATCCCAGCTTTGTAGTCAAGGGTCTAGGTAAAGTGGTGTCTTAGAACTGGAGGGTGTGGGAAATATCACAGAGAAGAAGGAGCTGGAGAGATGAGCACCCCCTAAATCTATGCAGGATGTCTTGGGCTCATGAATGAGCTGTGCATGTGTGGAACTGATCCAAAGCAGAATAGCAAAGGCTTTGAGAATGCACTTATAAAGTAGACCACTGCTTGGGCCCCAGACTGGCCCATGGATGGAACACAAGCAGAGCTCCCACAAGAGCCCTGGGCTCCTTCTCTCTCATATGCTACAGGTCCCAGATGGGGATGGGGCATTGGAAAGGCTTTGAAGACTAAATTGATACCAAGCACACAGCCCACTGAAGAAGGATTGTGACTTGTGGTCTAAATTAAATCAGGATGACTATTGACTTTCTCCAGAGAATTTTAATAGGACTCAAAAACCCAGAGTCTCATAACATAATATTCAAAATGTTCAGGACACAATACAACATTAATTAAAAGAACCAGGAAAATTTTAACCACTCTCAAGGCAAAAGACAATTAACAAATACCAATCCCATGATGACCAGATGTTGGAATATCAAAGACTTAAAAGCAGCTATTGTAACTAAGCTCCATGAAGGAAGGGCACACTCTAATGAAGGGATAGACAAAAGTGTTCACCAAAGAAACAGAAAGTATAAAAAAATTACATGAAAATTTTGGAACTAAAAATATATTAACTAAAATCAAATAGTAATGAGATGTACTCAATAGCAAAACAGCAATAAAATAAATAATTAGAAAACTTGAACATAGATCAATAGAAATTATTTCATCTAAACAACAGAGATTAAAGAAAAGAGACTGGAGGGAAATTAACAGAGCTACAGGAATCTTTGAAACAATCTCAAAATTCTAGTATTCAGGTCATTGGAGGCCCAAAGGAGAAAAGAAAGATGTTTGTGAAGAAAAATATTTGAAGGAATAATAGCTAAAATTTCCCCAAATATGGTTAAAGACATAAGTGTATGTATTTAAGAAGCTCAGTAAAACTGAACAGGATGAAGTCAAAGAAAGACACTCTTAGATATATTATAACTTATTATAATAAATTGTTGAAAATCAAATTTTTTCAAGAAAAAAAATTTGAAAGACAAAGTAAAATAACATGTTAAACATAGGGGAACAATGGTTCAAATGACTAAAGATTTCTCATCCCAAATTATGGCAGACAAAATACAATGGAACATTTTTAAAGTAAAAGAACTACCAGCTACAGTTCCTATATCCAGAGAAAATATCCACTGTAACTGTAGTGGGAGGGATAGTCTCAAATGAAGAAAAACTAAGAAAATTCATCATCAATAGATCTGCTCTAGAAGAAACAGTAAAAGAAGCTTTTCAGGCAGCAGGAAAATTATGACAGAAAGAAACTTAGAGTCTCAGAAATAAAAAAGAACATAAGTGGTAAATATCTAGGTAAAAAATAAACTATGCTTAGTGTATGTTCTTTATCTATGACTACTGAAAGCAAAAATAATAACATTGGTATTTTAAAGTATGTAGATGTTATACATCTGTCATCTGCAACATAAAGAAGAGACAACAAAGATATCTGTGTAGTTGTAAGGTTTTTTATATTTCACTGGAAGTGGAAAATATTTATAATTATAAGTAGGCTGTGAAGAGTCAAGCCTGTCTATTTTAATCTCTAAAACAAATACAAAAAGGAAAAAAAAAATCTATACAGAGACATAATCAAAAGACAATAGATAAATTCAAATAGAAAACAAAAAATATATGTTTCAAATAATCCAAAAGAAGTCAAGAAAGGAAAAATAGAAAAATTAAAATGGAAGGGACAAATAACAAACAAATTAAAAATTGGTGGAGGACCTAAATCCCACCATATTATTAATTACATGGAGAGCAAATGGTTCAAATACAGATGTTCTTCAACTTACACACCAATAAACCCATTGTAGTTGAAATCATCATAAGTGGAAAATGAATTTAGTACACCTAACCTATTAAACATCATAGCTTAGTCTAGCCTACCTTACGCATACTCAGAACACTTACAGTAGCCTACAGTTGGCCAAAATCATCTTAATGCCCTGCATCACAAGAGAGTATCCTACCACATATCACTAGTCCAGCAAATGGTCATAATTCAAAATTTGAAGCAGTTTCTACTGAATGCATATCGCCTTTATACTATCACAAAGTTGAAAAAATGTGAAGTCAAACTATCATAAGTCAGGAACTGTTTGTATGCTAATTAAAATACAGAGATTGTCAGAGTGGATAAAACATTAAACCTGAAAGGTAAAAATAAAAATGGGAAAAGATCTACCACAGAGACAGTGTTCCAAAAAAAAGCCAGAGGGCCTATATTAATATCAGATGAAAAATGACCTTAGAACATGGAAAGTTACCAGGCATGAAGAAGGACATTCCATAATGATAAAAGAGTCCATTCATACCAAGAAGACACAGCACCTAAACACAGACCCTGAAAAAAAATTTTAAAAATGGACAGAACTGAAAGGAGAAATAGACAAATCCACAATTACATCTGGAGTCTTCAACATTTCTCTCTCAACAGTCAATAGAACTAGTAGAAAAATCAGAAAAAAATATGGTAGTACTGAACAATACTGTTAGGCAACTGGACCTAATTGACATTAATTAAACATTCTACCCAACAACAGCAGAATACATATACTTTCAAATGCACATGAAACATTCACCAAGATAAGCGATATTCTACCTTGTAACATAATCATAAACAAATTTAAAAGAATTGAAATCATATAAAATATGTTCTCTTACAATAGTAAAATTAAACTAGATATCAATAACATAGGTAACTGCAAAAGCCCCAAATATTTGGACATTAACATACTTCTAAATAATCCATGGGGTAAATATGCAGTCTCAAGGGAAATTAGAAAATATTTTGAACTAAATGAAAAGACAACTCATCAAAATTTGTGGAATATAGCTAACGCAGTGCTTAGAGGGTGGACTTGATGGCACTATATGTTAGAAAAGAACGACCTCAAATCAAGAAGGTACACTCTTCCACTTAGGAAATTTAGAATATAAGAGCTGAAACTAAAACCCAAGCAGATGGAAGAAAATAAATAATGATTATAATACCAGAAATCAGTGAAAATGTAAAAAAGGAAACAAAGAAAATTTATGAAGCAAAAAGTTAGTTCTATAAATAATTCAATAAAATTGATAAATATATATATTGATAGATCAATAAAAAAAGAAAAAAGAAATAAATTATTGATATTATGAATAAAAGAAAATATATCACCAAAAACCTTAGAGACATGACATTAAAAGATAACAATAGAATGCTAAAAACAACCATTGCTATACATTCAACATTGTGAAGAAAATACAGCAATTCCCTGAAAGATTCAAACCCAAAACCTACTAAAAAGAAAAAAAATAATCTGAATATTTTTATGTCTACTAAAGAAATTGAATTTGTAATTAAATCTTCTTGGCAAAGAAAGATTTAATTTCTTCTGATTCAAATGCTTTTACTAGTGAATTCTACCAATTGATTTTTGACAGAAGTGCAAAACTATCCCAAGTGGGGGGAAAAGCTAGATTCAAAATAGCACGTGCTGTCTGGGTCCATTTATCTGACATTATGGGAAAGTCAAGGCTACAGGGGCAGGGAACAGATCAGGAGATCTCTGCGGGGGAGAGTCTAATACAGGGTGCAGCAGAAGGGAATCTAGCAGGACAAGGGAATTCTTCTGTATCCTGCTTGAGATGGTGGGCACATGATTTTTGCATTTGCCTAAATTTTTAAATTAAAAAATAAAGTGTAATGAAATAAAAATAAAGGGAAACAAACTTCAAATGGGATAGGTCCTCTACTTCTCTGTTCCTCACTCATTTCCACATCAACAATTCCCAGAAACAGGCTCCAGCACCATTTTGGTGGGTGGGGCACAGTAGGAAGGGATGGGGCTACACTTTTTGGCGTCTGCATCTCTATATTTATGTAATAAAAGATTTTTCAACCTCATTTACTCTTTTTCTTAGTAGCCCATAAGTGGGGACCAGGGGGCAATTGTCTCTTGAAGGGAATGAAGAGGAAACAATTGACCTTATTTGCATGAGCAAGTCCTTCCTAAATTGGTTATTCTGAAATAATGGTCTACCTATATTTCTTTCACTGCACCTGGAAAAGCCTTGATGCCATCTAAGTAAAAACTTAGTTCTGCTATTTAAAAATTAAAAATAAAATAAAATCTGTTGCTACCTAAACAACTTAACAAAACAAAAACCTCCCTCTCCTATTTGTGATAAATTGAATAGAAATGCTTGTTTATTTTTCATTCTATTCTATTCTGTGTATTTCTGTAAATGACTTATTTCTTTCTTTGAATAAGTAGGGTAATTGTGTTTTGTTCAGCTTTAATTACTTGCTTTTTGTGTTTAATAGTCATTTGTGTGTCTGCATGTTCTATTATATACTTGACTACCTCAGTCTTACTTGATAAGAACCATAATTTTCTATTATAAAAAAAGAAATTGTTTCTGCTGTTATTTCATAATTTTAAATAGGTTTTGGTGCAGTAAAATTAGATTTCCTTGGTTAAAAATATTTTACTATATTGTTACAGCACTGAACAGTCGCTGGGCACAATCTTCTAGAATGAATTAAAAAATACTGCTACGATAGCTGTTTCAGTGCGCCTAAATGCTCTGAAAATTGACACCGTTAAAACATCTCTCTAAGATGAAACTGCAATCTACAAATCAGACTAATCAATCAGAGGCCAGCCTGGGTCAGATTATATTATCTTTGTCTAAGATCCTGCAAAAACCACAGAGTTGATATATTGTGAAACAGACCTGGTAAAATATAATAGAAGTTGTCTTCCATGATTTTAAGCAGCAGCACCTAGAGGGTACAAGGCAATCTCTCCCTGAATTTCAAACGGACGTGAAAGAGGGTGCTTTAAGCTTTAAGCCATGATGACAGCTGGCTCAAAAAATAAATGTTGGTTAAGAATGTAGCGAGCATAACTAGCACTGAAAAACAACGGGGTAATCGGGAAATACTGGCGGCGGTGTACAACTAAGACTACCTCTAGACCTTCCTTTCCTATTAACATAATAAGCTTATTGATGGACTCTTTCCTTTAAATCAAAGCTATGGGTTGAAAGCTATTCTTTTTCAGAAGTTGAGAAGTGACTGTCCGGTAGGTCAAAGGCAAAAGCATTTGCTAACGTGCTCTCACATGTCACACTTCTTAATCTCAAACTGTGTCAGAAATTACTAACACTGGCATTTCCTCTGTTGCCCTGTTATATTGACAGGTTCTTTAGTTACCCCATTGAGTATCCATATAAGGCATGATATTCGACTATCAAAAGTAATAAATATAACACAACTACCACTCATAGAGAGAGTGCCATTTATTCATTCATTTAATAAATATGTTTGAGCTGCTTTTATGTATGTAGCCTCTGCCAAGGGCTACAGATATTATGATGATCAAGACAGGTGATTTCTGTTTTCATGGACTATAAAGTCTGGTATGGAAAAGAGACATCGTAAAATACTCGCACAAATAATCATTAGTTGTGATGTACACTGAAAAAAAGTGCAGGTTGTACTGAATGCATGTAATGGGAGATCTTTGTCTGGGAGATGTGAGGATTCCCTAAAGCAATGACTTTCAACCTTTTTATCTCATGGCACACATAAACTAATTACTAAAATTCTGCTGGGCACCAAAAAATATGTTTCTTGCTGATCTGACCAAAAAAGAGTATAATTTTGATTCATTCACACTGGACGGCTATTGTTGTATTGGCTGTTGGCATATTTTTAATTTGACAATCTAAGGGAAAAGAGGTCAGTGCCCCCGACTAAATGGTCAGGCAGTGCATGTTTTAAAAATCCCTGCCACACACTGGTTGGAAATCGCTGCCCTGAAGAAATAACATTCAAAAAAGTATTAACTATTCGATATGGAACCTGAAGAGGGAGACAGGCAGGAGGAGGACTGGATTAGAAAGAGGAGAGGAGGAAGCAGAGGAACTAAATATTGAGAGATGTTGCAAAGTGAGAGCTTGAATGTGGTCAGAGGACATAGGATTCTGACCCAGCTGTGCCACGTAGTCGCCACATGACCTTGGGTAATTCTTATCTTCAGTATCTCCATCTATAAAATGGGGGTAATTGTCCTATAAATCTCACAATGCTATAAATACCACTATCTAGTATAGCAATTGGCACACAAAAAATATATTCCACAATTTTTTAATGGTTTCAGTGATAATGTCTGCCAATTTTAGTAGGGGCATTAAAAAAAAAAAAAAAGACCCAGGCACATAGCTCTGCTTCCTGCATTCCACTGGTTCCAGGCTTCCATATCCTTGAGGATCCTTCATCTGCGAGTTAGCAAATCTCAAACCCCTCTCTCCTTCCTTCTTAGAAGCTGCTAAATAGTTTAAAAATAAAAATAGGACAATAGAAGTGTTATTAAATAGAGGCATTTAGAGAAAGTAGACTTCTTCCTAGAGATAGTCCAAGTATAATTTTAGACTCCCCATGGTCAGGAAGCCTTAGGTGTCTAAGCTACTCCGAATCTTCAATATGAATTACTACAAAGAGAGAAGATGGTAAGAGACTCATCCTCTATAGTTCACAATTTTTTCTAGAATTAAACTGATGCCCAGCCGGGTATGGCTCAGTGGTTGAGCCTCGACCTAGGATCCAGGTGATCGGGGTTCAATTCCAGGTCAGGGCACATGCCCGGGTTGTGGGCTCGATCAATGACTCTCTCATCATTGATGTTTCTCTCTCTCTCTCTCTCCCTCTCCTTTCCTCTCTCTGAAATCAATAAAGATATATTTTTAAAAAATAATAAAATAAAAAAAGTTTAAAAAAAAATAGAATTAAACTGATAATGCAAGTGAAGGAATGCTAGGTAGGTGCTAAATAGCATATCTGAGATAGTGACTAGCCCTCAGAAATTTCAACTGAGGCTTTGATATGGAAGATAAACTTGATAGATGGATGTTCCTGCATCCAAATATTGACTGGGGGGGGGGGGGAATCACAATAATGATGACAAGACTGAAGAACACATTTACCTGTCCATGGGCCAAGCTTCCAAAAGACCACAGAACTAGCCAGCAACTCAGAGTAATTGCCGTTATGAGGAGGGGGCAATGAAAAAGCCAGTAGTTTTATAAGATGTATCCCCTTTATGACACCTCAGTAAGCATTAATCTTTTTGCTTTGTGTAAAAGATTCAGAATTGCTTTCTGAGTGACCGGCTATTTCACAAGGATTCCAGAGAGATAAAGCCTTTCACCTCTATCTGCCCAACCTGAGTCAGTCATGCCTGAAATTTACTACCTTTTAAAAGCCAAGTGTCAACCTATGTGAAATGAAAGGCTACAGAACATAATGCCACCTGGGCAGGTTTCAACAGCTCCGGGGGACATTAGAGTCAATGATGCAAGTGAAACAGCTGGAAAGCATGGAAGGGGTTAAGCGCTCTGGCTGGGCATTTATTTTTAAAACAAATACCAGAAGGAAATTTGACAGGCCATAATTACAAAGTAGACAAACAGAGAAGGATTATTTGATGTTTCAGAGAAGCACATGATTCATTGTCCAGGCACCAGCTGTGCCTCCACTTTCTACAATGTTTAATGCATGAGGCCCCCAGTGCACACAAATAAATTTTCTCTCTCCCTCTCTCCCTCACTCCCTCTCTCTCTCTTTCTCTCTTTCTCTCTCTCTCTCTCTCTCACTCTCTCTCTCACACACACACACACTTGGACAACCAGTTGTTGTTTTCCTCCTAGTGATTCTTAAGATTTCTCACTTGTAATATTCTGGCTTTTCTGAATTATAAGGATGACCTTTTAAATGTTATATTATTAAGAAGCTGAATCTGGGAAAAAGAGAAGAACATGCCCAAAGTGATCCTTCCCTCGCCCTCTCGAAAGGGGGCTCCTCCCTCCACACTGTTCCTCTGCATCTAAGGGCCTGACGCTTGTCTCAGTCAGGGGGAGCTGCTCGAGAGGAAGGCCAGGGACAGCCCCGACGGACGCGAAGCGCTGAACCAGCACTATACGCAGACCCATTCCTGTTTCACTGAAACTGCGTTTTGAACTGAAATAATAACTTACAGTGTCATTTAAAGGATCTCATGCTGTTTTTTTAACAGGCCTCTAAAGGCTAAAGCTTTAAGAGAAATGGTCTAGTTAATTCTAACAATAGAAGTATCTTCATCCACAAATGCTATGATTGTGCAATCCTTGTCTAAACAAAGAGATGGAATAGGTAGATGATGACAGGTAATAGATGATAGATAGATAGATGATAAGGAAAGATAAAGAGGAAGAAATATCTTCAGTATCCCTGCTGGCTGATGGTTTTCCTGTTTGAGAAATGAAACTCATAAAATAGGTACAGGCAATCCTGTGACTTTGGGAAACCCATCTACCAAAACCTGAGTACACTTTTAAATTAGGATGACTCTGAGCATAACCTAAATGACTTCCCAGATTTATTGGGTGTCCAGTACCCAAATCCTCCCACAAATAGATGATTGCAATACTCTAAGTCTACCTTATCATTACAGTAGAAAAGTCCAAAGTAAGGCATCCCCAGAAATCTTGGCTCTACCTCCCTACCTCAAAATCTACCCTAGAGGAAAGTTTCATGCTACAGTGACCCTGACCAAAAAAAAAAAAAACTTGATTTTGTGACACCCAACACCCAATAGCTGCAGGTCCCAAAACTATGGAATAAAAGGCAACTGACTCTGAGAACCTAGACATCTGTAAGCAAGCATTCTTTAAGAGGCAGAGGTCAGCCTGGTTCCCACTTATACCCCGCCAGGAAGGCTCTAGTACACAGAACACCATCCTCTCCTGAGAAAAGAACCCAACCCCAGAGTGACTCACAAATTATGGGAAGGGCAAGAACAGATAGGCTCCCACCAGCAAAACAAGAACCTCTCTCTCTCTCACACACACATAAACATCCTCTCTCTCTCTCTCTCTCTCTCTCTCTCTCTCTCTCTCTCTCTCTCTCTCACACACACACACACACACACACACACACACACACACTCAGCTTAGGGCACTAGAATCTACATCATTTGTAAACTTTAAGGTCTGTATCCAGTACAGTTGTCACAAACTCTGGAAAATACATGTTTCTGAAACTGAAGTTTCCCCCAATCTCAGAACATTTGAAGGGGTCCAGATCACCTGTGTCTCCATCCACTAGCCAATGAAGAAAGATCACCTGGAAATATAAAGTAATTGCCTAACCTGCACCTAGGAAATCCTATGGCTCCACAATCCCTACTAGAAGATGCTCCTTTAGATGACATCCAGGGGCCTAATCATGTCACTGCTTTTATTGGAATTTAGCCAGTCTCTGGTAGAGGTCAGTGAGTTTTCTCTCCCAGCCTCTTCCCCAGCAATATAGTCTAAAAACCTCTGAAATCTCCACATTCCTCAGAGCTTTGCCAGCTCTAAGACACTGGCCTTGAGTATCCAGCCCCGTCCACTGCAATTCAACCTTTCTACTTCCTACCCACTGCATCATTTCCATACTCAAAAAAAGTTCTCTAGAAGAAAATGCAAGTGAATATATTTATAACATTGTGGTAATGAGGGCCTTCAAGTATGGCGACACAGTCAGAAATTGTAAAGGGAAATATTCATAGAGTTGGTAATATAATTCTAATCATAGTTTAATAATTCCATGAGAAATAGTAAATTTTCTGAACAAATGTTTTTAAATTACCATGAATAGAGTCTTTTAAAAACACAGGTTGACAAAAGACAAAGGCTTGGTTTCCCTAATTTTAAATGAACGCATACAGCCTTGGCCAGGTGGTGCAGTTGGTTGGAGTGTTGTCTCATACACCAAAAGGTGGAGGGTTCAATTCCCAGGCGGGGACCATACCTAGGTTGCAGTTTCAGTCTGGTTAGGGCAGGTACAGGAGGTAACCAATTGATGTTCTCTCTCACATCAATGTTCCTCTCCCCCCCCCCCCATAAACATATCCTCGGTTGAGGCTTAAACAATAATAAAACGAATGCCTACAAGTCAGTAGGAAAAAGTCCCACTGGGAAGAACAAAGCAAAAGACACCAACAGTTGTTTGATGGGTGAGGAGCTTCAGTTTAGGAAAATGCAAAAGTTCTGGAGATGGATGGTGGTGACAGCTGCAGAACAATGTGGATTTATTAAGGCCACTGAACTGTACACTTAAAATTGTCAAAATGGCAAATTTTATGTATATTTTACTACAATAAATTACAAAAAAATGGGTTGAATTAAAAAAGAAAGTCAGTGGTCACTATTGACTTTTACTAGATCAAGCTTAATTGTCCTGACTTGCAAGGCCTTTCATAAATAGTATCATCCCACCAGTAGCCTGATTTATCACAATTTGGAGGACTCTAGTCAGGCCCAACACTTCAAAATCCCAGGCAGCTACCCTCATTCCTAAGGTTTTCCAAATCTATATCTCAGAGAAATGCTGACATTTTTCTCTGATATACCCCAGTTGGGAAATTTTGTAGTTGTTTTTCAGTGATAGAGGTGATCATTATAAAGAAATCATTTTAAAGTAATTGTTTGAATTGTGAATTAAGGAGAATGGTTTGACTATTTAAATGTAATTAGTTTAATTGGGTATAAGAGGATGTTTCATTTTAGATAATGTAATAACCACCAGAGTGAGTTTGCTATTTGAAATGTATGCTGGTGGGAATTAATTAAACCGCAAGTAACCCTTAACACAGTGGGCCCTCAAACTTTAGTCAACATCAGAATCTTTTTGTTAAAACACAAGTTGCCAGACCCCACCCCAGAGTTTCTGAATCAGCAAGTCTGTGGTGAGAACAGAGGATCTCCATTTCTAACAAGTCCAAGGTGACACTGATGCTTCTGGTCTAGGGACACCTTCGAGACCTACTGACCCAGTTTTACTATATCCCAGTCCACCTTCAACATCGTGTACCTGCAATATGTTATTTCATACTTACAATAAAAACCCAAGGGATCAGCGTTACTAATATGTGCATTCTACAGATAAAAAGGCTTCATAGCTTGTCCAGAGCCACGCCGCTAGTAAGCGGTGGGGAAAGCATTCAGGACAGGCCCTGCATGCCCCCCACAAGCATTTCATATGTATCAAACATGAAAGTGTCATGAAACAAGTAAACAGGTTGGTTCCTTCTGTGGGCACAGTATCTGTCTCTCGGGGATAAGGCAGAGGTAACCCTAAAGCCAGCCTTAAAGGGGCCCCATTGTTCAACCAAAAATAGAACCATCACCCAGAACAGACTCCTGAGGACTAATCAACGGTGTCCCTTTAAAGCTCCGCGTCTAAGCTCTTTGGAGAGCAACCTACAACCTCCAGAGGCCAGTGATGATTTAAACAGTCCTGCTGCAGAAAAAATCCCTCTACTCCCCCTCCCCCCACCAAAAAAACTGTTATTACACTGACCTCGCCACTTTCCCAGGCTTCAGTAGTTTTTAAAGTTGCCCAGGTGATTACAAAGTGCAGCCAAGTTTGCTAACCAGCGCTCAGAGCACCTGCCCGGCCTCCCCACCCCAGCTAATGATTCCTCCGGCGACACAGCTTTGCCCAGGTTTATCCCTTCAGTGCTCTCTGGGCCACCCCCTCTGCTGCACCCGTTCAGCCAGCCCCCATCTGGTCTACACAGACATCAATATCCCATAGGCCCCTCTCCAACATCTCTAGCTCTGTCTAGGATGTGGTAGGTCTCTGAATTTAAAGGTCTGTGTACAATTATATAATTGTTTCTGTTTATCGTGGAGCCTGGGGAGGCTGGCAAAGAGAGTCAAAATCTTTATTTTGTAAAAAGTCTCCCAGAAAAGTTCTGTTTAATATGAAAACACTAAGCAGATGTCATCCTTCCTTGTTTTAAGTCATGTTTAATACGTTCACACAAGATGTTTCCTTATGATTCTCTGCTGTGAAATGCAAAGCTCAAGACGTTCAGAAATACTTGCGAAATGCAAACAGTTTCATCTATTACTGGTGGTGCCTTCTGGCCTGCATTTTTTAATGTATATGTCATGTAGATTCTGTCCACTTCTAAAAATTATTTAAAGGAATATATAATATAAAGGTGTACATGAAATGAAATAGCTGATACAGATATAAAATAATGGTCATTAATCATTATAAAGATGAGAGCGAACCGTGAAACAGGAATTATGGATGAGTGACTTACTTCCTGTAACAGTTACAGAGCTGGTTTTTGTGACAGATGATGAAAACCTGGAGAAACACTGGATGACACCAATTTTATTACAGAGAGAAAGGGAAGGAGGAAGGGAGGAAAGAAAACATATTTGAAAAAAACAATATTATCCTGGAATTAAATTTTGGGTAAGTTAATAAGTTAAATTATTGCACTGATTCTCTCCCAGGAGACACTTGGTCCCAATACAATCAACACGTTTTTCAACTTCAGCTCACACCTTGGAGTGTCACTCCTGGCCTGTGATGAATATGCAAGCCCTGCCTATCTAAAGCATAAGGAGAGTGATTAATTAGCTAATCCTCCTTCCATGCTGCCAAACATTTGCAAATAGCAGGATTTTCAACCATAATATTTACTGTATATGATTATAAATTAATGCAGCCAGTGCAGTAAAAATTAGTCTCATCTCAGTGTGCCCAACTAGGAAAAGAGCCTTATGTTTTCCCGGCCTCTTTCCCTCACAGATTTTTCACAAAAGAGACATTTCTGAACTACATCAGGGCATGATGAACTTCCTCAGTTGAAGGAAGGAAATGTTTAGTTTTACAATGGTCAGTGAATAGAAATCTTTGGTATATTGGATTGAAAATCAGTTCCAAAGAAATAATGAGTGAAATTTGTTCTCTGTATAATTGTGTGAAACATGGCCAATTTCAGTACAGTTCCTGACTGCCACATGACAGATGCTTAATATGTACTTGCCTTTAAAAAATGAAGGTCACATTGAGTTAATCCGACCTATGAAATCCTGGCATCATATGCAGAAGACACCAGGATGCCTAGATATACCGCTAGACAGCAGAGCAACCCCCTAGTGGGCACTTCCAGAACCTGGTTCGCATGCCCCGAATGGTTTAAACGCATCTATCTCCAAGCTTACTCATGGGGATTGGTTGGTGGACAGCCATAAAGCAGGCAAATGGCCCTCTAGTCAAAGCCCCAGCAAAGTCAGATCAGCACCAAGCATAAGCTTATATACCTGGCTCCAATGGTAACTTGTGTTTGTTTTTTCCTATTATTTTTAAGTTGCTCCAAAGTACAGCTAAATTCTGCTGCCCTTCTCCTTGACTGCTATGCATTTCCAAGGGTTGATTTGTGCCCCTAAGCAAGGCTTGAAGGCCCAGAATCTCAAAGTTAGAAAAGGTATTTTAGATGATCTAGTCCTTTTACTTCCCAAAGCTGAACTACATAGCATGGAGGCACCTAGCAACAGGGAACTCATTCATTCTCATACCAACCCATTCCATTTCTGGAAATTCTGGTTTTCAGAAAGTTTTGAAAAGAAGCTGGAACCTGTGAGGACCCACCAAGACAGAGGCAGGCCCCTAGGCCCCGAGGCAGGACAAAAGGCATACATGAGTGACTCAGTAAACTGCAGAGGGTGGAGGCAGTTCCAGGAATTAACTTAAATCTGTGGGTTTGACAAATACCAGGTGCACTCCAGCTTCAGGCACCTGTGGCTGAGAAACATCCTGAGCCCACCCTTCCTAAAGAATTTATAACCCATGTAACTTTGTAACTGACAATGATTGCTTGCTCACTGTAGCCCTATATAAGCTTGTGGGAAAGTTAGATCGGGGTTCGAGTCGGAATTCCACTGCATTGGATACGACCGAACCCCAGCTAGCTGGAATAAAAGTCCCTTTTGCTGTTACATTATCAGCTCTGGAGTGATTGTCTTTCCGCCGCATAGGGGATCTGATTCTCGGACATAACAAACCTATTTCCTCCAATTTGCTGGCCAAATTTCACCACTGAGACCATAAAAGTTTAATTATTCATACATCTGATGACCCTTCAAACATCTGAAGACAGGTGTTATGTCCCATGATGGTTTTCTCTTCCCAGTTTTCAGTGCTCCATGAAACTCTAGCTTGTTTTCCTATGGCACAGTTAAAGTCTCTTCATCATCTTAGTCTCTTCCCTCTTAATACTGAGGAATTCTTCTACCCTTCTTAAAACATAATAGCTCTCAACAAATGACTCTGGAAAAACTGGATATCCACAGGCAAAAGAAAATAAATCTAAACTCAGACCTCATGCTCTTCACAAAAATTAACTCAAAATCTATCATAATAGCCAAGAGATGGTTTGCAGTGCTCAGTGCTGAGTTGAACATGATTATCACCTCTTTCTCACACATTAGCCTTCCATTCACAATCTAAGAGCATGTAAAACTTAATACCATAATACTTCTACAAAATAACATAGGAGAAAACCTAGGTGGCCTTCTGTAGGACAATGAATTTTTAGATACAATACCAAAGACATAATCCATGAAAGAAGTAATTGAAAAGCTAGACTTCATTAATATTAAAAATTTCTGCTCTACAAAAGACATTATCAGGAGAATGAGAAGACAAGCCACAGATTGGGAGAAAATATTTGCAAAAGACACATCTGATAAAAGACTGGTATCTAAAATATACAAACTCTTAAAACTCAACAACAAGGAAACAAACAACCTGATTAAAAAATGGGCCAAAGACCTTAACAGACACCTCACCAAAGGAGATATACAGATTGCGAGTAAGCAAAAGAAAAGATGCTTCGCATCGCATGTCATCAGGGAAATGCAAATTAAAACAACAATGAGATACCACTACGCACTTATTAGAATGGCCAAAATCTAGAACACTGACAATGCCAAATGTTGGCAAGGATGTAAAAAACAGAAATACTCATACATTGTTGGTGGAAATGAAAAATGGTACTGCACTTTGGAAGACAGTTTGAAGGTTTCTTATAAAACTAAACATGCTCTTACCATATAGTCCAGCAATTGCTCTCCTTGGTAATTACCCAAAAGAGCTGAAAATTTAAGTCCACACAAAAACTTGCACATAGATGTTTATGGAAGCTTTATTCATAATTGCCAAAACTTAGATGCAACCAAAAAAAATGTCTTTCACTAGGTGAATGAATAAATAAACTGTGGTACATCCAGACAATTGAAACTACTCAGTGCTAAAAAGAAATGAGCTATCAAGCCACGAAAAGACACGAAGGGAACTTAAAAGCATATTAGTAAATTCAAGAAGCCATTCTGAAAAGGCTACATACTGTATGATTCCAACTATATGACATTCTGGAAAAGGCAAAACTATGGAGACAATAAACAGATCAGTGGTTGACAGATGGTAAAGTGTAGACAAATAGGCAGAGCACAGAGACGATTTCTAAAACAGTGGAAACCCCCTGTGGGATGTTGTAGTGGATATATGTTATTTGGCCAAACCTACAGAATGTACAAAGAAGAGTGAACCGTAAGGTAAACTGTGGACTTAGGGTGATTATAATGTGTCAGTGTAGGTTCATGCTTGGTGACAGATGTACCACTCTGGTAGGGGAGGTGGATAATGGAAAAGCTATACATGTGTGGGGGTGGGGGTGGGGGTGGGGGCAAATCTCTGTACCTCTTTTCACTTTTGTTGTAAACCTAAAATTGTTCTTAAAAAATAAATTCTTTAAAAGAAAGTAATAGCCAAGAGATGATTTGCACTGCTCAGTGCTGAGTTGAACATGATTATCACCTCTTTCTCACATATTAGCCTTCCATTCACAATCTAAGAGCATATTTGTTCTGTTGGTAACAGGATATGTATGGTACTCACTTTTGATTAAAATCATTTCCCCACAGTTACTGAGGCAGAGTTAAGAAGCACTTTGGGTTGGATTTACTTACATGAGAAGATAAAATGTCCTGTTGTAAAACACGAATTTTCCATGTTCTTTCCCCCATTCTAAATGTCCATTATACATGGCTGGAAAGAACCTGGTTTTAAATATATCATGATACTTAGTTTTCAACTCTTATGGATGCTAACAACACAAACTCTTCTACTCTTCGAAACTGCAAACTAAAATGAGTCACCATAATGTTATCACCATAATAGCCATATTCTAACCAAATAATGTACATCTTTGAACCAATCTTTCATCAACTTAGTGAATAGAGTAAGTCCCAAATATCTAGCAGTGAAATCAGCACTATTATTAACTTCATTTTGCAGTTAACATAACAGTGATATTGGCAATGCCATGTACAACTTCAGAAGAGACACACCTGAAAATAACCTTTTGGTAAGGTCCTAGAAGTGGTATGCTGATGAATGTTCTACAAACAGGGTGAATGCCTTCTGCAATGGGTCCATCAAGCGGGATCCAATTCAGTTGTGAACACCTCAACAGGTGGGAGGGTTAGCACGTTCCCATGCCACACATAGCAATTTAGAGCCAGTGGGGGCCTCAAGAATATTCAGCTCTACTTCCTATTTTACAAATAAACTCAATCCCAAAATGTTTATATTTGTGTCTAGGGTCCCACAGCCATTGATTGCAGGTAGAGCTCACATTTAAGGCTTCTAACTTCTAATAGTAAGATCTATTCTCACGTTAGGCAACAGAGCACTTTCTTAGTGCTTCAGTGAGGAGCATCAGGTCTTCAACCTTCTCCACGAAAAACATTCCATGGTCAAATAAGCACAGATACTTAAACACTCATTAGCTTTGATATAGAAATCTGTTTAACAGTATTAACAGCATTTCCTAATTTATTTAACCCCAAAAACTTGCACACTCCAGCCCCAGCACCCATTAGCATTGTGCAGACCAGAAGCACAGACACTGGGGGAAATCTGCCTCCTGACGTCTTTTACCTACCTACCCTGGCGTTGTCACTCAGAGCTGTATATTGAATGTTAAATCCCCTTCCACTGGATAGGCTTTCAAATACCTGGGGACAGCTCTCCTATTTCTCTAGAACCCTCCAGAGGCTGACTGCACAGAAGCTAAGAGTTCTTTTCTAAAGGGAGATGGCAATGTAGGTGTAAAGAAAAGAAAATTTAAGTGAGACCCCTAGTGGCTTGGGAGGCACAGATGATCTTTAATTCCTTGGATCTTTCTGGCACACTCAGAGGGGTTCACAAAAGATACTACAGCAGAGAGTCTTCAGTGTCAGCTGGAGGTCTCCCAGAAAACGCACTGAAGAACCCAGCCACCCTCCAAGAGAAGGCAGGGGGAGGAGGGCAGACTACCTCAGGCACTCATTTCACCAAGGTCCTTAATTACCTCTGGAGGAACCACTTTCGGTGCAACACTAATTACCTTCTCCTGCTCTGTAGGCCCAACCAAAAAGCGCCTGATTACTATTTAGATTGTGTTGAACATTCCTCAGGATTTTTTTTTTAATATATTTTTATTGATTTCAGAGAGGGGAAGGGAAAGGGAGAGAGAGAGAAACATCAATGATGAGAGAGTCATTGATCGGTCGCCTCCCACTGGGGATCGAGCCTGCAACCCAGGCAGGTGCCCTGACCGGGAATAGAACAGCGATCTCCTGGATCCTAGGTTGACGCTCAACCACTGAGCCACCCCGGCCGGGCTCTTCAGGATTTTTAATGAAGAATGTTTCAAAGAGCCCCAAACCGGCCAATACTCTGAATACCCTGAAAACCTTTTCTTCAATATTAATGAAAAGGAAAGCTGAATCGCATGGCATGAGCAGGGCCTTTTCTCAGCCCAACAGAGATGTGCTTAAAATAAAGGTCTCTGCCAGGGTTTCCTTCTATTTTCGTAGATTTTTGCTCTAGCCTCTGAGAAAAGGAATCTCTAAAACCATGGGTAGCTTTTTTTCAGGAGATGCAAAGCAAGGGAGAAATTTAAAAATCATGAGCTGTATAAATAAAGGGATGAGTTGGGTAGGAAATATGGCTTCACATTCCAATTGGAGCCCTGGCCAGGTGGCTCGGTTGGTTGGAGCATCACCTGGTACACCAAAGGGTTGTGGGTTTGATTCCCGGTCAGAGCACGTACCGAGGCTATGAGTATGATCCCAGTCAGGGTGCATACAAGAGGCAACCAATCGATGTTTCTCTCTCTCTCTCTCTCTCTCTCTCCTTTCCTCTCTCTTTAAAAAATTAGTAAACACACATCCTTGAGTGAGAATTTTTTAAAAATCCAATTGGACACCCTCTCCAGACTGGTGCGGTGTTCTTACAAAGCTCTTGATCGATTGGTTCTATAGGCAACATACTCAACACACCGGAGGCAGGCACTTGATAGTAAAATTCTTGAAATAACTTTATGGCTAAAGGCAGGAGCCTCGCATTTGAGAACAAGACGTGCAGGTGAACTGTAAAAATAAAAGACCATTTGGAGTTCTTTCAGACTTTACCCTGAAGCAAACCAAATACAATTAAATATTTCATGAAATCTCAGTCTAAGTCCGACCAATGCAAGCAGAAAAATGCCAAGATGGTTTTTAAAATTTAATCCTTAACCTTAGGTCACTCACCCGGGGACGTCGCTAATCGTGTGACAAGTGAAGCGGAGGAAGGCCTGAATGCTGGGGCCAGCGAAGCTCATGCATACTTAAAGCCACAGTGCTGCTGGGCCTCACCCGCACTGGAGGGGGCGTCGAGTTGACTGACACTGCGGCCAGTGGGGAGGGAGTGGGGGATCAGGTTTATGCTGAGAATTACCTGTATAAGGCCTAACTGTTTTTCATGTAATGCTTTTGGAGCAAAACATAAAACTCATAGAAAAACAGAATTTAAAAAGGCAAAAACAAAATTCACACCCCACCCAAAAACCCAGTAAGAAAGTAGGGAAGGGGAGAGCCGGCATTATTAATGGCCCGTTATGTGAAGTTCTCAGGTGATCTCTCCCCCTGGGTTATTGAAATAACCGTCCTCAGTGGGACTCCCGGCCAGCACTCCAGCCCACTGTCATCTGTCTTTCACACCACAGCCATTGTGATCTCAAACCTGACCATAATCGCTTCCTTGCCTAAACATCTTTGTTGGCTCCCTGCTACCTAGGAGTAAAGCGCCAGCTTACTGGTTTCACATTCAAGTCCTTCTCAGCTTCCCCTTGTTTCACCCCTCCAGCCTGACGCCTCCCCTCTCCCACCCCCCACTTACCCAGTGCCCCGTGGCAGTGAAATTCCTGTTTTATTCTCCTACCTGAGCCTTTGCATCAGTCTGTATCTCCTCTTACATTTCCCTCCTCTGGAAATCACTCATCAGTCCAACACTCCTGGGCCAAATTAATTGCTCCCCAGGGCACCCTTGTTCTAAACAATTAATTGTAACAGATTGAAATCAGTAAGTACTTGCTACAGGCCAGGCACTGTTCTATGCACAGTTACTCATTTAACTGACTCCTCCTTTAAGCCACATGACAACCCTATGAGGCTGGTACTATTACTGTTATTTCTCATTTTCCAAAAGAGAAAACTGAAGCACAAATAAGCGGAGTGTCCTGACTAAGGTCATTCAGCCAGTGAGTGGCAGACACCAGATTCTGACCCAGGCAGCCTGGCTCCATGGCATCCCTCTCAAGGACACCTCCAACCACCAACAGACTGAGCCTCCTGGGATCAAGCTGGGAGGGAGTCCCCAGGGCTCGGCCAGGCCCAAGGGGTTGCCTAACACAGGGGCTCATTGAAGTTGCTTTTCACCAAAAGTTGTGAGGACCCCCAAAATTGGGAAAATAAACAAGGCCAAAAACCGAGGGGAAAGATGAGTCAAGCAAACCACAGAAGAGAGACTTTACAAGTCCCCTAAATCAAGAGAGAAGTGCAAAGGTCAGGGCTGAGCTCTGCAATCAAAGACCAGAGAGCCAGGGGCCAGGCTGCTTCCAGAAGCAGCAAAATGCCTTGCTCACCTTTTGTCCCCATAGCTGAGCTCAGCAAAGTTCTTTTGTTTGAAAATGTATAAATAAATCTAGCTATCTGTGTGCTTTAAATTTCTTTGGGGAGAGCCAGGCTCCTCCTCAGAGGGCTGTTTCAGCCCCTCCAACTCGGAACTTGTTGGAGGTGAAACCTTGAGGTGGCCCCGCTCAGAGGGACATGATCCGCCCCCAGCCTCACAGCAGACCCCATAATAATGCAGCCAGGATGGAAGTCTTCTGTTTCTAAAGCACGGGCTACTGACTCATAAATAACACCAGCTTACTTGTCATTTGCTCATAATTTGTTTTTCGTTTCAGGTCAGGCCCACAGAAATCTCCTCAGCACTAATTTTCTTCCCCCTAATGTCCCAGGCTCTGCAAGGCTGCTTTTTTCTCCAGGTATTTAAAGGAGAGGAAGCATGTTTTTCAGAACCCAACTCGTGTGCTTTCTCTACCATGAAGCTTTCCTTTGTCAGCCTATTGGAAGCAAGCTCTCTCTCCTCTGATCTCCTAGTACACATTCTTTATACCAACTCAAGCCCTGATTGGTTATAATTATATTCATTTCCCAGGGCGGCTACCACTAATACCAGTAGCTATCATTTCTTTTCTTGAGAACTTGCTATGCACTGTTACAGACATTATATCATTCAACACCATATGAAAGGGGTATTCTGGTCCCTGTTTTACAAATGAGGAAACTGAGGCACAGAAACATTAATAAACTGGCCCAAGTTCACAAACCAGTAAGAAGCAGAACTACGAATTGATTTCAGGGTTGACTGCTCCAAACAGCAGTGCTCACCAAACCGTCTGCGTGTTACCCAACATTTCCCCGCCTCCGCGCAGTGAGGCTGCGCTCATGTAGCCAACGGGCTGTGAGCAGAACAAATTATGAGCAAATGACAGCGATGTGTGTCATTTCTGAACTGAGACATTTAAGAGTGGCAACTCTGGAAGCCGCGAGTTGAGAACAGACGGCCAAATCTCAAAACAGAAAAAAAAAAAAGCCTAGATCCAGGTGGCACCACTTGGAGGAGAGAGGCTGTGAGGAACCCTGAGATGTGCATGAGACTTTCTGGAAGCAAGAAACAAATTTTGTTATGTTAATCCCTTCAGACTTCAGGGATGTTGTGGTTTTGTGGCTGTCATCGTAGCATTCACTAATGCAGGCTCCAAATCCTATGTTTTCAACCCTAAAACTCCAGCTTCTTCCAGCTTGACTTCTCAGAGCACTTAGCTAAAGTGAGACAGAGGAAAGACATGAGGCAGGAGATACATCTGGTGGCACCCTTTTCTTCAGGAGAGGCACGGGAGTAAATTGGGAGCAGCCAGGAGGGAGCCGTGGATGACTGCACACCACAGCGCGCCCGGTGTCCTGAGGGTCCCGCAGGCAGGCCCGGAGCCGAGGAGGAAGGTGAGCTGAAAATGGGCTGTGGCGTCTTCTGCTCCAACAAGATCCTTCCCCTTTCCGCTCTCACTCCAAATTTACATCTTGGATTCTGCTTCGGTAAGTTCCCTGATGTATTGAAGGCTCTCATACACTGTAATACAAGGCTCCATAGCAAAGGAAGATTTTGAAGACCCGCAGAGTGGCTGTGGAAGCAGCACACGTCCTCTCGCCTATTTAAGGTAGTTTTGGCTTCCTCTCGGTAGACGAGGCAAGTGAATTTCCTTCTCTCGGGGCCTTTAAATGAACTCATCTCCCTCGCCACTGTCTCGTCAATGCATTAGCTAAAATGATAAACATACTTTTCTTTAAGCAATATTAAACTTGGAAATATTCAATGTGCTTATCTCCCTCCCAGCAGTTTCACCATAGTAACTTACACTGCTCACACACATTCAAACATACGCACATATAAGTGCATGGCAGCTTTCTTCATAATAGTGAAAGACGGGAAACAACCTGAATGTCCATCAACAACAGACTGGTTATATAATATTTTTCTGCAAGGAGATTTATAGTCCTTAAAATGATTCTATAGCTCTAGATTTATTGACGAGCAAACATCCATGTCAGATTTATGAGCAAAAATTTAAATTATAAAAATATCTATAGTGTGGTGTGATTCTATTCATCTAAAACTGTCTGCCACCTGTGTGTGTGTGTGTGTGTGTGTGTGTGTGTGTGTGTGTGTGTGTGTGCTTTGTTTGTGAGTAGAGAAGGCTTACCAGGTCCTCTCCAAAATATTAACAGCAGTTCTCTCTTCTTAGTAGGTTTGGGGGTATTTTTCCATTCTTCCCTATGTGCTTTTCTCTACTGCTTCAATTTTTAAATGTCCACATAGTATATTTATAATTGTCAAGATAATAAAACTGACTTCATTTGGGGGAGAATGTTGAAACCAGATATTAGTTATCACCTTCCAACCCACCTAGCACTTCAATGGCCTGTCTTCTAGAGCCCAGGTCTACCTCCAGTTTCCATACCAAGAATGACGCCTGGTCGTTACTCAGACACTGTTCCGTGGAAACAGTGGTGAGGATTTAAAAGTACATTAGAAGTTAATCCATTCTTTGATGAGTGTTCACATCAGACTCCCACATTCAAATGTGAAAATGGATCTGACAGAGAGAAGACGTATAAATCCATTTCAATAAAAACTTCAAGTTTTTTAACTTTTGTTGCAGAACTGGAAATCCCAAGCTGACCAAAGTTTTAAACCATGATCTCCAGTTCATGTGGGCAGAAAGCACCATAAAGTCACTGGCTGTCAGATAAAGGAAAAACAAAAGAAGCTCTAAATTGTATCTGTCAACACCCCCGAAACTATCTCAGGCAAGATATTGTGAGACAAGCTTTTCTTATTTTAAGCCTCTCTCGCCTGATAGTGTAAATTCTGTCAAAAATGAATTTAATAAAAGGCAGAGTTAAAATACACTGTCAACCCTCCTACTTAAAAAACTGACACAAGGAGCAGAGTTTAATAACTAAGATCCAAAGAATGAGAGGGTAGAAATAAATAAGAAGTGGGTGACTTCAAAATTGTAATGAATTTCTAGATTATAAAAGCCTGTCAGATCAATGGGGATGGAAGGAGACTTGACTTGGGGTGGTGAACACACAATGCAATACACAGATGATGTACTGCAGAATTGTACGCCTGAAACCTACATCATTTTATTAACCAATGTCACCCCAATAAGTTCAATTTAAAAAGGTAGAAAAAAAAATTGTTTTAAATCTGTCAGAAAAGTGCTATCATGGGAATAAGCCACCAAGTAATATTATGAATAAAGTTTGATTTTAGGACTAGCTCATCCCTTTCAACATTATTAGATGCTCAATAAAATTTTGCTGAATGACTGAATAAGTGTTGTGTAACTCAGAAAGAAATTAGCTATGCTGCTATAATAAATATACCCTAAAATCTCAATGGTTAAAACAATAAAGACTCATTTTTCTCCCAAGTCATGGTTCAATGCAGTTGGGTGACAATTCTGGAAGTCTCTCATCCAAGTGGTAACTCAGGGATCCAGGATTATTCGAGATGGTGGCTTTTTTTTTTTTAATCCTCACCGAAGGATATGTTTAATGATTTTAGAAAGAAGAGAGAGAGAGAGGGAGAGAGAAACAGCCATGAGAGAGAGAAGCATCGATCGGTTGCCTCCCATATGAGCCCCGACCGGGGATCGAACCTGCAACCTAGGCATGTGCCCTGACTGGGAATCAAACCCGCAACCTTTCAGTGTACAGGATGATGCTCCAATCACCTGAGCCATACGGGTCAGGGAAGTAGCTAATAATTGAATCATGTAGCCTGGAAGATTGCCACAAAAAAAGAAGAGCTGGGAAATCAAATGTAGTGTTTTATGGATAGACCCAGAAGCGGTATATGTCATTTAAACCTGTATGCCTTTGGCTAGAACTCAGCCACATGCTTCCACCTTGCTGCAAGGAAGGCTGGGAAATGTGGTCATTCTGTGTGCCCGGGAAGATAAAATGGATTTGTGAGCATGCATATGCTGACATTTTCCCATGTTAACTATTTCAATGGTAATCTTTCTAGAACATATATATTATCTTGCTTTCTGAAAGACAACAACAAACATTACACTCTTTGTGTGTCTGTGTGCCCCAAGTTGATCATCACAAGCATTACTCACTGCTCTTAACTAATATACAGATCTGGGAGTAAGGCTCCCTCTCCTTTCTCAGTGCTCCCACAGTTAACCACCCACACTCATGCTTACTACTGCCTCACCCGGTCAGCCTTTGCTTTGATCCCCCCAACACCAACCCCCCCAGTCTCCCAGATCTCTCACTCCACTCTGACCTCACCATCAACTAATCCCTTCCACACACTGCCACCAGCCGGATCTTTCTAGAGCAATGCTTCAATCACCACTGCCACAACAAGCCTTCGTATCCTAAGGTATAATATTATTTCCCTTTGTCTTTCGAATTGCTAGCCCAGTGATAAAGTGTGGTCCAAACTCCTTAACCTTCATAAGCGGAGGTGGCTACCTAGCTTTCTGATCCCCTTTAAAACTCCATTTCAGCCCGTTGGGTTGCATTCCCTCCCCCATGACATTGCTCATTTCTTCCTTCTGGTCTGAGACACCCTCGGGGTCTTCTGCAATTATCTATCCCCCACACATTTTTAGCATTCTGTTCCAGTCTCACTTTCTGTATTCGTTAGGTAATATAAGCTGCTGTGACACAAAAACACCCAAATCTCAATGATTTAACACAATAGAAGTTTATTTCTTTCTCTCATAAAATCCAAACTGGGTGTTCCTGATATCAGATGGCTCTCCTATCAAGTGACATTTCAGGAACCCAGGCTCCTCCCGTCTTGGTCCACACTTTGGTCTTTCTTTCTCTTGCCTGTAGCCAGACATTTAGCTACTGCTTTCACTGCCTCCAGCGTGTCTGCTTCTTCTGCTCAGTACTCCTTACTCTGCTTACAATTTGCTCTTCCTAATCTGCTATACAGTGCTTCAAAAATCTTAGCAATTAGAACCTTTCTATAAATAAAATCATCTGTGGAAGCCCAATAAAGTGAAAAATAAAGGCAGAACTGTTCAGTTTGTTGCAAGTGGGGGCACTAGCTCGCTCTCTATCTCTTTTCAAGCTGGTATAGCAAGACTTACTTTTTTTTAATTTTTTAATATGTTTTTGTTGATTTCAGAGAGAGGAAGGAAGAGAGAAACATAGATCAGCTGCCTCCTGCACAGCCCCCACTGGGGATCAAGCCCACAACCCGGGCATATGCCCTGACCGGGAATCCAATCTCGACCTCCTGGTGCAAGGGACGCCACTCAACCACTGAGCCACACCGGCCAGGCAACACTTGCTCTCTTAAGCAGCTGCTTGGCCCCAAGGAGACTCTCGGTAACCAGAAGTGCGCTTCCTCTGCTTTCCTTGTCTCAACAATAGTATTTGCTCGTTGAAAAGAACTTCAATTGGCAACTCATCTAAAATTTCTTATTAGTGGCACAAGACCTATTAATTTTGTCTACAATTCAATCTTACCACAAATGAAGAAAGAAAGAAAAGAACAAGGTGAGGAAATCAGAGAAGAAAAGAATTCTGAAAGCTCTGGTGAATAATAAACTGATAGCAATAACAGAGATTTACCAGACTTTTCAATAGTACCCCGTTTCCCCCACAGAAATTCTCCATCTAAGCAGCTCACAAAGCCTCCTCTGCACTAAATGCCACGTGAAGACGAAGACATGTAACTTCTTCAAATGGCAACACAGAGAAATAATATGATTAGTCCTAAGTGTTCATTCAAACAGCCTTTAATAGAAGCACGAGTATTTTTCTAAAAATTTTTAGAATGATTTATTTCTATTTTAAGCAAAAATGATATTTTACAAGTTAAAAAATATAGAAATTAATTTAATTATTTCCAAGAATAGTAAGGTTTATGGGTTCAGTGAAAAGTTCCACGTGCCAAAAGCAATATTATTGTATATGCCAATGTTTATAGTATTTGTTATTATGAATTAATTTCTGTTTCCCTGGGCCACCGTCTCAACGTCATCTTTGATTAAAGTGCCTTGAATTAAATGTTAACTGAATATAGTTTGAAACAAAGTTTCCTTAATCCACACTGACCTCTAGAGACATAGAGGGATTACAAAATGCTCAAGCAAAACCAAAATCCACCTCCACAAAACCAGTGTGAACATAATAAAAGGATTTATTTGGGGGCAAATTCTCTGAGCTGGACTATTCTCTGAGCTCCATGCTATACTCCACTGACTAAGCAAACTGCATCGCACGGTATTAAAATTTCACTGCAAAGATCAAAAGAAAGAAGCAAAGAGAAAGTCTCTAGAGAAAAAAAGAACTTGAAAATAATTTAAATTGTTCAAATGTGTGTAATGGAAAAAGCATTGAACTATGTATCCAGGGATCCAAGTTCTGGTTCTGTTTCTTCTACATAATACCTGTGCGACCTTGGGCAAACCCTTTCCTTCTGAAGGCTTTATTTTCCCATCAGTTAAGTGTGGGTTTGAACCAAATTGCACAATACTACATGCTAAGTGCAAATTAAGGATGTTAACAATTTCTTTTCTAATCTAAAAAATAAAACCAATCTAGCTTTTTTAACACCTTCTATTATTAGACTGGGCAGTGTAGTACATGACTAGTGAAGATTACTGATCACTACTAGTTTCCTAGGGATGCGGTAGCCAAGTGCCACAAACTGGGTGACTTAAACAATAGAAATTTGCTTTCTCTGGAAGCTAGAAGTCGAACACCAAGGTGTCAGTACAGCCATCTCCCTCTGAGAGCCTGGGTAGAGTCCCCCCTTGCTTCTTAGTTTCTGGCGGTGGCCATCACTGGCATTCCTTGGCTTCCAGCTGCGTCACCCTGATCTCTTCCTCTGCGGTCACATGGCATTCTCCCCGTATATCTCTCTGCACACTGTCTTCCCTCTTCTTATAGGGATGGCAGTCATATTGGATTAAGGGCCTGCCCTACTCTAGATGACCTCATTTAACTTACCTAATTACATCTGCAAGGATCTTATTTCTAAAGAAGGTCACATTCTGAGGTATTAGGGTTTGTACTTCAACATATCTTTTTTGAGGGGGACATAATTCTTAACAGTGATAATGGGGAAATATATAGTCAGAGAAACTTGGCAGTTTTAAAAGAGAAGCAATGTCATTTGCAATTTAGGTCACTTACAGGACAGGCTAAGTATAACGAATTCTTTCCTCTTGAAGGATTGTGTTTGCTGGAGAATCCATGGCAAGGAAACAGTTATTCGGTGCAGAAATGACATGGCCTAAGGCTGGCAAACTGACTCAGACAAGACTCTGGCACCGTGTCACTGAAGGTAGGAGTGGTCCGAGGTAGTGATGCTCCTGCGTAGTACAGACTCAAATTCAGAACCAAGGCCTCTGAAGTTTGCCCTGCAAAGGTTAATACCACAAGAAACCAATGAAATGCAACCTTACCATTCTGAGTCAGAAAAGTTGTTTTAAAATGTTTGTATTTTCCTCCTACATTTTGATAAATGAGCAAGAAATACAGAGGATAAACCTAGAAAATCTTGTCAGGCCATATAGCGAGGTAGCTCTCAAACTCTGCTAAGATCATGTCAAGAGGACTCAGGAGTCAACGTGTTTGCACTGGCCAAATATGGGTAAATCTGTGCATAGTAAGAATAATAACAATAGATTAGAACAGATCAAATTCATTTAAAACCCATGAGTTCCCAATAATACGTAAGGGGGGAACCCTTATTTGTCTCCTTTGTGGATAATAGGAAACCAACTCATTTTGAAAACTTGTAAGAAAAGGGAAAGAATCGAGTACTGATTCTGCCTTTACTACTCAAACCGCACCACTACTTTAACCAAACAGTGGACAAGGGAATGTTTCCCAGACAGTAGATGAAAAGGAATCACATGGTTTCACCATTGTGCAACCCCTAATGAAGCAAAGGACACCAAGAGATTCAATAAAAACACTACTGGAAGACAACTTCTAAATTTAAATAAAGCACACAACCCAAAGAAAACAAAACACCAAGAGAGTAAGAATGCAAATAGGATGTAAACATTTCACTGCAAATGCTAAGTGATTTAATGTTTTTTCCTCTGTGCGTTGTTCTGAATGAGCAACCACTGACAATCCATGAGCCACAATTCTAGCTACACAATATCATTGTGAAAATGTGTTTCTTATACCCAAATGCAAAAAAAAAATTCACACATGCTTCCAATTTAAGAAGGGGCAGACACACACACACGCGCGCACACACACGCATCTTGTACTTTCTGAAACTCCACTGGAAAAAACAAAAACAAAAAACACTGCAAAAGTGGCCTCAAAGTGGATGGCGGGGTGAGAGGGCATCAAGCAGAGGACAGGGAGTTAGGAGAATACAGTCAGGGCCTGGGGTGTACCAGGGCCTACGGGGTACAAATGCCTCCTACACGGCAGAAGTATTGATGAAAAGCCAGACAGCCACCTCCCCTCTCCCTCCCCGGGAGCCCGTCCCGGCAAACGGCCCACCTACCCACACAGTGATCAGTCGGGGTCCCCACTCCAGGGGGAGACCGTCCCACCCCAGCAGAAAAACCTGCTCTAGCCACACGGTCATCAGTCACTGATGGAATAAAAAGTAGAGACGTAAGGATATTATTGCAGTGACAAGGTAGCTAACATAAGAACTAAATAATGTGGCTGAGGGAGAGAATGACAAAAGGGAAAGAGAACATGGGAGGTAGAGGGACAAATGGGAAACAGGAGAGTAAGTGATTCACGTTTGGCAGCTGCACATATGTCAGCAAAGCTGGTCTTTAGAGCGCGAAGGAGGGACTGGGGAGAGGGATGAGCCTGCAGAAGAAAGCAGAGGCCAGGCCTGTATGTCATACCAAGGAGAGTCTGAGCTTTGTCCTGAAAGTCCCAAGGATTTTAAACACGACATAGCATGGTTAGATCTGCATTTCAGAAACACGACTTGGCAACTGGGAGGTTGTGGTGTCCGTCACCTAGGCAAGCGGCCTGTGGAAGAAAGGCCTCGATGGGAGCGGGGAAGGCACATATCAGAGGGCACCCACACTGAACACCCGCTGGAATCATGCAGCAGGCAACTCACGCTACTTCTGGGCCTGAAAAGGGAGATGTGGGTTAGAAATACGGATACCAGAGTCATCGGCATATAGAGGACAATTGGAGCCATGAGAATGAATGTGACTTCCCGTGGTCAGCAAATACTGCGAAACAAGAGGCGGGTAAGAGAACATAAAATTTAAGAAGAAAGGGAACTGGCCCACTAGGTCAGCCGAAATAGACAGAGGTAGACGATATTCATTGCTGCATTGTCTGTAATCGCAAATGACTGAAATAATCAAAGTCCCATAAATATGGGGCTGGTTAAATAAATCATGACACTTTCTACAGCGGAATTTTTTGCAGCTATAAAAGAAGGAATGAGTAATTATTTTAATAATAGAAAAGATGTCCTAAATGTATAATATTGTTAAGTGAAAAAAGCAAGGTGCAGAATAGCATATGTTTAATGTGCTATCATTTAGATGAAAATGGGGGAAATATATATATTCACAAAATTACTCTGGAAAGATACACAAGAAATTTGTATCCTCAGGCAGAACAAAGTGGGGAACCTGGAGATTAGGAGACAGGACATCCAAGGCAGAATCTCAACCCAAATGTCCTATCAGCCTGTGGTAAAATGAAAGCATCAGAACCTGATGCTATTAAATATTTAAACCACTAAAAATAATTCTCCTTGTTCTGATTCCATAGTCACCCAACAACATTCTGAAACTTTTCCCACAGAAAGATAATTCATTCTGCAGACTGTCCACTTGATAATCACAGATTTTTATGGCAAGTTAATCATTGGCATTCTACTACGGGCTTTAAACATCCATCTCTTGCAAGCTTTGTGAGCTTGAGTTTCAATCAGATTAGAAAGAGATTTGGAATCTACAGAGCTAAGGGCTAAGCACTAGACTTGGATGTATTAATCAAGGTGAATTATACCTTGTTAGGTCTCTTAACAGCCAATGATCTGGTCTTTCCTGGCCACACTCCAACAGCACTATAATGTTATATTCAAATTCCTAGAGGAAACAAAGTTTGTTTATATAACTTCTCACTTTATGACACACATTTCAGTGACTGATATCAGATTTACCAGTCTACCCATGAATCCCATAGGACTGTGACCTCCAACTTCTCCCAGCTGCATCCATTCCCCTCCCCCTCAAAATTGGCCAGTATCATTCCATCAAAATCTTTCCTTCTACCAAAACACAAATTATACCATATACATTGATGTACTCTTGCCAGGACCCATCACCATAAACTTCCTGCAGGGGAGATCTGTTTTATTCATCTTTGTATTTCAGAAAGATAATACGGTACCTTGCACATTATAAACATTCATATTGAACTGGATTGAATTCCCTAATATATTATCTACCCAGATAAGGTAACTACGTAAGCCACTTAAATCAAGGGTCCCTATAGAATTCTCTTTCAGGGGAGACCTCTAATCTTGTAAGGGAGATATTTTTGCCCGTGGGCCTTTGACAGCCTTCAAGTGTAATCATAAATGAAGTCACCTACTCAACCAACTTATAACTGTGCTCAGATAATATGCTGTTATCTAGCAAGTTCCGAAAATGGATTTTCTGTTCTCATTAATAAAAACTCTCAAATACATGACATATAGATTGATATTTTCCAAATTAAAATTTGATTTTTAAGATATGCTACACTAAAATGATGCCAAAACAAGATATAAATTTTCTTTGAGACTGTAGAGGGGTGTTTGCAAATCCTATGCAGGGAATCCAGGCCTGGGGAGAGAAGTACAGGTGGCCAAGAAAGCCAGGCCCGACCCCTTCACCCCTGTAATTCACACAAGCAGCAAATAGCTCTGCTTTTTCTGTTCAATATGGTGGTTTCATATATTATTGCATTTTTTAAAGGTTTCCACTATGCTTTTTTTAGTTTGAAAACCCATTTGTTTAAAAAAGACTTCATAATCTCCCACTACTTCAGATTATCATTGTTACAAATTTCCCTGCCCTGTATCTGCACAGAAGTACCAGGTGATGAAACAATGAAATAACTAACACGTTAGATAACAGAACATTTGTTGAAAACTATGCTGCATACAATGTGATTCTTTTTGAGCAGTTAAAAATACCACTCCTTTTTATTTTCTTAAATAGTGGGTATATTTATTTCCATCATTTCTGTTACTCTCCTGTTTTCTAACTAAAATCAATGTATAAATAATGTTCACAGTACTCTGTAGAACACAGAACCTGGAAAGGTCCCTGCCACAATCTAAACTCCATGAAAGGGTGATCCCCCCGTGAAACATCTCAGAGCAGAGGGCTTTCTGTCAAGTATTCAAAGCCATTGCTCTTTATCAGGAAATATCTCCAATGTGGAAACTCCAGATCTATAGGTGTTGAAAAATACCCCCCTTTTTTTCCATTTTATTTTATTCAATTAGACCTTGTAATTCCAGAAAAGTAACTGCAAACCTTAAGATGCACCACTCTATTTTTATGTATGAAAGGAGGTCCAATTACTTCTCACTGGAGAGAAACAAAATGTTAGCACACTAAAGCAGAAAACAGGAGAGCCTTAAATTGGGAGGAGGGTACAGTGAAATATGGAAGGAGGCAGAGGAGATCTAAGAAATCGGATCAGCTGTATCTTAATTACCAAGTTTCCAATATTAATCTAGACACATATTTCTGAACTCATCCTCCATGGGATTTTATCTCTGCTCCCGTTTCTTTTAACTCAATTGGAGCATTATTGTCAAAATATCAGTCTCATCTGATAAATTACATTTTAACTAAATCATCACACATTGTTATAGAGTTGCTATTCTGTTCTAACCACATTCAAATAAGCACCGGTACTGTTTAATACGTTGTAAATACTTCAGAACAAAACCTAAACAAATAATCCTTACACAGTCAGGGACAGAGCACCATCACTGAGCCATGCTGCGCACATGTCAAATACCTTGATAGAGCAATAATGGCCTATTAATCAGAACACAGGTTAAATGGCCCCACCACCTGCTGTACATCAACATTAATATTCTGATAAACTATTTAAAGAGACGAGCAATGTCACTACCATCCTATCCCAGCTCGAGCTTTCAGGTAATATTATCAGGCACAGATTTGAGCAACTTAAATCTAGACCTAGGAACTAAAATAAATCACTGGCCTCCAGCATTAAACTATTGTTTTACTTTTGTAATTAAATCATTGAATGCTTTCTCAGATTCCTCTGTACACATGTCATAAAAATTCCACTGTGCTGGGACCGAGTGTTAGCCGACATTTAATGGTTGAATACCCACCTGTACAAGGCTCTGGGTTTCCTCGGTGATCAAGAGAAATACCACCTCGGCCATCCTATTACTTAATGTAAAAGTCGTAGGTTCCAGTCTCAAACTACTGCTGAACTTGAAGCTAGTTACATGGCCTTGGACAAGTCCCCTAGTCTCTCAGCCTCTTTATTCTCATCTGTAAAATACAGAAGTTGGACTAGATCCCTTCCAGCACTAGAATACGATGAATATTCACCCTGCGGCCACTGCTGGGTTTGCAGCACAGGACGCAGGTGAAGGGGCTCATTATCCGAGCATCACCTGGACGGTGTAAGCTTACTGACTTGCCTTTCTATGAGCATACGGGTCAATTCTGTTGTTTTAATCTCCAAAGTTTCACCTGAGATAAGATTTTTGGGTCCTTGAGATGCTATTGACACACAGTATTGACAACATTTTAAGAACTTTCTTTTGTGAGTTGAGAAGCTGCAATAGAGGAAACTAATAATTTCTAACTGTGAAAGACTAATTTGTGCATCAAGCTACAAACATGAAACACACAGCACCCCTTCATCCATACAAATTATTCCATCTGGATTCTGTGCTGCTACTGATTCGCCAAAAGGTCAAATGAGTTGAAACTTTCAAAAGAAAGATATAAATTTACTCCTTATATAGCTCTCTGACATTTTAATCGTTTATACTTTTCAACATTATATAATTTCTCGGACTGAGAATTCAGAATTAGGGGTTATGATCTGAAATCTAAAGTTTCTGATTTTGCTTAAAAGTCTTTGAACTCCAAATCTGGTAGAAATCCAGGTCTAACTCCCTCACTTTAAAGGACACACACACACACACACACACACACACACACACACACCACCACCCCCACCCCACCCCCAGGGAATTAACTAATTTGCCCAATAACACAGCTAGCAAATGACAGGAAGGACTTGAACCCAGATCTTCAAGCTCTTTCCACTACAGGAAATGACTGCCCTGAACATACACAGAGGGCCAGATCACCACCAAAATTCTTTCTAGTCTAAATTTCTAGGTTCCCTAAGGGATGGTTACGATCCAGAGGGTTCACTGTCCTAATCAACACAATGAGGCCTTCCAATTTCTGGGTGAACTGAGAAGGGCATACTATCCCTCAGCATTCTTAGTTGCAAGTCACCAAAGACATTGGCCGATTTAAGAAGGAAAAGAGTTTTTCAAAGGATAGTTTCCAGAATTACCAGAAAATATGTAGAAACAGGTAAGGAAAAGAGACATCCGTGTCTACGTGGATCAGATCCCTCTAAAAGTGACTGTACAATATTTAAACGAATCTCAAGAATTTAACAGTGTCCATTTTAGCATAATGCATGTAATACATCCAGGAAGATCCACATTAAAACATGTATGCTGTCACCTTCCAGTGGTAGAAAATGAGTAATTTTGAAAATGTATGCTTAGCTAGAGTTCCTAAATGTTCTGCCACTTATATTTATTATGTGTGTAATATGGGGAATATTTTTTTACCAAAATAATAATGTACTGAAGAGCTTTCTAATTCTGTTGGTAATTTTAGATGATTCCAAAACTCTAATAACATATGGTGCTAAGATAGCACATACTGCTTTTTATGACATTCACACCCCATAAAACCCCACCCTTTTAAATGCTAATTTTATTTTTGCATTTGTTTTAGAGACTTATAGGTTCACATTTTTCATAAACAATTTCCTCAAAGAGTGGAATTTTTAAATTATTTTTAAAAGCAGGAAGCACAGTTCCACTTTAGAGGGGATTTAGACTATCAAAACACCCTGTATTTTCCTCTTTACCAGTTCCTTTCCTGGCACGATTTACTGCCTTCAATTGCAGTTGCCTATAGCTTTCTCCTGCTCTTGCTACTGCAGGTTTACTACGTAACACTTGGAGTTCTTGGTACCCTTCCCTTCTTCTCCCCAAATATCCAAGCCCTCCACCCCATAATTTTGCTAGTTGATTCTGTCCCCGGTCACTATTTATGGCTGGAGATAACCCCAGATTGGGGCAGCCAGTCTGGTTCTGAGATCTGTGATCTCATTTGGTTTTACCACCTACACATTAAGGGCGTGTATATGAACTAAGAAGTTTAACAAGCACGAAGCATGTGCACACAAACATGGATCCTATACTGCAGAGTTTGCATACCACGCTTTAAGGGAGAGCTAGGAGTACTTTGGGCATCTTTTTCTGCAGGGGTGACGCTTCCCCTCCAGGCCCGTAGGCCCCTCGCAGCCTGAGCGCAGACTGCGCTGTGCCACCGGGACTGCCCCCATTCCACCCCCCTCAGCTCCATCATGGCAGAGTGTGGCCATTTGGGGGCGAGCCATGAAAAACTGCTGGAGGAGGCTGGCCTGATTTGGAGAGGAGAGTGGAAAACCTCTGCCCTCAATTATTGTTAGAAACAGTCAACAAATAAACAGGAAAGGCTAGCCTGAAGTTGCGCTCCCGGTTGGGATAAGCAAGAAACCAACAGGCTCCCATGTATTTTTGGACCAACACAAGCTTTGGACCAAGCAAGACGGGGGGGAAACGAACAGTGAGCTAAAAGATCAGACACTGGGCTATGATGCTCACTGCCCTGGACCCCCAGACGGGACGCACGGCTCCTCTCTGGGGCCAGTAAGCGAGGTGACTTGATTAGATCAACATTGCCTCTCAGCTTCGCCTGAAACTTAATGCAAAGAATGCCAAAGGCTTTCCAAAGGTTCGCTACTGTATTCCTTAACGGCTGTGGCTTAAATTATTAGGCAAATCCTGAGATTTTCACTTCAGTGGGGTTGACTGGAATAGGCTTTGTCCAGGTCATCACTGAGTCTTACACTATGAACAGAATATAAAATACAAATTAGTATAAGGTAGAACCAAACATGGAGCCTTCCTAGGGATTTAATGTCAGAAAGAAGACAGGTGAATGTTTAAAACTACAAACCTCCTCTAGAAAAATACACAAACACATGTTTTGCATAAAATTTTAGAAGATTCACAGATGCTCAGAAAGATTGAATTTTGAGAAAAACTGGGATTTGAACATGAGAAGTAAAGGGGGGGTTACCTAATGGGGACTACCTCGCCAGTTGAGGGGAAGGGTTTCCACACGGTACTTCGTTTAAAACCTACATGCACTGTATTTGACAGTCATTTTATAATATAATAAAGCTTCATATAGCTAGTCTCCAAATAAAACTCTGAGATCTCTTGAAAAATAGAAGGCAAATGCAGAAGTTCAGTTATATTTAAGCTTTTGAAAACATTAACAGCCTATTTTCATTCATGCATCCCGAAAAGGAAACGCTGTTCATTTTCATTCAAAGACCAGCTTCCTTTTCATTCTTAAAAAAAAAAAAAAATTACATACACAACATAAAGCATGATGAGATGCCCTCTTCTGGTTCTAAACAGTTAATGCAGGGCTCTTGGAACCCTTGCCATTTGGAGGACTTCATATGAAACTGTGAACACAGCGGGGTTTTAAAATCCTAAAGCGCCCCTCCTGACCTCCAGCAGTCGGAGTGTCTCCTTTCGCAGCAGAAGGGCCCCTCTGCCAATTAAAAAGCCCTCCTTCCTCTCTCTGCATAACAGCACGCCCTGTCCCTGAGAAGAAAATAAATTAACCTTGGGCTGGCGGCTGCTTTTCGCCTGATTTCCCTGGGCGAGTGAATGAGCTCACCAAATGTATAATGTGCCCAAATTTCCTCGTTGCTCCATTTTATATCCGTTGCCCAGAAGCCTTGAGCACGATTCCAAATGCCTTCATGTGTTAATACTTCCACCAAGGGCTTGGCTCCAGTTGCTGGAAACAAACCAGTAAGATAACAGTAAACCCCGAAGGACGACCCAAACTTCCCTGTTTTCTGTTGGCAGAATTTTGGTGTACAGCTGGCAAACTTTGACAAATTATGCAAAGAAACAAAAGTAGAAGGACAGTTCTGAGATCCAAATGGAGGTGCTGGAGCACAGTTGTTTTAGTGAAACTACCCCTGCGCCACTGCCAGTTGCATCTGGGCAGGAAGGAAATGCAAATTAAAAGGGAAAACTAGGCCATTTTAGAGCAAAGCAATTTTTCAGCAAAAGCTCGGTGCTCACACTAGAGAATAAAGAAGGCATTATTTAGTTGTAAATGGGTTGGCCGGTTCTTTTCCTTGGTGATTCTAAGCTGCTGCTTTTCCCTGCAGTGACTGAGGTGCTTTGATAAGGGCTCCTCTCTTCTGCGGGGCCAGTTTCATCTTTGTCGCTTCACAACACCCCTTTGCACCTCACGCAGCCACAGAAAGGGATTCTGTCCTTGCGTAAGACCTATAACCTTAACTGATTCAAAGCTGCTTTCTTTTTTTTCTTTCCTTTTTTTGTCTTTGGATCTTCTCCCAAACTAAACAAATAACTCTAATGTAGAAAAATTAAACTTTGGAATCAGAACTGACTTTTAGACATCTCTCTACAGTGTCCCAAAAATCTGTATACGCTTTGAATAATTATTAATTCCAATGGGTTAAATCTGAAAAGAAACAGCAATTGAGTTATCTGCTGTTAAGTGTGTATATATTTTGGGGGGACACCCTATACTATTTATCAGTCCTATGGACTTGAGATTCCTCAGCCATGAGATCCAGAAATACCTGTTCCAGTTACATCAAGTGGCTCTTAGTGTTACTGGGAAACCCTAGTGGGGTTCAGGTTGCCGATCCCTGTGTCCAAGTCAACGGATGCAGGGTTGAATCATATAAGGTGTTTATTGAGAAGGCCAGACAACCAAGAAGAGGGGGAACATACGAGCTTCCAAAACCTGTCTTCAGGAATGGCCTGAGGGATAGGGTTATATAGGGAAATGGGGTAAACTGAGGCTGGGAACGGAATGCAGCTATTGTGCAGCCCCAGAGGTCCACAGGCGTCAGCTATTGTTCTTGGTCATCTGGCGATATCTCAATAAGAAGATTTCTTGACTCCTGGCTGGGCCGGCCTGACCATGCCTGTCCAAGCAAACATTGTCCACAGCTGCGTCACCTCCTTAATTGCTGCGTCTGGGATCAAGGGGAGTCTATGGGCACAAAGGCCTAGGAAAAAGAAACTTATGGAAGAAGAAACTTAAACCTCCATTCACATAAGTATATGTGTTCTATAATTTATGAGTAATATAATTATATTTCAGATTAATTCAGGTGCTCAACCTATGGAAATTATAAGTGCCCCTATCATTAGGATAAAAGGAGATTATATATGAAAATGCACTTTAATACTATCCTTAGCCCTTATTATCTGTTAGCTCATTTAATCCTCACAACAACTTTATAAAGATTATTTTATCCCTATTTTATAGTTATGAAAACTGAGGCAGAGAAATTAACTAACTTGCCGAAGGTCTCCCAGCTACTAAGTGGAATTGCTGAGATTCAAACCCAGGTGATTTGGTTCCAGATTTCACACTCTACACCTGTTAGCAGCAATGTGGGCTCTCGGTTCTTGACTTCATGCAGGAAAGAGTTCAGAAGACAAGGCCAGGTGATTTGGGGAGAACATTTATTAAAGCTGGGGACAAATACACAAAGGAAGGGCTTAAGATAGAAGAGGCAAGATCATAGCGTGGACGAAGAGGAGCCACATGCTAACCTGACCAGCTCAGGGGAGGCCTGCGTGGCAGCCTTGCAAACTCGGAGACCTAAAGTAACTACAAAGGATGGTCTGAAATTAAAATTTTTTAACCAAAAGCAGTTTATGATGGGTAGTCATGTCCTAGGCCATCCGGTATCTTCTCTGAAAAAGGTCAATCTTTACCTTAACTGAGCCTATTGTCTTTTTGCATCGACACTAACATATCACTGGAATGTCAAAGTAATCTACCTTTTTCCAGACCCCTGAGCACAGGCACTGCTCTGTGGAGACCACAAACCCCCTCAATGTTATCGAGTTAATTGTTGGCTATTAACTATCCTGCACCCACCTAAGTAAAAGAAGTGTGTGTCTATCATTTTAGTTTTTATTATTATTATCAAAGGTTTATTTGACTATGTTCCAGATAGTTAATGCATGAATTTAAAAAAATAAAAATATTTACAGAAGGTGCATGTTACAACATTGTTTACATAGTTAGTAGGTGTTTCATTCAGTAATCATAATTGTGCTCAGAACAGTGTTTCACATCGATTGTGTATCATTTTACTTTTTATCCAGTCCCAGAGGTTTCCCTGCTTTGCTTTCTCCCACCTCCCTAGTCTATTGCCAATGGATTTCATGTAAACCCACCTACGTCTCTTTTGATTATAATGTGTAAAAAACAAGGTGCAAAACTGTCATTCTCTGGAGCACTATCTCACTCCATTGAGATTCTGCCTCCCAGCATTTGTCAACAATTTGGCTCAAATAAATTCACAAAAACTTCTTCACAGGTCTGAATGTTTTCTTACATTAACAGCAGCAACAGCAGTGAGCCTAGACAGAGCTTCCTTGGCCCCTTGGAAACAAAAATAAATGATACCATAGCTCAGTTGTAGCTCAGCCGGGCGTGGCTCAGCGGTTGAGCATCGACCTAGGATCCAGGAGATTTCGGTTTGATTCTCGGCCAGGGCACAGGCCCGGGTTGCAGGCTTGATCCCCAGCAGGGGTTGTGCAGGAGGCAGCCGATCAATGACTCTTTCATCACTGATGTTTCTGTCTCTCTCTCCCTCTCCCCTCCTCTCTCTGAAATCAATAAAAGAATTAAAAAAAAAAAAAAAGATACTGTAATAATGTAACATTATAAAAAATATATATTTGGTCTTCATTCCTGATTCCTGGCACAGAGTTCCTAAAACCCTTGTAATTTCCTGAGTGGCAGGGCTGAGAGGAATGTTTTTTGTTATTCATAAATAAGCCCCTCCCAACCATATCTGAATTTATGCTAATGAGCTGACTCTTGATGGGGTCCTGGAAAACTTCAGGATGGGGGCTGGTTGCTAGAGGAAAGTGATTAGAAGGTTGTAACTTTCAACCCCAACCCCAACCTACAAGGAGGGACAGGGGCTGGAAATTGAGCTAATCACCAATGTCCAATGATTTAATCAGTCATACCTATATAATGAAACCTCCATAAAGACCCTAGACAACTTCCAGGTTGGTGAATGCAGTCATGTGCCAGGAAGGTGGCACACCCCAAACTCCACAGGGACAGAAGCTCCTGCACTCAGGACCCTTCCAGACCTCGCCCATGTACCTTTTCACCTGGCTGTTCATTTGTATCCTCTATAATATCCTTCATAATAAAATGGTAATAGTAAAATGTTTTCCTGAGTCCTGTGAGCTGTTTTAGCAAGTTATCAATTATCAAAACTGAGGAGAGGCTCATGGGAACCCCCAATTTGTAGCAAAATCAGACAGAAGTGTGGATTACCTGGGGACGTGCTACATGCAGTTGCCATCTGAAGTGGGGGCAATTTGTGGGACTGAGTTCTTAACCACTGGGGTCTCTACCTCTGGTTAGTATCAGAACTGAATTAACTGTAGGACAGTCAGTTGGTGTTCACAGAGAACTGGAGAGGCCCACACATTCAGTGTCAGAATTGTTGGTAGTAAAAACAGATACTAGCAGAAGCATTTAGGCATTTCTCCACAAAACCACAGAGTGTCACCTGTCAGGAAAAGGATTCCTCCATCTGGGATCATGCATACTTTCTTTCCCTTGGAAGTATCAACTCCTTTTTGAAGATGCTGGCTAAATATGGTCTCTGTCCTCTCCCATAGTTTGGCCTTCCGATAAATATTAACAGTATTAACTTTAAAAGTGTAACTTCCTTCTCTCGCCATACCCTTAGCCCCATCTTCTAGGCTCCCTAGGAAGAGGAAATTGGGCCCAGTGTTATCGATCAGTGCTCTGTCAAATACACTGTGTGCACACACACACACACACACGATGTGTGAGTGCATTTACACCATTCTGATCTTGGACTTGCTGGTAAGCTTCATGGGCATAGATGGAATGGATAAGAGTTTCACTAAGTTCACGGCCGTCAAGCAGTCTGACCCCAGGGACCCAAGTTCAGACATTCACTCAAAACAACAAATTCGAAATCATCTCAGCAAAGTGAAAGAGTGGGCAGAAGTGCCTACAGACATTTTTCAAAAGTACAGCAGAGAGTGAAAGGTACGTGTGCACACGAAAGGGAGAAGAAAGATTGATGCCTTCCTGCCAAGCAGGGCTGTCATGGGTAATGGAAACCTCTCCAACTCAGCTTTGGATAGACCTCTGGGGTCTAGAAGGAGGCTCAGCACATCAGGAGGGATTTAGGCCTCATGTGAAAGAGCAGAGAAAATTACGAGAGACAGTACATAGTGATAAAAGGGTCAACCGCAGAGAAGATAAAGCAGTCCTAAATGGAGCTATGCCAATCAATAAAGGCGCAAATTACGTGACGCAAAAACTAATCAAATTGAACGGAGAAATAGACCAATCCACACTTACAGTTGGAGACCTCAACGTTTGTCCCTCAACAACAACTAACACAACTAAAGAGGAAATCAGCAGGGATACAGAACCCAAAACGCATCAATCAACATGGGCTGATCGACATTCCAGAAAATTCCCGCTCAACAGCCGGGTACACGTCCTTCTCAAGTTCCCACAGAACACAGAGCAAGTTAGACCTTACCCAGGGCCATGAAACAAACCTCAACAAATTTAAAAGAACTGAAATCAGAGTGTGTTCTTTGACCACAGTGGAATCAAACTAGAAATCTGTAGGAAAACCTCCGAACAACTGGAGTTAAGCAGCACACTCTTCATTCTTAAATAATCCATGAGTCAAAGAGGAACTCTCAAGTGAAATAAATATATACACATAATAAGCTGAACATAAGTCAAAATAAAACATATCGCCACGTGCAAGGCACCACTAAAGCTGTGCTGAGAGTGAAATTTATGGCACTAAATGCACCCATTAGAAACAGGGAAATTTTCAAATTGGTAATCTAATCCCCTACCTCAATAACCTAGAAAAATAAGAGCAAAATAAACTCAGAGAAAGCCTAAGGAAGAAAATAATAAAGATAAGAGAAGAAATCAATGAAATTTAAAAGAGAAAAAATAGAGAAAATCAGTGAAACACAGAACTAGTTTCTGAAAAGATCAATAAAATTGGCAAAACTTTTGCAGGATGGACCAAAGACAAAAAGAGAGAAGACGAATTACCAATAATATCGAGACTAAAATGGGGATATCACTACCGACCCTGCCAACAGCAGGATATCAAGGGGTACTGTGAGTAGCTCTACACACATAACACACATTGACAATTTAAGCAAACGCGACCATATCCTTGAAAAAACACCAACTACCACAACTCGCTCAAAGTGTAGACTGTGTCAGGCTACTCATTTTAAGAACCCCAGCAATAGGTTAACTGAGGCATTAAAACAATACCTTCTTTTTGCTTTATCTTTGAAACCAAACATAAACATTCCGTCTAAACCGGTGTGGGCCCCTTTCACCCACTTTACCTGAGGTACTTGTCCAAAATGCAAGTTCCTGGACCCGAGCCCAGGCTTACTTACCAGGCCCCATGGAGCCTGGGGCTAAGGAGGGGCGTCCTGGGCACCCCGAGGCTCACTGCAGCTGCAGGCCTAGGGCTCCGTCTCAAGCAGCCGCCAAGCCCGAGCCCTCTGCTTGTCTTCAGAATGTTTCCCCTTAATCACTTGCGTCCTAGCTTTTCTTACCTACACCAGAGTGAAAGGCAATCTCCACGCAGCTGAAGGGCTTTTAGCTTTGATCCGAAAGGTGAGGCGGGTGTAATACTACGCAAACAAGTTTTTCACGAAACCAAATACGGAAAAAGCAGCCAGAGTGGGAAAGTGGGGAAACGCAATCGTCCTTTTCCAGTTTTATTTTATCTTTCCATTATGTCACCCACATAGGTATCCACACTTTTGGCTGGTGTTTGTTTGCTTCCATTTAGGCTCCTAATTCAGTTTGTTACGTGTGATAAGTTTGAGTATTACATCCCTGAATCGGGCACGCTCTCCTTCCATTGCTCCACGCAGCTCTGCTCTTGCCCACGTGGGGATAAGTCAGTTGTGTGTGTCCCCACAGGATGGTTATGAGACAATGGAAGGACATCAAAGATATAAAGTTTTTGTAATGAAAGAGGATATAAAAAATTTGAAGATGTATAAAACAGGCAATAATGCAAACAGAAGCAAAACCTCCCAGCCCCCCCCAACACACACACACACACACACACACACATTGCACAGGGAGATGCACTATTGTGGATGAACCACCCTCCTAGAGGTGAGAATTTCCTGGTATGAGACGAGGCATCTTTTCCATTTGCAGGGAAATAGGATGCCTGTCTCTTCTGGAAACCACCAAGGTTATGCCTGACTACAAAACACCCCAAATCCATCCCAGGTGCTTACAGTAAGTGCTGAGAAAAACAAAGATCATTTTTCCATAAGCCTGTTACCCCCGAGACTGAGGCCTCTAAATAGTCTGAGGTCCATTCCTGTGACTATCATTTCCAAACACGTCAGAGCCTCAGGCTGTGGTTTCTGGAGGTGCCACAAGGAGAACCAACCGCAGAGGAATGATGCCATTTGGCAACAGTAGAGGTTTAGTTGCCAAGTACTTAACAATGTGCTAAGAGACAGGCACAAGGGTAGTGCTATTTTAGGATCTTTTGAAAAATAAGACTAAGACCGATTTACTCTCACTGCTGCTTTTTCTCACCCCCTACTCAAAATCAACAGGGCCACTGTCTCCTACAATCGTGTTGTCCGGCCTTGTCTCCAGCTTCATTGAGAAAACGTAGACCAGTGGGCATCAAGGATCTCAGCTTTCTTGTCCCTGTATATGTATTTTCTACCTTAGTTTCCCTTAAGAAGTAATAAGGCATAGAGTGGTCGAGTGCATGAGCTCTAAAACCAGGCTTCCTGACTATCTCCCAGCTGTGTGATCTTGGGCAGTTATGTAGCCTTTCTGTGCCTCAATTTTCTATTCTGTAAAATGGGGGTGATGATATGTATCTAAGAGTTCTTGTGAAGAGAAAAGGCTAACATTCACTAAATACTTTGAAAGCACTCAGAACAGTGCCCGTCATGTAGTAGGTGAATATCAGCACTTGCTATCATTATTCTAATTTCAGAGAATAGACTCCTTCAGAGGTAAGTTCCCGCGCCTGAGCCCATGATGCCATTCTCATCCTGTCCAGCAGGAGGCGGCCCCCATCAGTGTCTCCTTCCTCTCTTTGCACCCTCTCCCTCCTCCCTAGGTCCCGCTCCTTACCTTTTAAAGATTCATGAGTGTGGAGAAGTTAGGGAAGGGTCCGCAGAGGAAGCTACACTGAAGCTGCAGACTTGAAGACTTAGTAGGAATTTGCTCGATGTAAGGAGGGTAGGTAGCAGGGAATCGGTGGGAGGGATGCAGGGGTGAAGTTTCAAGCAAAGGAAACAGCAGTTGCAAAGAGCTCTGATGCTTGAGTTGTTGCACAGGTGATCCTGGTGTCAAATGCCTGGAGTGTGCTCCTACAGGTGAATCTCTAAGGCAGGGTCACCACCTCAAATGCCTGCGGAACCAGGAAGGTAAACTGAGTGAGTCAAGTAAGCTGGTTAAGAAAATCAAGAATGGAGGAGGTCTTAGCTGTGATTCCCACCTAAAAGCAGAGCCTGCGACAGGGGCTCGAGCACAGGCGATTTATTTCAGGAGGTGTTCCCAAGGCCTGGAAGGAGTGAACACGAGTTGGGGGAGCAATCCGAGGGTAAATGTGGCTCTGGTCACTGCTGTGGAAAACGGTGGCTCTCTCCACTGGGGTCTCTCAGAGACTATATAGAATTACTACGTAAACACACCTTGAAATTACTCACCTGAGACATAAAAGTGGGGCGTATTTATTCACTCTCAGGGGTTGCCCCATGGGGGATGAACACCTTCCCACCTAGATTTGCAGCTGTATCAGAAAGGTTAGTGAATGCCTTCCTGCGTCCCACCCCGCAGAGGCTGTGGCGCAGAAAGCAGGACTTCCAGTTAACAGTGGCCCCCAGGGGGTCCCATACAGGGAGATTGTTGCAAGGTGGGGCTCATGCCCCATCCCAGGAATGCAGCCACACTTTTCGTCTAATTTATACAGAAATGCTGGCCAATGTGGCCATAAATCCAAAATTTTATGTCAATCTCTCAATCTTGTTCTCTTAGTAACTGATTCTGTTTTTCTAAAACACTGTGGAGCCAGACAAAACGTACCTGCCAAACAAATGCAGCCCTGGACGGCTTGTTTGTGGCTTCTGCTTGCAGAAGGCTTTAATTCTATGACAATAGAATTTAAATCCTCGCCACGGGGACCTAGTAAGTTTTTAAGCAAAAGAATGTTATGGGTAGATTGTACTTGGAAATACGCCTCTTCTGCAAATGCGTGGCTTTTCCTCTTCCGCCCATCGGCCCATGAACTCTGAAGTGGCACCACCTGTGAGAGGGCAGTTATGAGGCGGCGCCCAAGCCTCTCCTCAAATCCAGCACAGGCCACGGGGTTTCCTAACCGTCAGTGACTTTGCAGCGTCCTTGAGCCCAGAGATGAATTTCTGTTTTCCTCGCCAGCTACCAAGTGGCAAAGTGGTGATCACATGCAAAGAAACATGAAGCTGCTCATTCTCTCTGCTCGGTCCACTGACAAACACCTGGCAGGAGGGCATGTTGATGAAACGTGTAATGGCATTAGGCAGCAGCCACTCTGCGGGTGCCCATCTGCACAACACGGTGACTCTTTCCTAAGGCCCTTGCTGATCACAGGAACCCACTGGCTGGCAACCATTCTGCCAACAACCAGAGAGAATTCCAAGGGAACAACACTGATCGGTCCTCCTGCGTCAGTGGAGGAAGGGGACAGGGGAAGAGCAGCATCATATTGGGCAAATGGAAATCCCCAGGCTGTGGACTCTGCCAGCCGCTAGCGCTAGAGAAAAGGGGAGTCCTAATGGAAAACTGAGGCACATTTCCCTTCCCCAGGACAGACGCTGTCCTTCCAGGTTTATCTGCTTAAAAACAGGACGTATGTAACTAAGGTGTCACTGGCTGCCTTTTAAATATAATTCTGCTAGAGCAGCGAGCTCTACAACTTTGGACATTTGTTTTAATTCTCTAGAGTATATTTTTAAGCTGTATCCTGGGTGAATTGATTCATAGCTAATGTAACCCAAGAAAGAGTTTGGCAAATCTGGGAGAGAGGCAAGGAAATACAATTAAATGAAAAGCACTGTAACAGATATTAAACGCAGAGGGTATAGAGGTCCTGGCTGGGTTGCTCAGTTGGTTAGAGCATCATCCTGACACTCCAAGGTTGCAGGTTTGATGCCCGGTCAGGGCACACACAAGAGTCAACCAATGATGCATAAATAAGTGGAACAACAAATCAATCTCTCTCTCTCTCAAATCAATAATTTTTTTTTTTAAGTAGAGGATATGGAAATCCTTCTCTGGTAAAACATAAAACTACATTTTTACAAATACATAGAAAAAAAATGGAAGGAAACATATTGTGCTAATAATGTGTATCCTGGGAAGGGAAACGTGGGTCTGGGGAACTGGGGAGTTAAAAGAGTATTTCCTTCTTTCGAAAGTGTTTGAATATTTGACAGTGAAAATGTGTGTAAGTCTAGTTATGTGATTGGACATAAATTTAAGTAATGGAAAAAAATTTCCTCTCTCTGAGAGAGTTCCTTCAGGTCACATAAATATACTTTGAAATAGTTGAGCTAGTTGTGATTTAAGTGCTCTGTTCCACAGTTTACTTGCAAAAATGTAGAGTGACTGGACATATGAATAATTTGCCCGAGATGCCACTGGAAGATAAAGGATTTTCCCAATTTTGACCACAATGACACTGTAGTGTTGGGCAGATAAGAACACATCACTAGACGCATGAAGTCCTGAGTTCTCCTTCAGGGAGCAGCAGCTTTCTGCACTCACAGGCCACGCCCTGTTGGGTGAGCTGAACACAGAGCAGGAACGTCACCATCCTGCATCACATTTTTTTAAATCAGTTTTATTTTTCAATTACAGTTGACATACAATATTATAATAGTTTCAGATATACAGCCTAGTGATTAGACATCGCATAATTTACTAAATGATCATCCTAATAAATCTCACACCCATCTGACATCATACACAGTTATTAGAATATAATTGACTATATTCCCTCTGCTGTACTTTATACATCCCCATGACTACTCCGTAACAACCAATTTGTACTTCTTAATCCCTTCACCTTTTTCACCCATTTGCCCAACACCCCTCCCATCTGGCAACCATCAAAATGTTCTCTGTACCTACGAGTCTGTTTCTGTTCTGCTTGTTTATTTTGATTTTCAGATTCAACTGTTGATAGATATTTATTTATTGCCATTTTATTGTTCACATTTTTAATCTTTTTTTTCTTCCCCTTCTTAAAAAGACCTTTTAACATTTTATATAATACTGGTTTGGTGGTGACGAACTCTTTCAGCTTTTTCTTGTCTGGGAAGCTCTTTTTCTATCCTTCGACTCTAAGTGATAGCTTTGCTGTGCAGAGTAATCTTGGTTGTAGGTCCTTGCTTTTTATCACTTTGAATATTTCTTGCCAGTCCCTTCTGTCCTGCAAAGTTCCTGTTGAGAAATCAGCTGACATTCCTATGGGAGTTTCTTGTGGGTAACTAACTGCTTTTCTCTTGCTGCTTTTATGATTTCCTCTTTGTTTTTAATCTTTTGCATTTTAATTATGATGTGTCTTGTTGTGGGCTTCTTTGGGTTCATCTTGTTTGGGACTCTCTGTGCTTCCTGGACTTGTATGTCTATTTCCTTCACTAGGTTAGAGAAGTTTTCAAGTAACTTTTTAATTTCTTGCTCTCCTTCTTCTCTTTCCAGTATCCCCATGATGTGAATGTTGGTGCACTTGAGGTTGTCCCAGAGGCTCCTTACACTATTCTTTTTTTTTTTTTATTTTTTATTTTTTTCCCTGTTCTGATTGGGTGGTTTTTGCTTCCTTATATTACAAATCACTGATATGATTCTCAGCTTCATCTATTCTGTTGATTCCCTGTAAATTACTTTTCATTTCAGTTACTGTATACTTCATTTCCGACTGGTTCATTTTTATGGTTTCCAAGTTCTTTTTTTATGCTGTTGGAAGTTCTCACTGACTTCATTGAGCATCCTTATAACCAGTGTTTTGAACTCTATATCTAGTAGAGTGCTTGTCTTCATTTTGTTTAGTTCTTTCTCTGGAGTTTTGTTCTGTTCTTTCATTTGGTACATGTTTGGGTTTTTTTGTCTCCTCATTTTTGCAGCCTCCCTTTGTTTGTCTCTATGTATTAGGGAGAGCTGCTATATCTCCCTGGCTTGGTAGAATGGCCTAATGTAGTAGGTATCCTGTAGGGTCCAGTGGCACAGCCTCCCCAGTCACCCATGCTAGGTATTCCAGGTGAGCCTCCCCCCCATATGGGCTGTGTACATCCTCCTGTTGTAGTTGAGCCTTGATTGCTGTTAGCATGTCAATGTGAGGGATTTATCCCCAGGCCAATCAGTTGCAATGACTTACTGAGACAATGGACCACCAACCTCTGACCACCATGGAGGATCAGCTGTGCAGGGGCCCACCCTACAGAGTGGGGCTCTGGTGCCCCCTGAGTCTGCCCCTTGATTGTGTCATTTGTGGAGATGGTTGTGTGATGATACTCTGATATGATCTGAAGCTGTCTACTGGGTGCCCTGGCTCTGGGGCCTCTGAGGAGGTGCAGCTCAAGGTCAGCCACAACCTGTGTTCTTTCTATCCAGGGTCACCAGGCATAAACTACAAAGCAATCTGCAGATGGCTGCTAGTGCCAGGTCTGGGGTCACTTAGAAGAGGTATAAGGAACACTGAGACCAGATGCTGCTTGTTTAAGAAAATCCGAAGCATGGGCAAATATAGGCCATTTATATGGAAAAGCCACTGGAAACAGCTTGGGTGGGCCTGAAATTTGAGTGGGGCAGGGCCTCTCAGAGAATCACCAGGGCAGGGCAAACAGTGAGAGCCAGGTTGATGGAGTCTCAGGTATGGCACCTGCCCGCTGGTTCTGTAGGGGAAGGGCTCATCAAAGGAACAATAGCCTCTGCCAACACTTCTGTATGGGAGGAAGCTGTACCCCCAGCTCTCACTCTATATCCTAAAAGCAGCAAAAGAAAAGCAGTTAGTTACCCACAAGGGAGCTTTCATGAGACTGTCAACTGATTTCCCAACAGAAACTTTGCAGGTTAGAAGGGATTGGCAAGAAATATTCAAAGTGATGAAAAGCAAGGACCTACAACCAAAATTACTCTACCCAGCTAAACTACCATTTAGAATTGAAGGTCAGATAAAGAGCTTCTCAGACAATAAAAAGCTAAAGGAGTTCACCACCACCCAACCAGTATTACATGAAATGTTGAAGGGTCGTCTTTAAGAGGAAGATTTCAAATATGAACAATAAATACATATCTACCAACAGTTGAATCTAAAAATCAAAATAAACAAATAAGCAGAACAGAAACAGACTCAACTAATTTTTTTAAGAGCTCCATTCTCTAAATTATCCACACTACTGAGAGGGATAAAAAAAGGAACTGTAATTCACACCTAATAATACCCCAATTCTAAGTAACCAAATTTCAGACGATTAAGTGACATGCTCAAGAGCATACTGGTGACAGAACTGGGACCAGTTATGCTAGTATATACCTTTTTTAAGTGTTTAAAATATTTAATAAAAGACTTTAAAATGTCTCCTTCTATGCATCCAGCTTATTGAAGCAGAAGTCATGATGTTCTTCCTCCAAATAAGTGATGTTTGAGAAAACTTTAGTATTTTGTAGTTTACTTTTTATATTATCAACATGTTACATGTCTGATAACAACTGCCCCTGTGTATAATTTTCAAAATGTTCAACAATCTTCTATGATGAAAGATTTTTCAAGTCCTTCCCTTTCAGTTTGGGGATTTCCTTGACCAATATTTTATTTTAGTTTCTGTTTTTTGTTGTTCACATACCCAGACATGTATGGGTAATGGATCTTTTTTTAAAGCAAAATAGATTATTTCTAAAACATCACAAAAAATCCTACACACGCATGCATAAAATTCACATATACATACATATGCATCCTGATTCCCAGCCCACCATTTTGCTTCCTCTGCATACTTCAGTAGCTGGAACTGTAAAGGAATAAGCTCTGTGATACCTCCTAAAGATGCAATGTCTGCTCCTGCTTTAGAATGAAAACGCCTTTCCTCCACTAGGTGGTTTTTAGCCACAGATCCTGCTTCAAAGGTAGTGTACCAGCCACATTCAAACTGCTAACTGTAAGATTTAGTGAGTCCACAGGGTGGCACTAGATACCTTTGGTCAGAGTCCATAAACTAGGGAGCTATTTCTAGAAAACAGGAACAGAGGAGAGCTGCTGGCATCAGCAAAGATTAAAAACTGAAGCTAATAGTAAAGACATCTTGTTCCTTTCTGGAGGGACGGTTGCCAGCCAAAACACATTTAAAGCTTTAGTTATACTTAAAGACACCCAAAATGTCAAGCAGAAGTTCTATAGACTGCCTGTGGGCACATATTGCTCCCAAAGGCAAATTTGCTCTGCTCCTTTGGACATGCTTCATTACAAGTGTTTGACATCTTAAACCTGTTTACATGCACTTCCTCCTAATACACACACCTCAATCTCTCTCATCCTCTCTCACACACCACACACATATATATACACAATCAAATGTATTTTCAGGTGATTTCTCTTTTTTTGGTAAGGATGCATAATCACGTCCCTAATCAATAATATTTACAATTCACAATAGTTGCCTGTCTTCATCTTTTTGTAAATTCCCAATTTGCAACAATTTATGAGTATCCCACAAGGCAGAAAACTTGGTGGGCTAAGTCTCAACTCAGATGATAAAAGTCTTAAAACTCATCACAAAAAGATCTATTTCTGATCTCTCTACAATCTGATATCAATTTATAATAGACTGGGAAAGTTCATTGCTAGTCTTTGACAGACAGGCAATTTTAAAGGCTAATACCCCGTGCTTGATGTTGAATAGATTTTCAGTGAACGGATAAGCCTCAGAAATGCCTGAAAAAAGGAGCTGAAAAGCTCTACTGGTTTAAGACTTTTTTTTTTCTTTAATGCCCATTATGATGGGCTTCCTTTTAAGCTAAAAATCTCTTGGAGATGATTTAATAAAATGTGCTGATGCCTTGAGTATTTTAAAACACAGAGTCAATGTGATCTATTCAGTTCATTCAGAAACTTTTTTTGTGCAGACAAGAATTTTTCCCACGACAGTACGCGTATGTGTCTTGCATCCCGATTAAACAAACCATAACGGCACCTTCCAGGCCTATAATCTACTCTTTAAAATGAGCGTTTAAGTTCAAAAGCACATTGCATACAGTAAATCAGAGTGCTTGATGACCATAGCCTAATAATATATTGTATTTCTAAGCTAATTATGAATATTTTATATGTGAAATATCCAAACAATTAATGGGTGTATGCCTGTTACTATGTGTTTCTTATCTAGGAGCAGCAGTTATGGTCCTGCTAAGCTCAACTTTTTTCCAAATTTGGAGGGAAGATAAATTTTAAAATACAGTATATCAATAAAATTAAGAACTCACTCCCATCTTGGGCTAACTCCAATGACATGGGGAGTGGGGAGGGCAGTGTGGGCGGCTAGGTCATTTCTACTGCAAGCCCAAGAGCTGACCAGACTCTGCATGAGTTCAAGTCCGTGGCAGATTATGTGCAGACTGGTGAATGGTGAACTGACAGCCATCGTGCATCAGCATCAAAAATAACACCTCCATGCTGACAGCGAACCTTTTCCTTGATCTCCAAGTCATAAACAAACAATCTGCAGACAAGACTCAGAAACTGTTTTATTCAATTGAACACAAAATACCTGTTATAACGTCAAGCCTTTATCAGAAATCAGTACATGGTGAGGATACACAGCCAGAACAAGCCATCAACATCAGCAGTGTAAATTTTAAATAACATTTTGATTTCTATATTCAATATGCAGAAAATAAAACCAAAAGAGCAATTTCAATTTCACAATTCACAGTTGATTGGTTTTAATCCCATGACACTTTTGTCATTTCTGTAGCCCCAGAACAGAAAAAGAGTTCCAACGCGGCAACTGGCACGTAGCCCCAACAGCACGCACAGATGCTAAACCCCTGTAGGACATTTAGAAATAATTTTAGGAAACAACCCCAATTTCACACAGTTTTGGCTGGCATTTTTTTTTTAGCCATATCCTTTACCAGAGACATTGTTCTAGTGAAATAGCAAAAACTGGTTTAAAAGCTTGCCATGCCATTAAATAATGGGCTCTAATGTCTCCCTTGGTTTTCCATGATTTTATTCTCCAATTTAAAACAATAGCTGCACTAAAATGCAACTTTAACAGTGAAAACGAAGTCATTTTTGCTTCTGGATCTCAAGCACACATACAAGAGAGACAACATATTGTCCTAGCAGATACATGGAATGCTTTAGAGCAGTCTGACATACGCTAGTAAGGCATTTCAAAGCAGACACACCATACCCAAATTAAATTATTGTGGGCAGCTGAGGATACCACAAGGTAAACACCAATTTACACAGAATCAACATGAAATTCTCATAAAATGACACACGCACTTACAAAACCACAGAAAGAGCCCAAGTACCAAAAGAAGGTAAACAATGACCAGCCACCCTAAAAGAGTTTTGTTCCTGTAAATGCCAGATTTGCAGAGTAGAAATAAACTTTATATGTTCTTTGCCCTAGGATAATATCATTCCTTCTGACACGTGGGGTTACTTTTCCTTAAAAAAATAGATCATGTAGAGAATATACATATAATCAGTGATATAGAACATTTATTTTCACTAGTGAGGGGGTCACTTAAGCACTTACATAGAAAGAGTTATGAATGAATCGTGAGAATCACTGAAATGCAGAAATAAATCTGATAAAACCTGCATTAGTTAGTATTCAACAGTAAAGTTATGTTTTTAGCAATTTCACTGGCTTAATGAGGAACTATGACCATGAAAAGATCTTTAAGTTTAGAGTCACGAAATGCCTAAAAATGAAAAGTCTAATTAGTAAAAATACATATTTTCATCTTAAGGGCCCCAAAGGAAGTGTTCTTTTAGAAGCCATGAGTCTTACAAAGTTTAGCACGAGAACATCAATCAAGAACATTGAAGTTCCAATTCTGACAGGTCCACTGCATCTTCATGCCCTGGAGCAAGTCACCTAAATTCTTTGCCAACAAAAAATTGGCATAATAAAGGCATATGTAAAAAAAAAAAAAGTTTTCCAGACAGTACTAGAGTAAAGCTAGTCACTAAGGCTCACAATTTCAACAACTCATTGTACAGTACAATCATTTTCAGTCCTGCTAATTATGGCTAGAGGAAGCATGGGCAACTACATTCTCAGGGAACTCAAAGGCTTTTGGTAAATGGTTTTAACTTTCTAAACTACTTAATCTGCTCTTCCAGAGTTATTGAAAACAGCTAATCATCTATGGGTCTGACTCTATATTTTCTGGTGGAACAGGTGAAAGCAGTGAAGGAAACGTGGTAATATGAGAAAAGCAGCAGCAGGTTGAAATGAGGTATAAGCTGATTTAATAAACCCCAATCAGCAACTCACAATTTTTTAAAGAAGCTGCATAGTTCAGCAACATACATCATAACCAGGATAACAGAGAAATTCTTATCATGAAATTTTAAGAGATGGCAACTAAGCATTTAAAATGACCAACACGAGAAAACTTCAGTTTGAAAGTTGTCTTCCCTCCCTCTAAGCACATATGAAAACAAAACTGGAAGGCTGACGCCCACAGGAGAAAACATGTATGGTAACTGGCTCAGGTTATCAACTTCATGAGTTCAAGAAACGTCTGATCTAAACTTATGATTGACAGCTGCTTTTTAAAAGATACTGATATTTAAACAACTATTAAACTCTAGTTAATGACACCTATGCTGAAGTGTTTAAATGAAATGTGTTGTCTGAAATCTACACTGAAATGTATATTTAAAATAAAGTATGGAATGATGGGTGAATAGACGGATGGACAGATATGTGGTAATACAAGTATAGAAAAACACTGATTGTAGAATCTAGAGGCGGGGATTACTGTAAAAAATTTTTCAACCCCAATAAGTGTTTGAAAATTTTCATAATAAAATGTTAAATTTCTACAATAAAATTAATTCAGCAGTGTGTTTTAAAGACTCAAAGTACTCAGAAATTTGGAATTTTTAAAATTATTTGAAGTAGAGAAAATTTAGCAGACCTGATTTGTCAAGATGCTTTTTTAAATACAGAAACAAAGTAACACAATTAATATCTATTGGGCATGACAATTTCTTCCCACACTTCATTTGCAATACATAATTCTCTCCTTTCTACAGAAGACACAAGTTTGAAAAATAACGCTGTGATGAAGTTTTTCCAAACATTGGTGTCAAGCTCTTCCCAATCCACCATACCACCATTCACTAAATATAAATATAACAAATAAAAGTGAAAAAGAATCTATGACTGTTTCCAGCCTAGGACACCTGAATTCATTTTCAAGGTGTAGGGTTCCTGATCAATACTAGTAACAGTTTTACTCAATATCAAATTGAGAGTGCATTAAGGGGGCGGGGGGGGGGGGGTGTAAAACACAGAATTCACACAGATCTTTGCTATTCCAAGCTTCTGTGTTTAATGAACTGTGATTAATGGCAGTAATTCTACCATTTCTTCTCTCTGTAAAATGCTAAAACTTGCTAAAGGCACTCAGATTCTGGGCTTAACAAAGACAGGGTCACATGGGACCATAAGCCAGTATTTTTTTGGTAGCTACCCAGAAAGGGAGTTTATAAATGATCCTCCCATTCATAATGCGAAGCAAAAGTCCAAAGAGCTAACAGAACAAATGTATGAGAAGCTATTTACACAGCTACTTATCTATTCAGTTAGATTGATAACTCACAATAGTAGAGATCCACCACCAAAAAAAATAATAATAAAAGCAACAACAAAACACTATTATGTATGAAACTCCTGAATAGTGATTTGGCTGGAAAAAAAAGGAAAAAGTTGGTAGGGTAGAATATTTTTAAAGATCTCAACAACCTGCATTAAACTTTCGCCTATACTGACAAAACATTTCTCTATTTCTAAAGCAGCTCTACTGTCCTCATATACCTCACCAAGTTCTTTACAGAGTACTTCCAGCCCAAGTTCTGACATGAGGAAGCAAATCAGATTAGGTTCCAAATCCACCATTCCTAGGCCGCTCTGTAGAGGATACTACGCAGGATGATTACAGGTCTCTCCTGATATAAGCAAACTCATTTTACATAGGTCACTGAATGGTCCTCAAACTGTCGTTGCTCATTGTTCCAGCCAATTCTGGAGTGAGGAAATCATAAACCCACAGCTAATCCTTAAAATCTATCTACAGAAGATGATTTATATATATATACATATATATATAAACATTGTATCTTTGTTCAAAGTGTAGCTACGTAGCTATAGCAAGTGTACCAGTGCCACAGAACTGTTTTGCAAAATAAGGTGGGAAATCTCATGCTTCCTTGTAGCTGTTCAAGTCAGAGGGACATAAGGATGATCTCAGCCACAATTCTTCATTCAATCTCAGGGCTTCAAAAACCTAAATGGTTTTCTAAGTGTACCAACTCATTAGAAGGGGAAACAGTGAGGAGTTGGAGGAGGAACTTTTTCCAAATGGATGGTACACAAAAAGTATCCACTTTCAGAATTCAGTGCAATAAGAGACAGGCAGACAAACCTAATAAACAACATGCACATATTTACAAGTTGCAGTACATGATATACAAAGACTAGACCAACAAAGTATTTTCTGTTCAACATGGAGTCAGAAATATTACATGGCACACTCTGTTCTGTAGCTTCATTTTTTGAAAAAAACACTCTGAAGACATATGCAATCCAATCTTTTAATTAGGACATGGAATTTTTCCTTTACAACTTCTTGCCCTCAGTATCTTAGTAGAGTTTTTGTCATCTTCTCACATTGATTCTGAATGACAACTTACACAAAGATACTCACAGAGAAAAGAGACTGTGATGCCATGAGTGCTTCTTGCAGATGATGACTGAAATCTACTTAATTTAACTGATTACAGGTTTTCTGTTGTTTAGGCCTCAGTCCATCCTTGTATACAGCATATAAAAGACACTAACATGATTCCTAGGGAGCACGGGGTGCAAATTCTAAAGCACATTACACAGCAGGACTGGACTTCACAAATGAAATCAACAGACATCATGTCACTGACTGCAGTAGTAACACCATCTTCTCTGACAGGGAAAAAACACTGTCTATAAGGAATGCGTGACTATGAGAAACTGCATCATGCAGAGATGGATTTATTCAGGCATTTCCTTTCTGACAGCCTCTGTCACCCTTTGTCTCACCTGTGAAACACAGAATATTGCAAGGTAACAAGCCCAGAATCCAACCCACTGTCACAGAGATTTGTAGGGGCTAATTTTAGGGGAGATGTATATGTAACCTCTATAAATGATCATGGAAGTTATTTATCAACTTCCTAGAGTTTAGAAATTAAGGAGCAAACAGAGTTACTGTAGGCAATATGGTATCTAAAGTGTCATATAAAACAAACACAGAGCTCTTTTTTAGTGCAAAGGAAACAGCAAGTAAGAAATAACACTATAAATCTTTTTTCTTTGAAAGAAAATGCATTTATGCATTCCTAACATCCATTAAGGGCACTGGGAGACTGGAAACCTGAATACGAAAGGCCAGGAAAAACATCAAGGCCTCAAATCCACTGCTTTTTATATATATAATGAAATTGTTTAGCAGGGAGAGTGAGGGAAACCCTTCCTTTAATTTTATGTGCAAAGGAAAAACTGAAAGTGGATGAATGTCACTTTCACAAAATGCAAATTTTTATCCAAAATCTTTTACTGTTATTTGAAATAAGAATTCAATGAAACCTTCTCTATGGTATCACAAAAACATTCATGTGTGTGTATATGTACATAAATGTACATACAGAGAAAAGGAAAAGTTGCATTTTTAAATAATTATAGAACCAAGTGGCCAGCACTGTATTATTAAAATCTACCAAAAAATTATACTTAGCAGCAAAATGAGTAACACTCTGACCAATAAAATAAGCTCTAAATTGCCCTAATCAACTGTATTTTATAGGTTACTACACAAAGGGTCACAGGTCTAGATAGAGTCTCAATGGAACATTATTCTTTTGTTTCTGAAAGAAAAGAAAAAAATTAATTAATTTAACTTTTCAAAAACTATCACTTCAACATAAGAGTGACTGGATACTGTACCAGAGGTTAATTACAAAACTGAATTTCAAATTTGGATCTAGATTGTTCAAAAATCGTTTAGAAGTATTAAAGAAAAGGCATAATTATTATAATTTCCTTCTCCCCACCTCTTTGCATTTAGAATTCTCAAGGAAAAAAAGGAGTTTGGTATTTTTTAATTGGTAATGTAAGCAATCAAGTGTGAATTGACCATAGTGCAAAGATACTGCTGAATATAAACTTCTATGTGGCCTTGCAAAAGAACTATGGATGAGCACCGGTCTTATCCATGTAACTAGAGTAAGCAGATAAAATACAGTTAATGAAAGTTCATAGAGTACTCCATCTACACATACACTAGAGCTTTATTTTAAAAAAAACAAAAAACTAATAATACTGTTTAACTATCAGATACCAAGTAATCTATAATGTATTTCTATTATCTTCAAGGAAGCTGAATTAGGATGAAATCGAAGTTCATGTCTTTTTCTGCTAGAAATGATACTGTAATTTGATTAATTTTTTTAAAACTCCTCTTTAGCTATAAAACAGTAAGGTAATGGTATTTCTCAGAACAGCCAACTAGCAAGACAGAGGTGAATGTAAGTAAAATATAAGGATCAGTTTATCTACAAAGTCCGCCAAACCAAATACCCAGAGATCTGAACTCAGGACTGAGACCATCATATAAGTATGACGTCATTATCAATGACGTAACTCTAAACTGAAAAATCAAACACATCTTTACATTTTCTAAAACCAGCTGAAAAATATTTGTTTAAAAAAAATACCGTATCTATCTTGAATTCACTGGATATTCGAATGTGGGGCTTGGAAATCCCACAACGTAGCTGAGGCATGAAAATGAACTTATGAGACAAGCTAATTCAACTGGGAGAATAAAAGAGGGAAGAAAGTGGCACTTAAATGAGTGAAACCCACAACTGGAAATGAAGTTTCACTGTTTGGAAGTCCATACGCACACTGGGAGTGTCTGGAACCAAGAAAACCTTCATCTCAATCACGGGAAGACACGACAAAGGGGAACATGTCCTATGAAAGACCCTAATCAGGTTATAATAGGATATCCTACCGACAAGACACTGACTTGAGGTGGTAGTTCCAACGCTGCCTTGGGAAACCGAAATCTCTGCCTACCTGTTTTTACTTTGATCTGAAGAATCCAATAAAATCCTTTACTTAACAGTACAAAAAACCAAAATTGCAAAAGAAGATGAGATTTTTAAATAGTTAAAGCTCTTAAGTGATCAGGCTATTAACTGACCAGAACTTGGTCAAGATAAAGAATTATTTTTCATGGGGTAGGTAGGTCACATGCTCTAAGTAACTCAACACAACTGACCTGAAAAAGCATCATGACCTAAGAAGCCCGTTCTTGTCCTTCCCCGGTTTTGACACCGCAGGGTACCACTGCAGGTTACATGTATTAACATTAAGCAGAGGAATGTACTCATATCAAAAGGACCACGAAGCAGGGCATGTTGACAGAAGGCAAATAACAGGCAGGACGAGCTGCTCTATCTGAACACAACAATCACTATACGTAGCCCAGGTTCTCCATCTCATTCCTGTACCGCTGTTCAGACACCTTGCTTTTATGCAGCTTGCTCTCTAAATGATGCCGGAATTCCACCTCTTCACCAGCCCCAACATTACACATCGAGCAGTAGAACTGGCCACTTGGAGTGACGCACATGGCCAGATCCCGTGGAATTCTCTGCCGGGAGCGGCGATTGAAGTACGGACCTGCTAAAGCAAGAGATAAAAGTAATGTGTTCACTTCAAAGTATTCACTAAGTAAATGACAACAGTCTGATCAATCATCACTGTAATTTGTATTTCTAAGATAAAATTATAAAATTCACAGATTCCTTGTTTTGTGTTTTTTTCACAGATTCCTAGTTTTTAAATGAATGTGAAGTTAATGGATTTTTTAAATTACAATTTTATATAGGTTCGATCTAAAAGCTAATATGATTCTTCCAACTATTGTCAAAAAGGTTACTGTAGAGCCAAGCCCAAACTCTAAATGACAATGTCTCTAAAAAGTAAATACAGTTTTAAAAATGACTTAATTTCCCAGCATTATATGAACTTTTATAATTATGCTAACTCGTTAATCCAAAAATTCTATTTCTAAGAATTATCCTAAGAAAATATTAAGTATTTTTGTATAAAGAATTATCAACAAGGACATTTATTTCATCAGTATTTATAAAAAGCTTTTTTTGGGGGGAGGTGATGTCGGGAAAGGGGAGTTCCAAAAATACAATTTGAATAATGAAAACCATGCAGTCACTAAAAATAATGAAAACATGTTCATTACAGGAAAATGTGATTATAATATGCTATTAAGTGAAACAAGAACATCACAAAATATAACCACATTTCTAAAAAGTAGTATGTAGAAAAAGTGGAGCAACATGTAAAGATGTTAGTGGTATTGATAATTTTATTTTCTTCTTTTAACATAAGTGACTTCTTCAGTTGGAACATTAGCTTATCAATTTTATGCCTTTCTACTATAATAAATATTTAAGACTTCTCAAAATAATACTTTTACTGCACCCTACAAATTTAATGTGTTTTAATTACTATTTGGTTCTAAGAATTTTTAATATACCACATAATTTCTTCTTTGACCCATGAATTACTTAGAAATGTTTATAAATTTCCAAACAACTAAAAATTTTGTGGTTTTTTTTAATATTTTTGCTATTGACATCTCACTTCATTATTCTCTGGTCAGAGAAGAGAGTCTATACTGCCTTGTGGCCTAACGTTTATTTCATCTAATAGTAATACAGCTATCTCAGCTACCTTCATTACAGCTAATTTTTTAAATCTAATCTTATAACCTCTGTTTTTTAACTGAGAATTTGGTAAATTTACATTTATTGTAATTACTGATATGTTTATGTTTTTATTAATTATAATGCATTGTTGTTTCAATGTGTCCCTATTTTCTATGCTTCTCTTACCTTCCAATTAATTTTTTTTGGTTTTCATTTGTTTTAGTGTTCACACAAATGACCTGTGCTGGTATGTGTATACACTGGAGGCTGGGGCAGGGGGAGCATGAGGGAATACTCAGTCCTACTTTCCCTCCTGAAAATAATCAGAAAATGCAGAAAACATACCTACAAACCAGTTGTTCTGAACTGAAGGTGTATATCAGAATCATAAAGGAAGCAATTTCAAGACATATGTATGTCTGGGTCCTACTCCAAATTTACTGACTGAAAATCTCTAAGTCCTGGTTCAGGCATGTGTATTTTATAAAAATTCCTCAGGTAATTCTAATTCCCTACCCTGGTTAAACACTGCTATATTTTTTTTTTTTACTTTCCCCAATAAACATAGATTTAACATGGTGCATCTTTAAACCAAATAGCCCATTTTTATAATGCATTTTACATTTCTCAGCTGGCAAATACCAGAAGAAATATAAAGGAACTATAATAAAAGATCTTAAAACATAAACGACAATTTAAAATCAAAATAAATAATGTATTAAATAGAAAACAAATAAACGAGACCTGAAATAAATACCTGCTTGAAAAGTCACTAGACCAATTCAAACAAAACAGCTTACCCCAAATTCTCAGGGCTATCTATTACGATTAGAAGAAATAAAAATAAAGGAGACCATCTGCAGAAAGTAGCTAAGGTATGTGGAAATCCACTGGATACCTGAGTTATTCTGTACTGTATACATATTTCTCCTATTAGGCATCATCTTATATTCATTCCCTTCTTTCCGGGTACGCCGTTGACCAGCCTCTGAGCATTCTCTGGAGAAAAGAAATTTTAAAAGGGTAAGACTGATAAACAGGGATCCATTTCAACTCTTTCTCTCTACAGACAGTCAGTCTCACACAACACTCTGGCCTCAGAGAAAACGGCAATACCTACGAGAACGAGTTGCTCTGAGCTTCCGCCAGCCGCAATCTCTTGGCATGATTCTTCCCTTGATAGTGAGCCTGAGCCACAGCCGGAGAACTAAAGGAGGCATCGCAGAGCTTACAGTAATCATTCTCTGTGGCCAGGATCACTCTGCCTCCCGGCTTAAAGGAGCCCATCTGACATCACAGACATAAGAAACAAGGTTAAAAAAAATCTGGAGCTTATTCCCTTCTTCTCAAAGTTCCATCTAAGGCTAGGAGGCACTTATTCATGGTTTTGCAGGACAATCACCAATGTACCAAAATAATGAATGAAATGACTCATTGCTATCTCCAATGAAGCAATTTAAAAAAAACAAAAACTTAAAAACCCAGAATGGAAGATTTACGGTAGTATAGGTAAGGCGTAATATCACATTATCAGAAAAAGTAAAGTCAGCCCAGAATCCATCAACAAGCACTGACTGAGCACCTACTGTGTGTAGGGCTTGCTACCTCATGCAGAAGCTATACACTTTTTTTTTTTTAAATGAGCCCCTGCTCAGAGTCTACAAATTAGCTATAGATATAACACAATTAGGGAAAAATAACCAGCAGATCCAGCCAACTGTATTCAGGCTGGGAAACTGAGTTACAGGAAACCTAACATAGTGCCTGAAAGACAGTATGCGCTCAATAAATGTTATTGGGTTAACAAAAAATGACAAACTAGATTCTGTCTAGAGAAATAAAATATACAAGAGTCTGGAAAGCATATCAGGATCAGCTCAGAGAAGCAGCACTCTTTCACCAGGAAGGGAAGATTTTCTAGAGACAGGAGAGCTCTCTTCAAACACCACAAAGGGCTAGATTATGAAAGAAGGCTAAGGCTGGTTGCCCAAAAAGGGTGGAGCTAGCTGAAAACAGTCCCCAACAGGGAGCAGCCATCCAGTTCCAGGGCTGCCTTCAGGAATTAATACTGTGGCAGCTACACTACCTAAAGATCATCCTGGGAATTCTCCTGTCCTCTGTGTTTAACATATCGTATTTATCCCCACAAATTCTTGATGATGGAGGAATAGCTGGTATTTCTATTCCTACTTTATGTACTGGAAAACTGGCATTCAAAAGAGTAAAATTATGCCATGGTGGTTATGAGTAGAAATCTAAGATCAAAAAAATTCTTGCCCCACCACGTGTAAAGCCATGGACAAGTCACCTAGCTTACCTGAGCTTCTAATAAACTTCCAGAGGAGACTGATGTTCCTGGCCCATGGATTACTTTGAGTAATAAGGCCAACATCTCTAAGTTACTGCAAGCTTTACATATAGTCAGGCCCCAGGACTAGAATGGGGCAAGGCAGGCACTTGCCACGGGCATAAAATTTAAGTGAGAATCCAAAAAACCCAGTAATCAAGGTAAATAATATTTTAATGGAATATTTTTACAAATCAAAACTCATGCAAAAAAATCAATGAGGAACAATATATCAAAATTTTAATAAAGAAAGGATCAGTAACTGTGCCATGCCTGAGGCAAAAAGAAAATCAGTAATACTTACCCTGTCCTTAAGTTTTTGACCTTTTGTTCACCAATGAATTTTTTTACATTAAATTTTGAATTTTTAAAAGTTATCTTGACCACTGTTTTTTGTCTCCCCCCCTAAATTTTGTGCCCAAGTGAAGTGCATCCCTCTCCCCATTCTAGTCCCACTCCTGAATGAAACAATGCATGAAAAGCCTTTAGCAGAGTACCTGGCACAGTAAGCACTCAGAGGTATTCCTATGGCCATTGTATTGTTCTAAGACAAATAATACTTCAAGACAGACTGAGGAGTAGAATCCATTGTCAGGGGCTATTAAAGTACAGGAATATCCTGCTTGAAACACCTGCTCTGACTTACAAAGAGTGAACAGAACTGCTTTCAACCAAAGAGTTTACACAGGTTCTCTGAGCAGCAGTTAAAAAAGATGGGGGAGGGGCATCTCAAGAAACTGATCTTAATGGGAAGCAAACTATGAAGTAAATGGAATTAACTAGAATAAAGATATAAATGTCTAAAAATCTCTTGTTCTATTCAGGGTTAGTTGGGTTTTATTCTAGCTTAGCCTAGACACGGAGGGTCATTTAAGCCAGAATTTTGAGAAATGCATAGAGACTCATGAAACAATATTTGTTTCATCACTTCATGCATTACAACCAAAGCCAATGAGAATCTCAAGGTTCGTGGGTTTTGGCATGCATTAAATCCAACCCTAGAGTTCAAGGAGTTAAAAGCACCAAGTGGGACCTTTCAGGAGTATTTGCCCAACTGTACCTTGATGGGCACATGGATGGCAAATTTCATCCATGACCATTTGTGCATATGACAGCTTCCACCCTGACACATGTCTCACCTGTGGAGGGACTGGAACAGCTGGAGTGGCCACAGGTTCTACCACGTGGCTCATTCTGGCAGGAGGAGGACAGCTGTTGGCTGCATAGTAATTTCTGAGTTTCTTACCATGATTTTTACCCTAGAAGTAAAATGAAAGGGTAATCACCATGGGAAAATTCGTCAAGTTCATATATTCACTAAAAAAAGAGAGGGAGAGAGAGAGAGAGAGAAAACAAGCAACACTAACTACATTTTATTCTTTCAGATATATAACACAGGGGTAAACAGACCACTAGCTAGATGTGATTACTTGACCTTAAAGTAAAAGAGTCTATTCTTCAGTTCCAACAGGATGATTAAATTTATCTGGGAAAGATAAGCGGATAAAGCCAAAAGAAATTAATTTCCTATATATTTCTAAAAAAGTATTACATTTTGCAGTGATCTGGGTCCTCCCCAAACTTGTTGCCTTTCACATGCCACTGCCTAAATATGAACTTCATGACACTCTGATCTAATCTACTTTATAAGTCTGCAACAAAATGGATAATCCAATTATCTTTACAAAAATATCTCTTACAGAGTGTCTTTATACTTTGTGTATTAGCTCATTTTCTGCTCATGAAAATTCTGTAGGAGGATTTGTTAATATTACCTACATATGACAGCTGAAGAACTGTGATCCAGAGAGCGTGGGGGATCTGACACCAACACCTTCAGCAGGGCCAACCAGTGGAGCCAGCGCCTGAGGCAGGCCTTCCAAGTCCAGAGCACGACCCTGTTCACCACAGCACAATGGCTGCAGGATGCACTGAGAACCTCTATTAAAATGGGTTTGCTTCTCTCTCTGTGTTTCCTTTACGTTAGTACTCACATGACTATACTCCTTAAACTGATACAAATTGGTGGGAAGGATCAGTGAACTAAAAGCATCCTAAATGAGGGTAAAAAAGTATGTTATTCTTTAAACTACACTGTAAAAATCGAACTTGCAAGCATTTATTATTCACCATCTACTATATGCTAAACCCTAAAAAGAAATAGGACTAGCTCACATTCTAGAGGTGACAGGTACATATGCAGTTGATTAAAGTGATAAGCCAAGTTCTACCTTCTGACCACTGGAATGCCCCAAAGGTACTCTCACCATGGTCACAGTGGCGTGCAGGAAGTCAAACCCAGTGGTCATACCTGTGCCTGCATCATATTCTAACTCTAAGCAGCATGACGCAACTGATCCTCTCTCCTTCTACTGTCTTCTATGACTCCCTCTTATATTCCTACCTCTCATTCTCTAAATGCTGTGGTGTCCAAAGCCTCAGCTCTCTTCTCTCTCCATCTACACTCAAACTCTGTTATTTTACCCAGTCTCACAGCTTTAATATATAATGAATAACTTCCTGATTCCCAAAATTACCTATCTCCATCCCTGTTATGAACTCAATGTTTGTATCCTGCCAAATATCATATATTGAAATCTAATCCCAATGCGATGATATTAGGAGGAGAGGCTTTTAGAAGGTAATTGGGTCTTCAGAGTGGAGCCTAATTAGTGGCCCTTATGAAGAGGCCAGAAGTACCCCTCACTCTCTACCTGCCATGTGAGAATACAAGAAGTCAGTGGTCTGCAATCTGGAAGAGGGTCCTCACCAAAACCCAACCATACTGCACCCTGATCTCAGACTTCCAGCCTCCAGAACTGTGAGACATAAATGTTCATTGTTTAAGTCGCCCCAGTCTCTGGTCATTTGATATAGGTCAACCAAGAAACTAGGTCAATCCCTGACCTTCAGAGCCACCTAACCAACTGACTTCCTGTCATTCACACTTTGAAATCTTAAGAGGCATATCCAACTTAAAATATCTAAAAAGTAACTTCTGATTCCTCCTGCACAGAACTTTCTCATCACTGCCACCACCACTAGTCAGCCACATGTCAGTAAATGACACCCAGTTACTCAGGAAAAGAGGTCCTTTTCTTGATTCCATCTCTTCTTAAAGCCAACACATCTAGTCCATCAGCCAGTCCTAGTGGCCTACCTTCAAAATATATCCTAAGTCATTCCACTTCTTCCCATGGACACTACAAATACCACAGTAATCCAAGCTACCAACATCTTCCACGTGCAACAACTCCTCCTCCCTGGTTTCTGCTCTCACTCTTTCCTCCTATAATCCTCCTCATATCCGCCAGAGTGGTAATTCTAGACACAAATCAGATCATGTCACTCTCTCACGTAAAATCTCCCAACGGTTTCCCACTACACTTAAAAGCAATAAATCTTACCTATGAGGCCCTACGTGATCTGGCCCTGTCCACTTATCAGATTTTATTTCATACAGCACCCCCTTTCCCCAGCTCATTATGCTCCTGCCTTGTTGGCCTTCTTTCTGTTCCTTAAACATACCAAATTCATTCTACTCCAGGGCCTCTGCACTTGCTGTTCCTTCTGCCTAGAATGTTCTTCTTTCAGGTCACTGCATGGCAGGCTCCTTCTCATCTTTTGGGTCTCAACTCAAAACAGCATCTCACTCAATCTGAAATGTCATACTCATCCCCACCTACTACGCACATACACTCTCCATTGCATCACCACATTATCTGTCTAAAATAATATTGTCTGTTTACTTGTTTTTTCTCTTTTCTACCCTCTGGAATCTAGACTCCTTGGAAAATAAGAACCCTGTCTTGTTCTAGCCCCAATGTCTAAAACAATTTCTAGCATATAGCAGGCAAATAAGTAAATATTTGCTGGATAAATGAATCAAGAAGTATAATGGAAATAACAAACTGCTAGGAGAACACAAAGAAGGAATTTCTTACTTCCGCCTGAAGGTGTCACGTATGACTTCCCTAAAAAAACAGGACATGTAAATAAGTCATCTTTTAAAATGAGCAAAAGTTTAACAGGCAATTAGGAGTGAAGGAGAAGAAAATTGTAAACAGAGGAAATGGTCTAAGCAAAGGCCCAGCCTGCTAGAGAGATGGTCTTTAGGATCCTTTAGAGAAGAGGTAGGAATTGTAATACGTGGGGGGCTAATCCTTAATGGTTTTGTCCATGATACAGAACTTGGACTTAGACGCAGCAGGGACCTCTGAAGAACTTTAAGCAAAGCAGTGACATGACTGGATTGCATTTGATAAAGATTATCCTGGTATCAGCATGGGGGATAATAAATTAGAGAAAATCGAAGCAAGAAGCTGGGAATATAGAGAAGAGAGCCAAAGACAAACCCCCAGGACACTAAAATATAGAGTGTAGTAGAGAATGAGGATCAGGGATGAGAGGAAACTGCTCGGCCTATGAAGTAGGATGAAAATCAAACAAGTGTAGTATCATGGAAGCCTAGAACAAGGTGATTCAAAAGAAGAGTCTAGTTAAATACATTATAACCCAGGAGCTCTTCCTTTAGGTATTACCAAACACATCTAAGAAAATTTTTGTAAGAATGTCTCTGGAAGGACTGTTTGTAACAACTGAAAAGTGGAAACAACTTAAGTGTCCATCTACAACATAATGGATAAATTGTAGTCTAGTCGGAGCTAACAATGGAATACTATATACACAGTGAAAATAAAACTCTAGCATGGCAACATGAATGATTCTTGTAACAAAATGTTGAATAAAAAGAATAAGTTGCAGAAGAAGATATTTAAGAATAATCTTTTTCATATGGAGGTTAAAAACATGAAAAATTCCACTACATATCAGATAGGGAAACATATGTAGCAAAAGTACAAAACAAGTATGGGAACAAGAAATACCAATTCAGTGTAGTGACTACATCTGGGAGCATAGAAAGGGATACAATTGGGAATGGGTGGGGTTGGGGGTGGGGTCAAATGATTTGATCATTTTCTCTCTTTAAACTAGATGGCAAATACACATGTACATTATATTATTTTAGTACTTTTTTTATGTCTGAAGGACTTCATAATCATTTAAAATAATAGCAAAAATACTACTGTGGGGTCAACACACAGAAGTTAATGCTTGGATTTGAAAAGACGGGTCAAGAGTAACCTTGGTAAGAACCATTTCAGTTGAGTAGTGGGGGCTAAAAGGTTTGTGCGTGGCTTAAGGAGACAATGGGAGATGTGAAACAAAAATGAAGACAACTGGTATAGGCAACTTTTTAGAAGAGTTCTCCTATGGCAGGGAACAGAGAAATAGAGTGAGGAGCTAGAAGAGGAAACGGATCAGTGAAAGATTTTTTTTTAAGATGGGTTTTATTTAGCCTACTTTGCATGACAAGAGGAAGTCAGGAAAAAAAAAAGAAAAAAACACAGGGGAGATGACCCAGAAGCTAAAGCATGGCTTACAGGAGCACAGTCCATAAAAGGGCAGAGGATGAGGTGCACAGTACTAAAGGAGGGTCAACTTAAGAGAGTTTTATTTTTAAAGCAGTATCCACAGTATCCACTATTCAAGCCAATATCGCATCCATAACATAATGATAATGGCAACTACAAATTGTTGAGCACTTATGTGACCGATAGTGTTCTAAACAATTCATAAATATTATCTCATTTAACCTTCATGAAATCTCTATTAATTGGGTGTAATTATTATTCCCACTTTACATATAAGGAAACTAAGTTTAGAGAGTTAAAAACTTGCCCAGCAGCTTCCAGATAGGTGGTTAGTGGCTGCCTAGATCTGCATCTCCCCACATATCCTCTGCAAACAATAAAGAATGATAAGAAAAACAAATAAAACTACAAACAAATCATGTCCTCCACATAACTAGCACCACAGAATGTCTAGGCTTGAAAATAGCTGTAGTAAAAAAAAAAAAAACATTGAATCCCAGTGAGCAATCACTCATGCTCCTGCCACAAGCCTCCACAGTAAACAAGAACAGTCTGACAAAAACTGCGAGAGAGAGAGAGAGAGAGAGAGAGAGAGAGAGAGAGAGAGAGAGAGAGAGAGAGAGAGAGAGAGAGAGGAGCTAGCAGAACACCTAAAATTGGTTTATAACCACCACCAGAAAAAGTACAGCCCCTAAATCTATAGATACTAAAACATGATCCAGTCACCGACTGCTGGAAAGGAGCTTTGAGGCACACGTGACCTGAGGTGGCTTCATCAAAGTGCCTTCTGGAAGAGAAAGGGGCAAAAAGGAAGGGAGAGGTACCCTTTGGCAACTGAGAGGTGAAGGGGAAAAGAAACAAAACAGGAAAAGCTAGCATCCTGCAAGACAAGAAGAACAAAACAAATATCAGAAGACATGCAAATCCTCCCCTGAACACCAGAAAAAATAAAAATGAAAAAATAAAGAACTGGACTTTGCTGCAGTGATAGAAGAGGTTTCCAATGAATCAAGAATTTCATAAGTCACCCAATATCCACAAAATGAACAAATGAAAACTAATCAAGTCTATACAAAACTACCACAAAAAGCCCTGGCTGGTGCGGCTCAGTTGGTTGGAGCATCATCCCATGCACCAAAAGTCTCAGGTTCAAATCCTGGTCAGGGCACAAGCCTGGGTTGCAGGTTCAGTCCTAGTTGGGGCACAAGTAAGAGAGGCAAGAGATCGATGTTTCTTTCTTTCTCTTTCTCTCGCTCTCTTTCCCCCTCTTCCTCTCTCTGGAATCAGTAAACATATCTTGAGGTGAGAGGGAAAAAATTTACTACCATAAAAATCAACACATCTCAGCAAATGAACCCCTCCCAAAAAAACCCAACACGAAATAGAAGAAAACTATTAAGAAAACACTCCAAATTGAATTAAATATATTCAAACAAGAATTCAGGGATATTAAATATCATTTTGAATCAGACATTCAAAATGGGCAAAACATAGAAATAATAATTAAACTCTGGGGGAGGGGGAGGAGAATCATGTCAAAAATAATGAGTAAATACAAGTGCCAAAGGAAAAGAGACACAAATGAAAATGTAGTAAGAGGCATAAAAGACAAAAAAAAGCCATCAAGAAAATGACATAAAGAAAAACGTTTAAGGGTCAGAGAAGGAAGCAGTGGAAATGAAAGATGAGTAAAGCAGGAATAACTTATGTAAAGCTGGAGTTCCTGAAGAAGGAAAACAAAACAAGCAGAAGTAATATTTGAAACTATAATTGTCCAAAATTGTCTAAATTGTCCAAAAGTAAATATTGAAAATGCACACCAGGTATCTGGTTAGTAGGTGTGTTTTTCACAGAGATATTGATGTGTATTGAGGGAGACAAGGAGGGAGGGAGGGAGGGTTTGGTGGATAAACCTAGGTTTCTAGCTATCAAAGAAGGTAGTTAAATATTATGAAAAGATGGAAGGCTAGAACAGCATCAATAAATGCTAAAATCACTGTGTAAAAATATGACGAGAAACAAAATATCCACATAGTCTCAAAGTATCTCCCCATATGAAATGTATTAAGCACAAGACAAAAAATTGTGACCTTACAAAGGAGAATGCTGGCAGGCACCCCTTACCCAGGGATCAAAGTCAACAGCATCAGTGATGCAAAACACTCACATATGTCCCTCCCAATATGATGCACTGGGACGGACACAATACAATAAATATCACTTCGATAGTATTCTTGCCCCCCCCCAAAAAAAAAGACATAACGTGAATTTATTCATAAGAAAACCCAAATTGAGACATTCTACAAAACAGCTCTTCAAACATTACAGGAACATAAAAAGCAAAGAAAAACTAAACGTGTCCTGAGTAAAGGAGACATAACAACTACATGCAAAATTTCATCCTGGATTGGATCCCGGAACCAGAAAAAGGACATCAGTAGACAACTGGTGAAATGGAAATGGTCTGTAGATTATATAATATTATCAGTGTTCATTTCCTGATTTTGATAACTGCACTATAGTTATGTAAAATACTAAGATTTCGGGAATCTGGATGAGGTGCCTGCAAGAATTTTTTGTACCATTTTTGGAACTAGTTTGTAAATTAAAAGTTATTCAAACTAAAAAGTCAATAAAACAAAACTTGCCCACAGCCACAAGTAAATGGGAGAGCTGGGGACAATCTGGTTCCAGAGCCCGTGCCATCAGGCTCTACTGCATCCCAGGACAACTCAGCAGTATTAAGGATTATCTCAGGTACCAGAACTGTTCTCAATGTCTTATACATACTAACTCACCATCATCATCATCTTTTCATGAGGCATAGAGAAGAAATACTCCCAATATTATATATCTAGTAAGTAGTAAGACTGCAGTCTGACCCCAAAGTCCATGATTTCACGTCCTTAACTAATATCCTATAAAACAGATGCTAGAAAAGGTAATAAAAAATCAAGAGATCCTTCAAAATTAGTTATGATTGTCAAAAAAAAGTTTTTTAAGTCAATATAGGGTTAGAATTCTAGAGTACCTCTCAGAAAATTAAAGAAATAAACAATAAAAGAAAGAAGAGATAAGCAATATAAAGACTCCACCCAGCTAGTCCCGCATGGGCTTAATAGAATCACCAGAAAAGGAGAGAAGATATAGAGAAGAATATTATCCAAGAAATAATATCAAAGAACAGTCCCCAGAGCTCAAGAGAATTGGGAGTATGCAAACTGCACAGACCTACACGCTCTGAACAGGACAAATGCAAGGTGGCCCACACCTAGACACACCCATCCCTGTGAAATTTCAGGTACATGGATGAAGAGGAGAGACTGAAAGCTTCCAGGAAAAAGAAAGCCCAAAAGTAAAGTAGGTCGCCCATAAATCTGTCACACACAGAGGCACAACGCAAACACATTCAGATTTACAAGGGTTCAGAAAAATGTATTTCCCATTACTCCCTCGCTTTATTTTAAAGAGATGTGTTGCAACACACATTTATTATATTTATTCTTTCTTCCTTCAAGTAAAGATGGACTCAAACAAAATGAGATTTTTTTTTAAAAAAAAAAAAAAGCATATTTAGAAAATAGTAGCCCAAGTGAGAGAGCAATGGTGACAAGTCCAAAATTTAGAGCTGTAGAGCAAACCCCAAGGGCAACCCGTTGAAAATGGAACAAGCAGAAGGGCTCAAAATAAAAGGGGGATTCTACGCAATAGACAGTGTGACTGAGAGTTTGAAAGTGAAGTGAGGGTACAGTAATGATACATTATGTAAGAAAGAGAAGGAAGAAGGAGGCAATGAAAAACTCTATGAAATACAGAAAGCTACACAACTAAGTCATAATCCACCCAGGCCAGTATGGCTCAGTTTTGGAGCGTCATCCCGTACAACAAGGGGCTGCCATCTTGACTCCTGGTCAGGGCACATACTCGGCTCACGGACTTGGTCCCTGGTGAGGGGCATGCAGGAGGTAGCAAATCAATGTTTTGCATCTCAGTCCACTGCAGGTTCATTTGGAAAACAATCAGATGGGAGAATTCTGAAAACATAAAAACTAGCTGAGATTAAAGGTGCCGATGGTGCCACCCAAACCTGAGTGATCCATGTTAAAATGTATGTGCCAAAATCAGTACTTTAAATTTGGAGATGACATCTCATTTCACTCTCTGAATTATGAATTATGATCACTACATTCAGCATCATAATGCTAGAACTACTTTAACCTAATAATGATAGGTCATTTGGCTACTAAATATTACAAATAGAAATTGATGTTTATGACAAATTTTAGAAATGTACTTTGAGTAGTACTTTTTCAAATGAATATGCAAATTAGCAGATAAACTGGCTGACTTTATTTTAAACTCTGGATGCCTTAGCAAAACTTACCCATGCTTTTTTGTTTTTTTAATCTGTTAATGACCTTCCATTCTAAAGTGGTTCTTCCTCTGGGCATTTATGCTGCTGAAACAGTGTTTGTTTCTCCATGCCAGACTTGCTCTAAGTAACCTGGAGCCTGCAGATTTTAATATAATAAAGACAAGTTTTTCCTCCAAAGGTTTTATTTTAAGTTTAGATATAACTAAAGCCATAATTTTGAGACTACAAAAATAGGTAACCTCATTAAAAATAAAAACAGCTAAGAGTATTTTGAAGCAGACTGACCAGTTTAAAAAGTTCTGGAAATAAAATTAAATCTGTGGTGACCACAGACACACATGGGTATTGCTAAGGCAGCCCCAGCTTCGGAACACCATAACGTCAGGGAAAGATGGTAGTGAGCTTTAAAGGTTAGTAGTTATTGAGCAGTTTCCATTGTGCGTCCTGAGTTACTGCAACATGATACAGCCAGACTTCAGTGTAACACTGTTCAAACCTGACTGAGGATTGTTTACAATACCCTGGGCAATTTGAAACTTTGTGATTTCAACAGTGGCATCAATTAACTAGAATGTTTTGGGTAATGTAATCGCAGTGATTTAGCACTTCATAAGAACGGTTCTAGCATATAAACAGACTACCACTGACCCCTTTTTAGCTCACACGTAACTGAAATAATGAACTGCATGCAGTCTTGGTATCACTCTATATTAAAAATTACAAAGCAGGTTTTTAGAGTTGAAATAAAACTTTACTTTCATCATCTCATCAACTCACTTTGTTCTATTAGTCTACACTCATTGCCATTCCGCCTAGTCCAGGTTCTGGTAAGCCTTACTCATTGGTCTTACCCTTGCCTTGAGTAGCCTTTTTAAATCACTGCCTGTTTGTACTTTTCAGTTGATTTTTTAAATTTTTTAATTACAGTTGACATCTGATATATTAGTTCCACGTGGGCAACATAGTGGTTGGATCCCCCACATAAGTCTTGCACCCACCTGACACCATGTATAGTTATTACAATATTATTGATTATATCCCCTATGCTGTTCTTAACATCCCTGTGACTATTTTGTAATTGTCAATTTGTATTTCTTAATCCCTTTACCTTTTTCACCCAGCTCCCAAATGCCCCACCCATCTGGCAACTATCAGCTTATTCTCTGTATCTTTGAGTTTATTTTTGTTTATTTTGTTTTTTAGATTCCACATATAAGTGAAAGCATACAGTATTTGTCTTTCTCTCTCTGACTTATTTCCCTTAACCAATACCCTCTAGGTCCATCCCTGTTGTCATAAATAGAAAGACTTCATTCTTTTTCATGGCTGAGTAATATCCATATACCATACCTTTATCCATTTGTCTTTTGATTGGAGCATTTAATCCATTTACATTTAAAGAAGTTACTGCCATTTTACTGTTTTGATTGTTATTGTAGTTCTTCTTTACTCCTTTCTTACTCTCTTACTCTCCTCTTTTGCATGTTGATGACTTTCTGTAATATTGTTTGTATTCCTTCCCCTTTATTTCTTGTAGATGTTTGCTTTGTGGTTACAATGTGATTCATATGTACCATACTATGGTTATAGCAGTCTATTTTAAGTTGATGGCTGCTTACTTTCAAACACATTCCATAATCACTACCATTTTTACTTACCCCTCCACATTTATGTTTTTGTCATTATTTTTGTGCTTCTTTTGTTTATATGTTTATGTTTATCCCTTAATTTATTATTGTAGTTACACATGATCTTCCTACATGTTTTGCCTTTTAACCTTTGTACTAGCTTTAGTGTTGGTTGATAAAGTGCTTTTATTAAGTGTTTGTCTTTGTCAGTGAGAATTTTTTTCTTTGTGATATTTTCTTATTCATATTTTTTATTTATTTTTCCTTCTTAAAAGAACCAGTCAGAAATGGAGAATACAATAACTGAAATGAAGAATACATTAGATGGAATCAACAGCAGATTAGAAGACGCAGAGGATCAAACCAGCAATTTGGAAGACAAGGCAGCAAAAAACACCCAAAAAGAACAGCAAAAAGAATCCAAAAAATGAGGACAGTTTAAGTGATCTCTGGGACAACATCAAGTGTTAACAACTTAGAATCAAAGGGGTACCAGAAGGAGAGGAGGGACAGCAAGGGATTGAATACCTATTTTTAAAAATGATGGAAAACTTCCCTAACTTGGTGAAGGAAATAGGCACACAAGTCCAGGAAGCACAGAGGGTGCCAAACAAGAGGAACCCAAAGAGGCCCACAGCAAGACACACAATTAAAATGCCAAGGTTAAAGACAAAGAGAGAATCCTAAAAGTAGCAAAAGAAAAGCAATTAATTACCCACAAGGGAGCACCCATATGACTTTTAGCTAATTTCTCAACAGAAACATTGCAGGCCAGAAGGGAGTGGCAAGAAGTAGTCAAAGTGATGAAAAGTAAGGACCTACAACCAAAATTTCTCTTCCTACTAAAGTGATCATTTAGAAACAAAGGACAGCCTGGCCAGTGTGGCTCGATGGTCATGGGTTCAATTCCCACTCAAGGGCACATATCTGGGTTGCAGGTTTGATCCCTGGCCCTGGTCAGGTGCATGCAGGAGGCAACCAATCAATCAATGTGTCTCTCTCACATCAATGTCTCTCTCCCCCCCCCACCTCTCCCCATCCCTTCCACTCTCTCTCAAAAAATCAATGGAAAAAATATCCGCTGGTGAAGATTAACAACAACAACAACAAAAGCCTTTTAGAATCAAAGGACAGCCAAAGAGCTTCCCAAACAAGAAAAAGGTGAAGGAGTTCATCATCAGCAAACCAGTATTACAAGAAATGTGAAACGGGACCTTTAAAAATCACTGCCTGTAAGTACCCCGTGTACAGCATCTTCGTGTTTGACGCATCTTTCCGGCTAACATATCTATGCTCTCCTTCTGTGTTGATTCACCCACCTCTAGGTTGTGTTCATGCTCTGGTTGTTTATCATTCTGATTCTCTCTGATCCGCATTCTCTCATCTTGAGCATTTCTGTCTTATTGAAACCAAGATCTCACTTCTAAGATTAGCTTTCTTCTCTACTCTCCTAATGAAATTGCTCTGTACTTTTTGTATGTTAACTGCTTGCCTTGTCTCTCTGTAAAAAATATCCCCCTCTTTAAAAATTACCAATAACATTGGTTTCATTCAAATCTTTGCTTCTAAGCTCTTAGAAACATACAAGTATTACACTCAAACTTTTCATTTTCTATTAGATTCTACTTTCTTAATACCCCCTTGCTACATCTTTACTCTGTGTTTACTCTAGTTCCTGGCTGCTTAAATTGTCCCCTATGACAGTCTGTCCCTTCTCGTCCAAGTTTTCCACTTAATAATTCAGATTACTGAGAAATTTACCAAAATTTTACTTCCTTTTTCTTATATTTTCTAATTTATGTATTCACTGTATGACTGACAGAGCTGCAATTAAGTATAATCACTAATCCTGTCAACTAAAAAGTTCAGAGCACACACACAAATGTAGAATAAAAGAAAACACTAAATAAATGCTGATTCTGTTTATCAACTTTAAGTATTATACTCTAATGACCCTATTCAAACTGAACTCTATGCATAACCGGAAGCAACCATCACGGTCTATAGAGACACAAAGTGATATCAGGAGGGGGAAAAGGCAGGAGGTACAGGTATAATCCATGCACACATATTGAATCACACATTGCCCAAGAGCTTTCCCTCATCAAAGTGGACAACTCTTCTTTAAAGAGCACACAAGTGGGTTTGCTTCCAAGTGAATGATTTAGTAGGGACTTTATACAGCTAAAAATCAAAGTTTAAAACCCAGGTTTGGGTTTTCAAAGTAAGTCTTAGGCTATAAAACTGAACTATCCACCATAATGAATGAAGAGGAAAACAAACACTGAGTGATGGGTTTTAGATGGATCAAACTAATAGAATCCACTTGAATGGGTAAAATAGGCAAAGGAAGGCCCTGTATCAAACCAAGTTGATGGGAAGAGGTACCCAGAGGAAATGAGAGTGGGGGTAGCAAACAGGAAAAAGAATGTAATAATAAAACCAGAAGGTGCCTTTTTGAACCAATGACGACAGGTGCCAAGATCTGAGAAATCGAATTAACTCAACTCTGCGCTTCGGGGCATAACAAACCCAAACAAAGAGAACTCCAGGGAAGCAACATATTGTCTTCCCCTAAATCCCAGAGAAAACAACACACCATCGAAATACTGATGTATAGTCACAAAGTGACACAATCATCAGTCTTTAGGATAAAACAAAACAGAAAGAACTTACATGCAGACTAAATAAAAACTTGAAGTTGGAAAAAGTTATAGTGGCACGACAGAAAAAATACCTGTGTAAGTCATCTTTCTACCACACTGACATATTACTGCAGATATTCACGGAGAGATTAAACAGTCAAATCAATGATGACCCAGAGGCATCCTTTGACTCAGTGGCGTTTGGCCTCGACTGCTTCTTAGGTCTCTTTTCTCCAAAAAAGGAAATTATATGATTTTAAACAGACAACAATCTAGAATAAAAAGAAATATTGTACCCTCTCTAGCCAAAGTTTAATTTTCTATTTGTCTTTTGCACTAGCTATTCTACATGGAGGTGAATACTTTAAATCTTAGAAATGATTATCAGTTCACACTGACGGGCTACAGGAAATCAGAGTATGCTTCTTACAAATGAAGGGTAAGACTCAATACTCAAATGTCATTTTATTCTCATTACAGAAAATACTGTGTTGTCCTTAGCAGTGACGGGATATATAAGAATCAGAAATTAAAAAGGGAAAGTGTAAGATTCACAGACAGAGATTACCTTGAACCAACGCAAACTATATTAGCTGGGAGAGAATATTTATAAGACTAATTCTTCCAAGCAATTTCAGCACTGAACTGAGCTTGGTACATCAAGTGTCAAATACCTGTTCTCCTCGGGATCACAGGTTTGTTCACCAACACAGATGGCATACATTTGCTTACAACAGACAAGCTATCAAATGCACTTAAGCTAAGCATAGGAGGTTAAGACACCATTTTATGGAAAATAATGCTTTCTTTTAAAGTAGAAACAGCATGCTTTTAGTCAAACAAACTAATATTTAGTCGTTTACTAAGCCATCTTGATTATTCCAGGCACATTGGGAGAGACAAGTCTGAAATGAGCAAAGCCCAAAATGTTCTCCCACTACATGCCTGATTTTCTTTTCTCCCCTTACCTGGTAATGAGCCTGGGCTTGCTGCGCTGAGTTCAATGTAACATTGCAGAGTTTGCAGTAAAGGGGCTTACATAGCTCCTCCAGGGTAGAGTCTTGCTCCCCTCCCTTAGGTAACTCTTCTTCCCCTGCCAAAGGTAAGGAAGCCTCCTGCCCAAAAGGCCTCTGCGGCGGATGCTGCAAGGTTCCTGTAGACCTGGCAGCCACTGACATAGGAGGAGAGGATGGGGGCCGCCTAGGCAGAGGAAGCCCAGCGTGTTGCAAGAGGATCATTGGGTAGAAGAGCCTTGGGCATAATCCAATGTGCGAGAAGTCAGGTCTTCAAATCTGAATCAAAAGCAAAAACATACTCACTTAAAAATGTGACCTCAGCAATATGACATGTAAATGACCATAACACCTGACCCCTTCTTCCACTTCTCCAACCCTTCTCTGGGACTTCTGCCTCATCTAACAGACTTCCCTTCTGTTAATCCACATCGACACATGCTCTTCCACTGAAAACAGATTTATAGATTTGGCTTTGTTTTGCTTGGCACAGCTCCAGCTGTGGTCCCTCTGGCCCTTGAACATTAATAGCACTGCATCTAGGACTAATTAAATGTAAAACTCACATGGCTGAAATGGACATCAAAGGTCACCTAGTCCAGACCCCTTCCCTCAGAAACACTTACACTTAAACACTCTTGATAATCATGCATAGACAAAATTCCACCAGCTAAGAACCTGAGCAAATGTCTATTTTCCATCCAAACTATATATAAAAAGAATGAAATAAAGAGCGTCACTTTTCAGAATCCTTAAAGCACTTCTAGAACTACCTAAAATATCAAGGAACTCTAGGAATAGCTCAGAGTTACCATGTGACAAAAATAAATACAAGTGTACCTTCTGGAAAAAAATAAAGTGAATCTTCTGATCAACTGCAAATACTTAAAGAGTTAAGCCAATGATTCCTCACAGCAGAGGTTGCACACAGCCTGTAGGGCATGAAGCCACAGATACACTGTTTGGAATATACAAGGTTTGGTCTTGTTTTCATTGTTTAAATTGAATTAGTCATCAACATTTTAAAAAACCAAGAGATTCATGGCTTCTGTTTTTGTTTGTTTCTTTGGAAGAGAGGAGAAACACTGCACTCAACTGGTTGCCTCCCATACACACTCTGACTGGGGATCTAACCGGCAACCTGGGTGTGTGCCCTGACAGGGAAATGAAACCACCCCTCTTTTGTTTGCATGAGATGATGCTCCAACCAACTGAACCACACTGGCGAGAACAGTGGCTTCTTTTGACAAAAGTACGATTTGGCAACACTTGGCACATAGTCCTACATGGGGAACAACAGCTACCTAGTTAGTTACCTCAAAGTGCAGTGTCCCCAGCAGCCAAACCTACGTTCTCCAGGCTACCTCAGTCCCCACTCAGCCTGCTCCCTGTAGGCCCTTAAGTTTAGGACCTCATCCTATATAGCCTTAGACTACATTCATGAGTCCCCAATAAAATGAGAATATTTTCTCTCCCTCTCTAGGTAAATCACCTGCACAAAATAATGTATCAAGTAAATGTGCAATGAGGTAATGGATCACACTCCAATATAGTTCCAGTTCCTCAGTCTTTCAGCTATTTCTTCTCCCCTTCTTATTAAATAATTGGTACTCTCTATTCTGTTTCCCTCAGAGAAGGCGCAATCTGTTCCAATCCCGCTTTAATTTTATCCATGGTTTCTCTTGTCTCCCACCCAGATGGCATCTTCTAACCCTGCCTGAGTATCTCAAAATAAACTACAGTATACCCTTTGCGTTCCCATGATTCTAACCCTGATTAAAATCTTTCTTTCAGCCTGGTCGGGCGTGGCTCAGCAGTTGAACGTCCACTGGGGTTCGCCTGGGTTGCGGGCTCAACCCTCAGTTGGGGGCCTGCAGGAGGCAGCCGATCAATGACTCTCTCATCATTGATGTTCTCTCTCTCTCTCTCTCTCTCCTTTCCTCTCTCTGAAATCAACAAAGATATATTTTTTTAAAAAATTTTTCTTTCAAAATCAACTATTCCTTCCACTCTCTCAATATTATCAAAACCTCTTTCCCTGGTCAATAGAAGATGGCTATTTTACGCTGCTGAAATTTGCCAGCTGCAATAGAAATGTGTACATTTTATGACAACAATAGACTCACTAAAAGTAACTAAGTAAATTTTGAAAAGTTAAAAGTCTCTTTTAGCACATTTAATAAGTATACACATGCGGAAATTACAATCGAGTAACAACCTTTATACTAAAGTCAGGGTCTTGGGGCAGCAGAGCCTATCAGTGCAATGGGGAAATAATGTACTTAAGAGCAAAGTACAGAAATCACTCATCACAGTATTTAACAACACTTCTCATTAACCATAACATTTAGAAAGATAATATTATTATTTTACTCTTAAGCAGAAATATGCTTATGTTCCCAGAAATATCTCTGGGAGCATAGAGGAAAGTAATACAGATTTAGAACACTTAAAAAGTCAGGTTTCTCTATAACCACATTATTCCTCTCAGTTGAATCAAGCAAAGACATTCAGGAAGCAAAGACACATATGTGGGTATTTTTTAAAGGAAAACTAAGGAGACAAAGACTTCTTTTTCAGAAAGGTTAAGTACCTAATTATAATTCAGTATAGTGCAAGGCCACACAGACTACCTGCACAGAGACACGTTAATACCAAACTGCCATGAACAAGCTGGCAGCTGAGAAGAGACGCGGCGAGGGAGGATGCCAAAACATCTGGGGAAAGGAAATCAGCAGATAAACACAAAGCAAAAGCTACAATCGTGCGGGCATGCCTGGGCTTGTCTGACGGGAGCTCGCGGCACCTGGGGAAGCTCCCCGCACCTGGGGAAGCTCCCCGCACCTGGGGAAGCTCCCCGCACCTGGGGAAGCTCCCCGCACCTGGGGAAGCTCCCCGCACCTGGGGAAGCTCTCCGCACCTGGGGAAGCTCCCCGCACCTGGGGAAGCTCCCCGCACCTGGGGAAGCTCTCCGCACCTGGGGAAGCTCTGCACGGGTCCCCTCGGGCTGCCCACGGGTTTCCACCAGGGGTCCTTCTCGAAGCAGAGGTGCGAGAGGGCCTCTTCCAGAGACGATGAAACCTTCCCAGGGAAAGGAAAAACGCTCACCAAGTAAAGACTGACCCATAATCGCACTTCATCTTTATAGTTTTTAAAGAACAGCTAGATATTCCAAAATTATTTCCTGTAGTAGTCAACAATCAAAATGACAATGTCCACCCCCAAACAGAATGCATGGCAACTGCATCGAGCATCTACTACATTTGCAGATGAGAATTAGCATAAAATATAAACCTGAAAGAAATAAAACCAGGCCTTGGGGGAAGCGTGAAGGGTGGAACAGAGAAGCAAAAGCACGCGTGATCGGACCCGTCCAACCACCGCACCGGGTCAAAGGAAACCAGCTCGACGGCTGAGGTAAACAGAACATTCCTCAGATCGTAAAAGCCATTCAGTCTGCGCTTCAAGCGGCGTGAACGACAGACGGCCGGTCCCTGACGTCCGGGCGCGGAAGGGGCTGAGGGGACACAGGGACCGCGAAAGCTCCGCGGTGTGCCCCGTTCAAAGAAAGGGAGGGCTCCCCAGTAGTGACGGCTGGGCCGGGCCTACTCCGCACACCGATTTAAAGCGAATCGCTTTCTTATTTGCAGAAAGCCACGGAGGGAAGACTACGGCAGGAGGGAACAGGTTACTGGCACCTCCGCGGACTGGCAGAGTCTGGAAATGACGGAAAGGCGGCGAGCGTTCTCCAGAGGTCACCAGAACGCGGCCCGGGCTGGCAGGAAGGGAGACAAGTAATCGGCTGAGGCGACGGACATCACGCGAGGGAGACGGGAAGGAGCGCAGGGGTCTGCGGGGGAAGGGGCCTCGGCGAGCGGGCGACGCCTTCCAGGCTCGGCGGTGACGGTGCCTAATCCCAGGGCACCATTTGCACATTTGAATCAAAGCAACACGAACCTCAGCCTCGCCCGCACATCCCTTACGTCCCTGAAATGTGCGGGCGCGCACCTCAACCCGAGGATGCCGTCACGCAGCGTGGAAGCCCCGTCTCCCGCGAGGCGGGGGCGGCGCGGCGGCTGCCCGCCCGGAGGACCCGGGGAGAGCACGTGAGGGGCTGAGCGACAAACAGATAAATAAAGGCAGCGCGAGCCGGTCACGTGGCGGGCAGGTGGAAGGACCGCAGCCCGCGGCACCGCCAGTCCCCCGCCCCGGGCTCTCCGCACCACCCGCACTTACCGGAACCCCCGGGACGCGCCGGGAGTCTGGGCGAGGCGTCCGCCCGGGACGCCCGCCGCCGTCCCCCGCGCGCCCGGCTCGGCCAGGCTCGGCCCCGCCTCCCTCGGCGCAACTTTCCCAGCCGGCCCCCGCCGAGCCCTCTCCGCAGCCGGGGGCTGACTCCAAAGTCAGCCCAACCGGACCCACAGGGAAACAGCTGCAGGAAGTGACTGCGGAACTCGGAGGCGGCGGAGGAGGAGACTGAAGGCGCCGGCCCGGCGTCGCCACTGCGCATGTGTCTAGCGGCTCGGCGACGCGGCGGCGGCGGCGGCGGCGGCGGACGCGGCGGCGGCTCCAGACCCCGGGCGCGCGGGGAGAGGAGCGGCCAGGCGCGCACGCCGCGAGCTCAGGGGCGCTGGGCAGGGGTGGGGAGCGGAGGCGGGAGTCAGGAGGAGGGCGCAGCGCCGCCAGCCTCGGGGACGGCCTGAGAGACGTGCTTCACGTTCCTGGAGACGTGTGCATCGTACACCGCGCAGCTGGTTCAGAGCAGAACCCGGCGAGCGTTCGCAGCGCTCGTCGCCGTCCCGCCGGCCGAGGCGCTTTCATTCCAGCCGCGCGCAGTCTGCCGGCTGCCTGCGGCGGAGGCTGGGCGGGGCTGCCAAAGGTCCGGGACCCTTTAAACTGCAGCCGCAGAGCCTTTAAGCTGCACGCCTCCCGGGGATGGAGGAGGAAGAGCGGGGCTGCCTACCCAGCGGTCTGCGATCGCACGAGAGCACAAGAGCAGTGACACTCACACACACTTACACACACACGCGCGCCCTATCCCCTAACCAACCGGGGAAGAAATAGGGGGACTTTCTCCTGACCCCTGGAGCCTCATCTGCAAGACAAGAAAAACCAGTAGAGATTGGTTAACGCTGGGAAGTCGCAGCCTCTCATAGTCAACTTTGACAGCGGAGTTGATGCTGAGAGAAACGCTGAGGAAATTCCGGCCCTAAAATTCTATTCATTTGAAAATTCTCCCATAGGAAGAGTTGCTGGGGGAGTAAAATGAGTTGCGTTATGGTAAAATATATATAAATTGACCGTTTTCATCATTTTAAGTGTATAGTTCAGTGTACACTGACATTTAAGTGTAGTTCACTGTCAGTAAGTATATTGACATCGTTGTGTGCTTATTTTTTAATCATTAGTTAAAATGTCAAGGAGAGCCTGGCCGGGGTGGCTCAGCGGTTGAGCATCGACCTAAGATCCAGGAGACCGGGGTTTGATTCCCCTGCACATGCGGGGGTTGAGGGCTAGATCCCCGGTAGGGGGCGTACAGGAGGCAGCCGATCAATGACTCATCATTGATGTTTCTATCCTCTCTCCCTCTCCCTTCCTCTCTCTGAAATCAGTAAATATATATATATTTTTTAAATGTCAAGGAGATCTAAGTATAGAAGATATGCCCTAGTAGTAGGCAAACTACTGCAGGAATTAAGGTTGTTTCTTCAACTGAAATAAACCATCCAGTACCACCACCACCAAACCTGATTGACTTTTCCAGAAATGACTTCATAAATACAGTGATTGTTTAGCAGCCATACACACAGCTACTGTCTACAGGCCATTTGGGGAGACTAATTCATCATGCCTAGGTAGAAAACAAAATTTTTCTGAATTGATTCTCCAGCTGTTTCTGTATACATACTTTATACGTCAAAATTATAAATGGCCACATTGCTTTTAAAATAATAAATGCTGCTGAAATCCACTCTCCTGCCCTTTTTCTACGTGGTCTTTAGCCACGTCATAGTCCACACCCTTTAACTAGGATCACAACTGGGCCCTGGCTTGCCTTTCCAACCTGACCTAACAGTCCCTTAAACATTGACCAAAACAGTCACTCATGTTAACTAACTGGGGTCCATACCAGTCACTCATCTGCCTCTGTGATTTAGATTAATCGGCAACTTTAGTACAAAAGGCTTTTCCCCCATCCCTACATTTCTAAATCATACCTATCCTAGATGGTAACTCATCTGCCCTAAAAACTCAGCAAGGATACATGTCTTGGAATTTTCAAATTTTATGTTTCATTGTTTTATGTCATTTTTGTATGTCAGGATAAAAATCTGAAATATTAACTGAAGTCCCTCACCCTATAGCTCTGCATGCACACATAGATTCCATGTCTTCTAACCCTAGACTTATACTCCTCCTAGACAGCTAGGGCATGTCCTTCCCTGCCTCAGGGAGAAAGAAGGCAATTCTCAGAGGTTTGTTTAGTAGACATTCGGAGCTCATGGCAGTGACAGTAGTCTCATAAGTCAAAGGTGTTGGTTTGGAATAGCTGACTTCATAAGTTTTAGCTCCTAAAGAGCTGAAAGAAAAAAGAAATTAGACCGCAAACAACATATTAGTCGGTTTTGCTGTAAAAGCAAACAACTCCAAAATCTTAATGGCTTATAGCACAAAGGTTTGTTTCTTGCTTGGATTACATGCTGTGGGGCAGCTCATAGGTCTTATTCCAGATCCCAGGCAGAAGCAGCAGCTGCTGTGTGTGACTTGACAGTTCTCATGGCAGATGGGATGAGCCAAAGAGCTGTGGGAAACATGTGAGGACTCCAAGCTGCTTCTGCAATGTCTTAACATGTACACTCAAAACCCATTAACCAATGCCTTTCATATGGTCAAATCCCAAGTCAATGGAGAAGTCTACTGCTTCT